>NW_018743405.1:1558042-2158042 GCF_001683475.1 Chenopodium quinoa | reverse complement strand
ATTTGGTAAGGAATGTGTGATAGTTCCATAGTTCCTGGTATGTCAATGAATTTGAGTATTGGTTTGCAACTATAAGTAATGTTTATATGATTCATTATTATGCACATTGTGGAGGACGAAGACATTTGTTATTTTAGGTAGCCTCCAGATATTGTAGATACATTTGTTCCCTTCTTGCTACCCATGTTGTTGCCTTGACCTTTTGTTGTTTATTAGCCGCATTACAAGCCTATTTTGCCCCATTGGTTACTAGTCCCAAGCTTAGCTTGGGGGAGCTATTAGTGAGTGAGGTGAGGGAGTTTGTAGTGTGCTTATTATTTGCACAATTTGGGTGGGTGTTTGAGAAGTTGTTTTATTGTTATTCATGTTTATTTTTGATAAGTTTAAGAGTTATATTTCCTTGAAAAAAATGAAGCATGATATTAAAAAAAAAGAGAAGTTCAAAGAAAAAAGATATGAAAAAAATAAGTGAACTTCGGGAAAAAAAAATGTTCAAATGTTCCAGTTGGAGGTTGATCAAAAGAAAAATAATTTTGAGCCTCAATGAAAAAAATCAAGTTTGGAAATAAAGTTTGTTTATTCACTCTATTACTTCATTATTTTATCTTATGAGTGAAATTGTAAGAGTTGGGATTATTTATTATGATTGGAGTATATTTGGTTGATGTTAGAGTTGGTTATGTAGGAGATGTATGATCATTATTTATTTTGATCATGGGTTTTATTAGGATATGGCTCCTTTAAGCATAGCTTTTCTCTCACTTATTTCCAAATTTATCCTACCCTTTACCCTAGCCTTACATTACAAGCTTTAAAGACTTTCCGACCTTTGTGCATAGAATTGTATGAATGTGAAAGTGTTGTTTATTAATGCAAGTTATGATTTGGCATATTTCGAGTCGACTAGTAGGATTGAGCGTATATTGTTTTTATACACACGAGAGTGTGAGTTGGGAGGGCATTGTTCACATAAAGGGGTTGGACGGAGAGCGATCGAGTACATATTTTACTCGCCACATAAATGAGAGTTGAGTGTGTGAGAACTAGTCCTGAATTCTATATGCTCTTGTGGTTTGCTCTGTTTGACAATTGTTAGGGAAGATTGGTAATTAGAGGGATTTGATTGGTTGATTTTGAAACATGTTTATTTGATTTACCCTGGATCGTTTGTGCTTGATTTTTACTTTTTGGGGTGAAGCATATTTATTGATTCATTGATGAGATCTTTGCTTAGGGACAAACAAAGGTTTGGCTTGGGGGAGTTTGATGTGTCTATTTTATATAGTATTTTACCCCCGTCCCTTGGTCATAATTAGTAGTGTTTTTGGCTCTTTAGAGCCACTTTTATTACTAATTGGTGTTTTCTAGTGTTTTCATAGATTTGGTTGACTTTTGCAGGGATTTATGCTTTTGGAGTATTTTTCCGAGATATTTTGGAGCAATCACGAACATTGGAGAAGCACGACCAGATTTTATAGCCCAGGGCCGGTTAGAGCCATCAAACCGGTGATTAAGGGCTTGGTATGTGTGATACTGGGGCATTTTGACCGAGTATTCAAGACCCAAAGAGGAAACCCAGATTGGCCCGAAGAATTAGAGCCCAATCGTAGTCCAAATAGTGGCCCAAGAGAGCCGCCCGGCCAAAAAGGCTGGCCCCCGGAGGCGCGCCTGGTTGGGCGGGAGAAGCAAAGGTCGGCGCCCGGCCGGGCGCGAGATTATTAGTAATGAGCAAAAAAGGCGCGCCCGATCGGGCGCGTGTTATTGTTAGGAGACGCTTAACGTCGTTTTAATTTGTTTTAGTTTAGGATTTTTGTACGGAGTATAAATACTCCTCCGTAATATGTTTTTAGGATATCTCTTCTTCACCTCTTTACTTTCTTTACTCTCTTAATTATTCTCTTAGAATTCTCTCTCTAAACCTTTGTTCTTAATTCTACTTTTAATTCCAGATTTATTTTGCTAACGATTCCTCTTCTCTTAATCTTAGTTATTTATTCTATTCCTTTAATCATGTCTTATTTTATTGCTTTGATTTGTTTAGTTTTTAATATGTGTGATTAGTTTAATTTCTAGGGTTTATGGGGATCTAATAAATAATATGAAGGGGTAATTTATTGTTGTTAATTATCAATGCTAGATTAATTTCCTATTGATTGATTTAATGCTCTGTGACTAGATTAGGCCTATCTTTTATGCATGAGTTTGACAATATTGATTCAAGATTCAAGAGATGAGAATTAATGTTTAGGTCTAGTTTCAATAGGCAGATTAATTTATAAATGGTTAAGTCGAGATTCGAGAGATGAGATTTAATACCGGTAGATTAATTTTGTGATTGTAATACGTAGCGAAAGCCCTTTACAATCTGGTTAATTGATGCATTGATGATTGACTATTATTGATTATTGATATTGCATGATAATTTCCTATTGAATTGTTTTAATGTTTTACAATTGCGGCTTGTAAAAGTATAGCATTATTAAATTGATGAATCGAGCAGATGTTAATTTGATATTAAAGGCTATTTTCAATGAGAAATTAGATCTAGTAAATTGCGAGAGCCTGTTAGATTTATGTTGATTAATAAATTGTGAGAGCCTGTTAATCATGTTATTTATGCAATGTCAATGATTAATTACTATGTTTTACCCTGGAGTATTTTTTATTGGCGAACCTATGCCCTAGATCCTTTTATATATTGTTTTCTCTCTATTCCTATTCTTTGTAGTTTAGTTTCATACTCAAATACAAATATTGGTTACTTAGATAATTTAGATTATAATAATTAATTAGGAGTAAAAAGACTTGTTTCTCTGTGGAGATTGACCCTACTTCCCTATCTACTTTAGTTAGAGGATTTAGGTATTTACTTTTGATTAGGGGATACGACTTTACCTTGTCATCTACTCTGGTCATGGATGATGTATCTACCTATGTTCAGTTTACCAAACTCATACACATAGTGTCCGATAACAGCTAGTTCGTTGGTTTTAGCGTTATGAGGCTCGTTCCTACCAAGAAAACACAATCCTGCAAATCTTTGCCAGATTTTTGGTATAGGGTGATGGATAGGTTTCGTACTAGCATATTGGGGGTCGGGGGTCGGTAAACCAGTTAAAGCATGATAAATATCACCCATTTTATAATCAGCATGCCATTGAAAAAAGGTAATTCAGAGTTAAATTCAAATAATTTACAAAATTCAACTTATGTCAAACTAATATTCCTATTGTTCAACCTAAAAAATAAGTTCGGTCCATTTCTACTATTTACAACTTTCAAAGAAGACAAAAATTCACATGTTAATTCACAGTATGTAGGATAGTGCATGTCAACGAATTTTCTCATTCCTATATCATTCAAAAATCGTTTAACAAAATCATACAAACCATAAGATTCAAGAGTAGGGCGGTGTAACCACCGTGAAGGAATTACCTTCCGCCCGGCAAGGTGTTCTAGCCGTTCCTTTTGCTCATGGATAGCAATTCGGATTGTTGGCCAATAGGAGAGTTGCAAATCTGGATCGTACTCCTCCCTCGAACTAGAACTCCTCTGAAAAATTGATCGAGCCCTCTTTGAAGCCATAGTAGAAAAATGAGTGTAAAATTTTTTGATTGAAACTTGAAAATTTTTATATAGGATTGTAGAGGATGAAGAGAGGATTAAGAATATGTAAAAATTATTGGATTTGAGTGAGTAATGAAGAGAAGATCTTAGAGAGAAGGTAGAGGTTTTAAGGTTTTTGAGAGAGAAATTTATGGAGGAAAAGAGAAATGAAGAAAGAAAGAAAAAGGAAGAAGAAGAAAAGGGGGTGGCTGGTGTCGTGCCCGGTCGGGAGGGTCGTCGCTCGATCGGGCAATCTGTGTATTTTATTTTTTGCTGCTCTTGCGCCCGGTCGGACGAGCTTCGCCCGATCGGGCGATCTAAGTTACCGTATACGTCAAATCTCGCGCCCGGTCGGGCGAAAATTAAGCTTTTTGAACCCTTGCTCTCGCGCCCGGTCGGGCGGACTTCGGCCGATCGGGCCTGAGGTTAAATTGGACGATTTTTATCTTTCTTATTTTCTTCATTTTTGGCTAACTCTTTTCCTTCAAACCTATACAAAAACTCATAAAACTCATTAAATTCCCTCCTCTCTCCTCTCACAAGAAAAAGAAAGAAAAACTAGTCTAAAAGCAATAAAATACGGGTTGCCTCCCGCAAAGCGCTGGTTTATCTAGGTCCCGCACGACCTTTTTACCAAGTACAAGAACTAGGACCCTTAGCCTAACGCTTGGTCGGGTGGTTTTTTCACCCGGTCGAGCGGTGTTTAGGCCACGACGCGGCTTCCTGATATACCCTGTGGGACGCCAATTCACCTTATCTGGTGGATTTTCCTTGACTTGGGCTGGGGCTTCTTCAATGCTACGCACTAAAGATCCCTCTTCGATCGATGGTTGCTTCAAATTGTCTCTACATTTAGCACTTGCAACTCGATCTGGCGGAACACTTATTGTAGGCTCAATTTCCACAACTTGCTTGTTTAATTCCACCTTCTCATCCTCAAAGCCAAGGCCGACAGTGTAGAGGGCTCTTTCTATTGCATCAACTTCCTTCTGCCATTTGTCTATCTCATCTGTAAAGGATGCAACACAATATACCGCCTCCAAGGGATCTTTTACAAGAGCTTGGGGCTTGTTAGTACAATTTTGAACGACATCAACACTAAAACACTTCTCCTTTGTCATGGGGCTTTTAGGGTTATTATTAAGATTAAAAATAATTTTATCGTCTCCTAATGATAGTTTTAATTTGCCACATCTCACATCTATAATTGCTCCTGCAGTGTTAAGAATTGGTCTACCCAAAATAATTGGGGTTTGCATATCCTCAGCCATATCAAGAACAACAAAATCAACAGGTATATAAAATTTACCTACTCTAACAGGAACATCCTCTAAAACACCTAAGGGGTATTTAAAAGAACGGTCGGCCATTTGTAGAGTAATATTAGTAGCTTTTAATTTACCCATATTTAGCTTGGAACACACAAACAATGGCATAACACTAACACTAGCACCCAAATCACACAAGGCATTATCAATCATTAGATTGAGAATATGACAAGGGATAGAAAAACTACCCGGATCTTTCAGTTTAGGTAGAGATTTATTTTGAAATACGACACTAAACTCAGCAGTGAAAGCTATTGTCTCTACCTCACTAATAGATCTTTTTCTTGTCAATATTTCCTTCATGAATTTTGCATATGCAGGAATTTGTGTAATTAATTCAGTGAAGGGAACTGTTACCTGCAAATCTTTAACCATCTCCAGAAACTTACCAAACTGCTTATCCAAATTTGTTTTCAAGTGACGATTGGGGAATGGAAGTTTGATAACTGGCTTTGGAGCATTATTGCTCTTATATGGAGTTGCTACCTTCCCTGTAGTTGTACCCGACAATGTAAAATCAGATATATTAGTACTACTCTTTAGCCCTGCAGGGCTATTAGCTACATTGTCAGGTTTAATGTAATCAAGATTAGCATTATTTGTTAAAACAGGTTCATCATCTATGGGCATAGGGGGCCCTTCATAGTGTGAACCACTCCTTAGAGTAATTTCAAAAGCTTGATCCGTAGGCCTGGTTGGCTGTGCTGGTAAGGATCCCTTTTGACGGGCTTGTAGAGTAGCATAAATTTGCGCAATTTGATTATCTACAATTTTATTATGTGCTAGGATCAAATCAATTTGGGCATCTCTACTCTCCATGTGCTTCTGCATACTAGCCAGCATCGCTCTAATTTCTACCAAAGCAGGGTCAGAAGATGGGGAGGGTTGTTGTGGTTGGTTCTTCTGGCCAGCATTGGGGTGGTAATATTTCTGCTGAGTTTGTTGCGGCACCTGTGATTCTTGTGGTGGTGGTGTATTTTGGACATTGGTGCTCCGGTAGGAAAGGTATGGATGATTTCGATACCCAGGATTGTAGGTGTTGGAGTATGGATTATTCTGCCTATAAGCTTGAAAGACATTGACTTGCTCCACAGAAATCCTGCAATCTTGCTCCCAATGACCTAAAATTCCACAATTTTCACCAGAAAGTCTCATTAGCATTATTATTAATTGTAGAAACATTAGCTACATTTGTAATACTAAGATTATCAAATTTTTGGCAGATAGAGGTTAATTGAGCTTGTAAAAAGGATACAGAGTCGACACTATGTTTCCCCTTGTTAGCAAAACCTCTTGGATTCCCATATTGGGAGTTATGTATTGCCATATCTTCAATAACTTGACCTGCATCATCGACATTAAGGTTCATAAACCTCCCACTAGCTGCAGAATCCGATATTATTCTAGATGAATTTCCAATCCCATTGTAAAAGGCTTGGATTAACTGCCATTGTGCCAAATTATAGTGTGGGCATTCTCTTTGTAGATCCTTGAACCTCTCCCAAGCCTCATATAAAGTTTCATCGGCCTCTTGGGAAAAGTTCTGAATAGCACTCCGTAGTACAGCTGTTCTCTCTGCATGATAATATTTGTTATAAAAATTTAAAACAAGAGTTTCCCAGTCAGTTATACCAAGTGTAGTTCTATTTAATCCATTAAACCATATTTTGGCTTTTCCACTTAAAGAGAAAGGAAAGAGAATCTCTTTGATTTGGTCTTGTGTGACCCCAGCTTTCCTGATGGTATTACAATACTAACAGTAGTCTGCAATATGAAGATTTTGGTCTTCACCCTTAGCTCAACTAAATTGCTTCCTTTCTATCATCGTTATAAATTGGGGTTTAATCTCAAACTGTACCCCATCAAGAGCTGGAGTGGGATTAATGTGTGGAAAATCTGTAAGCTTTGGTTGTGAATAATCACTAAGCTTCTTAGGTACCGCCATCTCTGATTCTGGATCTGAAGATACCTCTGAATCGCTAGAATCAGTTGGAGGGTCTCGGTGATTATTATTATCACCAGAACTCGCCAGGATTTGCTTGTAAAAATTCTTTTGTCTATGGAAGGATCATTCGATCTCAGGATCGAATGGGATATAACCTGATATGGAACACCTGGGCATAAACAAAGAGCTAAAAGCAAATATGAGACTTGCCTCAAAGAACTAACGTTCTATGAGACAAAAAGAAATAATCTAGACTACAAAAATAATCAGAAATAAAAATAAAACTGTTTCCCCGGCAACGGCGCCAAATTTTGACAGGCTAAAGTCATATCACCTAATCAAAAGTAATTCCTAAATCCTCTAACTAATGCAGATAGGGAAGTAGGGTCGAATCCACAGGGAAACAATTCTTTTTATTCCTAATTAATTCAAGCAATCTAAATTATAAAGTAACCAATATATTATAATCAAAGGAAACTAAACTACGGAGATTAAGAGTAAAGAGAAAACAATGAATAAAGGCCTAGGGAATAGGTTCACCAATAAGTAACATTCCAGGGTAAAACATAATAATCAATCATCAATGCATAATTAACCAGGTCATAAAGAGCTTTCGCTACGTATTACAATCACACAATTAATTTACCGGTATTAAATCTCATCTCTCGAATCTCGACCTAACCATTTATAAATTCACATGCCTATTCAAAGTAGACCTAAACATCAATTCTCATCTCTCGAATCTCGAATCAATATTGTCAAACTCATGCATAAAAGATCAGGCCTAATCTAGTCACAGAGCATTAAATCAATCAATAGGAAATTAATCTAGCATTGATAATTAACTACAATAAATTACCCCTTCATATTATTTATGGATCCCCACAAACCCTAGAATTAAAACTACTCACACATAATTAAATCTAAACTAATCAAAACAATAAAATAAGACATGATGAAAGAATTAAAATAAATAACTGAGATTAAGAGAAAAGAAATCGTTACCAAAGTAATCTAGAATTAAGAGTAGAGTTAAGAACAAAGTATTAGAGAGAGAAACTAATCTAAAAGCTAAGTAGAGACAGAAAACCTAAAAGAGGGATTAAGAAAGAGTAAAAGAAGATGCTAAACTCGCTTAATGGAAAAGTATTTATATTAAGAAAGAATCCTAAACTAAAACAAATTTAAACGACGCTTAACTGCCTAATAATGAAACGCACCCGATCCGGTGAGGCACTGCCCGATCGGGCGCGCGTTTTTACTCATCAGGTGTGTCTCTCGCGCCCGGCCGGGCGTGAGTTCGGTCGCCAGCTTTGCTTCCCCCGCCCGGCCGGGCGCGCCTTTGGGCGGGAGCTCTTTTAGCCGAGCGGATTTCCTCTTCGCGTCTTGAATACTCGGTCCAAATGCCCCGGTATCACATACACCGAGCCCTTAATCACCGGTTCGATGGCTCTAACCGGCCTTGGGCTATGAAGGATGGTCATGCATCTCCAATGCTCGTAGTTACTCCATAATATCTCGGTAAAATGCTCCAAAAGCGCAAATCCCTACAAAAATCAACCAAATCTACGAAAACACTAAAAACACCAATTAGTAATAAAAGTGGTAACTTCATCTAATTATGACACTACTAATTATGACCAAAGGACGGGGGTAAAATACTATATAAAATGGACACATCACACATAAATACAAAAAAAAAATTACAAAAATCAAACAAACTGTGCATCGCACGAGCTTCATCTAGTATTTATTTATAAGAGTAATCTTCATTTATATGTAAGCGTAACCTCAATTTTTCATAAGAGTAACTTCCTGTTATCCATGAAAGTAAGTCAAATTAATTATACGAGTGAATTCAAGTAATTTAGAATAAGTATATGCATTTTTTCATTCAAGTAACCCCTATCCTTTTGTTTTGAAAATGAAAGAATAATTCCACTTATTTAAGAGAGTAACCTATAATTTTCATTTAAGTAATCTACATACGCGTTAAGGTAACCCCATTTTCTCATCACCGTAATCCTCTATTACTTAATTAATGGTCTTGTATGTGATTATGTGAAATGGTCACACCATATGGCTAGCCACATATAAGAATTTGTGAAAAAAATTGTTTTTTTTTATTAAAACCAACAAGTTCATTTTTTTTATTGCGAGAGAAAACTTATTTCCTTAATTATCCTCTTATTAACTTTTTTGAAACAACCCTCTTATTACCTTAACTAGTATTCTATTGCCAAAAAAAATAAAATAAAATAAACTAGTATTTATCCCTTTCAAAGCATGGGCTGAATTTTTTTTATCAAATCATATGAGTAATAATTATAATTTTTACATTTTTTGGTAAAATACTTATGATAATGCAAGATATTCTTCTTAAATTATTAATAAGTTAGATTAAGAAATTATATCTTTCATGTTTCAAAGAAAATTGATGTAATATCAAAAAAGTAAAACACATTACAATTTGAATAGTTAACGAAAATCGGAGTTTGGTTTAGGAAAAAAAAATGCAACCCTTCATGAAAAATACTAAATGAAAAAACAAATGAAATAATTTACAAATAAAATTATAAAACCATAAATAATAAAAAAAATACATATTATCACAACCCTTCATTAAACAAGAAATATTTAAATGTAAAAGGTTTTAAAAATTATGAACAAATAAGAATATGACAATTAACAAGTGTCATAAAAAGATAAAAAGTTCCACTTATTATAGATTATTATGGATAATATAGATTATAGATAAATTATAGATATATATACACTTTAAATTCATCTAATTACCCTCTAATCCACCAAATTACTAAATAATTAGATTCAACTTATATATATATATAAAAACCTCCACTCCCAACCACTAACTTATCACCCCCTTCTTTTTCCTCCTCCCTCCCCCCTCCCCCCTCCCCAACCGGACCCCTCGCCCAGATTTCCCCACCTTTGGCGACCTACCTCCACCGCCGGTTGACCCTTCCATTCCCCCTTATCCCCACCGACGACCACCTCCTTGATTTTGAAAAACCCTAGAAAATCGATTTGAGGGTTTATAATTTTGTGCATCTTGCTTGCAATTGATGCTTGTTTTGGCTTTGATTATGTATGTATGTGATGCTAGGGTGATTTATTAGCAAATTACAATTTATTTGGGCTTGATTTGAGCATGTTAGAGTAAAATAAGAGCCAAAAATTCAAAGGGGGTAGTGGTCATTGATGGGAATAAGAGGGAAAGAAGGGCCAGTAGACGGTGGATGTAACACCCTAGAAATTCCTTCCTTTTAAAAATACATGTTTTGCCCTGTTTAAAACTTTAAATAGGAAAATCTAAGATATTACTGCCACTATGAAAACGGCTAAGGCAACTATAAAAAGCACACAACAGAAGACTCCCCTTTAGGAGACATTTAAAACGACTCAACTTAAAAAGGCAACTCATGAAAGTAAAGTCAAACCAAAGTAAAATAAAGTCAAACCTACAACTTGAAACCATTGTAGGCCCTTAACAAAACCAATCCAATTCAAAAACTTTAACGTTAGTCTCGCAGTAGAAATATCATAATATAATTAAAGCAATAACACATCTTAAACTTATGGAGACTAGCATGATTCACTCTTCACTCATGCCCATCATGAATATGCTTCATCACCTAAAAAGCTTCTCTTTACTTGTTTGCACTACTCTCCATTAAAAATGGGTCATCATAGGGCCAAGGTAAAGATAAGGGCAACAAACACACAATCTGCATAGCTGAGTACATACGCGTAATTAAACACACTAACATACTTTTACCTATCAACGCACAACTTACCTCGTTGCACCTGTTTTCGAGCACACAACATACAACAAAACTTCTCATCTAAGTAACTAAATAATTTATTTAGTTTTGATTACGCATCGAACGGGGTTCCCCCTAACCTGCCCCAATAAAGGGGTACTAACACGGGAGCTAACTGTGCTAGTATAAAAGAACCACTCGTAAGTGGCGGAATTCCTGCACATAATAAAAAAGGAAAATACAGCGTCCTGTACTCCCAGTAGAAGTTATGGTCAAATATAAAGTCGCATAACTCCCCTCATATGTTCATACTCAAGGTATATACGTTCCAAAAGTTTTGATGCGTAATTCTCTTTCACTTTACGTTCTTACATATTATTAAACTTAGTGATGACTCACAAATCATAATAACGTCAAACATTATAATTATTCAAACAATTAAACACTCCAATTTAATTCTTGAATAATTAGTGTCTACATAATATTTAATGTTGAACCTTTTTAAATCTACCTTGGTGTCAAAGACACCTTAAACTCTTAATGTGCCAAAAATCCAATCCCTCGGTGTTAAAAACACCTTAAGTGCACTATGGCACCAACATACAATTTATTCATCGTGTACATAGACACTTACATAGCTCCTTTCTCATGCTTATAGCATCAATAAAAATTATATGAACTGTAGGGAATATTTCAAGCATTACCCCCTAGCTTGAACCCCACTGTGATCATACACTAAAGTACGGTGGCGTCCAAAGGGAAAGAAGATAGAGCAAAAAGAGTCGCCAACAAGTTTTTTTAGGAACTTGTAAACCGTTCACGAGGTGAAGGTTACACCCCTTAATGATCCAAGAGATCGTCAACTCCATAAGGTCTTGAACCAAATAGGGTTAGGGGATGAAGGTACAAATCCAACCTAAAAGAAATTGAACCTGCCCTAATAATAGGCCTCTACTTTATTCTGATCGTATTCATGTGCGCTTTCTGACTAACATGCAATCATTAGGATTAACCCTAAACCTGTTTATCTATGTTGGTTGAATATTAATGCACAAATAAATCTATTATTGGCGATCACTTAAATTATAATCATATTAACCCTAAACAAGATTATTAAATATCTTATTAAGCGTGATTACAAGTACAAATTCCCTTTAAACATGCGTAAAAGGCGTGATCAAGCAATAAAAATAAATATATATATAATCAAGCAACATAATAATAATCATAAAAATAATAATAATAATAAATCAAAAAATAATCATGAATCATAAAAATAATCATAAATCATGTTAAAGCATAATAATAGCAAAATCCTAGGCATGATGCTAACAAGATTAATAACAAACCCTATCATGTCACTAAACAATAAAAATCAAATATATAGCCCTAACATGATACTAACAACCATAAATATTAGGAAGAGCATAGGAAACATCATACTTTTAATCATACTTAATATTAAAGTTACCCTAGACATGATACTAGAAATTTATTGTTTTCACCCTAAACATCAAATTAAGGAAAACATCCTAACATGATACTAGGAATCAAAATAAAAATCTAAGCATGATTTCTATATCATAATATCAATTAAACTATTAAAGTACTTACTTGGATGCCTCGTATCTCTTTCTAATAACAAAATACACACGTTAGTAACTTCAAGGAAAATAATAAACAACAATTAAATTAAATGATTGAAATAGATATTTGGGACCAAACCCTCAGAAATTAAACCTTTCACGTCTAGGGCGAAGGCAACTTCGAATATGGCTAGGTGTGTCTAAGTCTTGCGAATGCGGAATTTTGTATTTGAGAAAATGCTAGTTTAGAAAAGAGAGAGAGAATAATCAAGAAAATCTTGATGAGAGTTGGTGATTGAAAAAGGGGAGATATGACCTCTATTTATAGAGAAAAAAGAGAGTCGAAGAATAAGAAAAGAATCCGAATTCGAATCGAAATAGAACTCGATAGACAGCAGTTTTTGCGGATTTTGTTTTTATCATATCTTTTGATCCAGAAGTTCAAATAAGGAATATGATATGTCGTTGGAAAGATATTGAAGTCTACTTTCTAACCCAGTTAGAATAAGATTAAAATCTTTTGTAGATAAAAGATATGGACGAAATAGTAGGATGGTGTCAGTTTGGGATAGAGTTTCATATCTCATTCATATCTTTTTCGTTATAGCTCGGATTTAATATTATAATATATCATTGGAATGATAATTTCAAGATCTATCCAACCATATAAAAATTGGATAAAGATTATGAGGCACAAAAATAACTTCTGACTGTTTTTGAACATCTTTAAATTCGAATAGAATTAGGATTTAAGAAAAATGAAAGTTTTAAAAAAGGAAAATTTTTATTTAACTCAAATTCTTTGATTCTTATCTTTTCAAAAAGGATAATTAAGATCTTTTAAAAACTTATAGAAGCTTCTAATTAATCATAATTAGTTTAGGAATAGGATTAAACCTTTGGACCCTCCACATGATCATTGGGTCGTAGGTAAAATCCAGTTTGAGCCCAGTTTAGTATTTTGACCATAACTTCCTCATTATTCATCGGAATTGGGCGTATAATATATCGTTGGAAAGGTTTTTGCAAGCCCCATCCAACTACACCATTATTGGACCCATATCATGGACCAAAATAAACTGGAATGCTTGTTTTTCAAAAATAGGGTAAGAAAAGAAATATTTTCAAAAACAGAAAGAAGAGATATTTTAATAAAAACATCCTCATCACTAGAATTTTCACACTTTTGCTTTGTTTGATAATTAAATGACGTGAAAAGTATTCATCACTGGGTTTGGTTTTGGGGAGACACATTTGGGTGTCTATAGAAGCCCCCACTTTGACTGAGTTTGGAGAAACGCAAGTTTCGAAAACGAAAGTTAAAGTATCGATAGGGACAGTGAATGATTCAGAACGTTCTGCGATCCTAAACCATTCTTGCAACGCCGATACCTGCAAACTAGTGTTAGTTAAACAGATAAAAGAGTTAAGAAACGCGTATCTTGCACCGTCGAGCACACGTCTCTGAAAGTAACCAATTTGTTGTGACGATCTTCCGCAAGCCAGAGAATACCGCCTGAAGACTGCTACGCCTGTAACTGCCTCCAATTTCCGCTGTGATAGTATTCGAAAAGATCACTGCCTGTTGATCCTTAATGCTGCTATGCCAGTACGTTGGCGCTTTGCTGCTTGTGAACCAGTATGTCGGTGATTTTGCTGTGATGACAATCCTATTTTCTTTGGGAATAGTTGCCAACACAACTCTTGTATGATGTATGACAATCCAATTTAGGGAAAGTTGTCAATGCTTCATAACAATCCATACTTGGAAATGTTGCTACGATGAAGCGATAATCCGTATCTCGGAAAATTTGCCAAAATCTAATTTTTTTGGGAAAAGCTGCCAATGCTTCGTAACAATCTGTCATAAGAATTTTTCTACGATCGACAATCCACATTTTAGAATATAACTCTTGAAAGAAATCCACCTTGGAAATTTGCCAACGCTATGCGACAATGCTTTTAGGAAAATATTGCCACAATTGACAATCCGCGTCTTGGAAACATTTGCAAAAAAGAGTCGACTGACAATCCACTTCGGGAAAATTTTCCACTTGCTGAAATGAATGACAATCCACGTTGAGGAACTTTTGCCGAAATTTATGATGAGTAGAGACCTACGACAATCCTTTGGGAAATTTTTCCATAGGGAACTGGGTGTATGACAATCCAATCTCGAAAAACTTGCCAACGATGACAATCCGAACTTGGAAAAAATTGCCAAACAAAGAAGGAGCACGACAATCCACGCTTGGAAACTTTGCCAGAGATGACAATCCAATCTTGGAAAAATTGTCGTTGAAGAAGATGCACGACAATCCATTTTTGAAAATATTGTCAGTTGGGGATGACAATCCAATCTTGGAAAAATTGTCGTATAAATGCTAGCTTTTCAACCGATACGTTGGTGCTTGTAATGAGCCAGTGTTTTAGGCACTTAAGCTAAGGGACACGATTTTTTGTCAGGTCAATCACTTACTACGATTGTAATCGAGCCGACTACTAATCATGTCAAATTGCTTATAGGGGCTAACTGGTGTACCAAGGAACCCGAAATTGTTGTATGAGGTCGAAATAACCATTCTGAGAGGCTTCGAGCTCTATCGCTGCTGAAATATCTCTGGCGTCAAGAATTGGCTCTGTCGCCAGACGCTGGGATCTAGAGTCAGGCGGTGAACTCTGTTTCCAGACGCTAGATGTTGTTGCTAGACAACAGCCTTGTCGCCTGGTGCTGGAGTTGGGTCTTCCCTACTCTGCTCTTGCTGCCGCTGTTGCTTGGTTTTGCTCCGAACTTTGAGCTTGGTCGTTTCCTTTCAACCAAATCCACTCAAATCTTTTGAAAATTAAAGCTCTTCATCTCTAATTTACTGATCCATGTAACTCCTCTTATCTTGGAGGAATCTCCTGTATCATATTTGCGGTTTTTCAAAAAAAATCCAGGAATGTTCTTGCTTGCTGGGATGCATATGCATTTATATCTTTGACCATAGGACTTTGCTTATCTTTCTTTATGGTTGACCTAAGACTTAGTGTTACTTGACTCATTGACTTGACACGACTCAAGGAATAAACTTGACTCGCTGTGATTGGCTCGAGGTTGACTCAACTCGAAGTGAAATGACACGTGTGACTCATGACCCGTGTGTGCATTGTATTGTGATCGTGCGACTCGAAAATGCAAAAAAGCAAAAATTTTCCGTCATTTTTGTGGAGGGTACCGACTTTCTCCCGAAAAAGAAAGACACGAAAAATAATCGAAGTGAAGTTTTTTTTGAAGATGCATGTTGAATGAGCTTAATCAAATGTTATCTCTCACAGTACAAGGATTGTAACATCTTAGACTATCCTAGTTGACTCGATAATGAAAGTATTAAGGTAACTTAGGCACGGAGGCTAAGCACTTCATACTTCGATATGCAATTGTTTCGGGGTTTTCTGATGTCCTGCGGGAGAGTTACAATTCCGAGACTGGAACCGGACGCCTGTACCTGCAAAACAACGGAGACTCCTGGTGGTGGGAGCTTCGCCTCCAACGGTCAAGTTAGTACTTGATTAAGGAGTAATTAATGCGGAAATTAAAGTGATTGAGTCTCTCTAGGTGAGAGTGTTTAATGTGAGTTTTTAGCGTAATCCCCCTTAATGAGGATTAAGGGAGGTATTTATAACCTTGGGAAACGTGCCTATCCTAGGTTTAGGTTAACCTAGGGCTGATTGGGCTTCCCTCGGAAGTTGGGCCTGGGTGGCCGGTTTCTCCATTAGGCATGGAGTATGCCACGTGTCATGACATAATAGGTCCAAGGTGGACGAATAAGCGCGTGCCACGTGGCAAGCCCTGACAGTTCCAACTGGGGGACACTTGGCAGGACCTGATTGGCCCACGTGGCGCATTCCGATTGGTGGGAGCAAAATCCCCTAATCATTTGCCCCTCACAGGTGGCACGTGACTGGTCACGTGTTACCTGTGACAGGTGTCGCACTGTAACAGGCGACGACCTGCTACAGGTGTCAGTCGGCAAAAGGCCGAGAGATTTTCCCGCCCAAATTTTGAATTCTGAAAGTGACCCTTCGCCTTCTCACTTCGCCTATATAAGGGAGTGTTGACTTCAGTCATTTTCACACTTGAGAACTTTGTGAGAGAACATTCGGACCCCTGAACTTGCTCTGACAATTTGGACCTTTTCTGCCTACCGCCTGTTCTGACAAGCCGACTGCAAAGGATTTTCAGAACTTCATCAATCGTCACTCGTTCAGGTAACTGTCGGTTCTCTTACTCTTTAATTTTCTTTTTATTCTATTCTTTTTTGAAATGGCACCACGGAAGCACACGACACGACCTAGGTTAGTGATCAGTCGGTCACCGGGGACGGCTGAATCTAGGACTAGGAGTGCCGCCTGCCCTTTTCCGGACCCATCTTTGCCCTTTATACAAAGTCCGACTGTATCTGTGTCTATGCAGAGCATGATGGCCAGAACAAAAAAGACTGCCAGGATCTCAAATTCAGACGGCTCCTCCCGCAGGGTGCCAATTAGTGAAACATCTGACCAGGCGCCAGATGTGGAAGTGAAACAAAGCGGCTTGAAAGCCGGCTGTTCTGGGGGAGGAATCAAAGTGACCCCTTCCCATTTCTCAGTTGACAATTCTTCATTCTCTCCTGCTCCTTTTAAAGGAGAGGAGGCGGGCCCCTCCGGGAGAGGGGAGGAGTCGTCCTCTTCGGACTCGTCAGAGGACGATTCCGAGTCTAGCTCTTCTGGCCATGCTTCTCTGGACACAGAAGAGAAAAACAGTCGCCTGCAAGAGGCGAGGCTTTCTCACGCAGTTGAGAAGGGGGACAATTGGGCGGAGCCATCCGCCTCTTACCGAGAACAAAATACCCCCTACTACTGCACGGTACCTCGGGGCCGGATCACAGCCATGCAAGAGAAAGTGGAGAGCTTTATCGCAAACCACACCATGGGCCCCGACTTTTTAGTGTTCGTGCCGAATCTAGAAGACACAATCGTCTGGCCGGCTGGTACCAGTTATGATAGCGCCTGCTTTGGCTGCTACGAGGCGGGCATCAAGGCTGGGCTGCGCTTCCCACTACATCCGGCTGTTCAGCGGATCTTGGATGGGTATGAGTTCGGGTTATGGCAGTTAGCCCCGAACTCCTAGGTCAACGTACTCGGCTATGTGGCCGGGTGCGAACTGCACGGGGTGGAGCCAAGCTTCGAGGCTTTCGCCCACATGAACTACCTCAGCCGGACCCCTAAGGCAGGCGGTACCGGCTGGTATCAATTGACGAGCCACAGCGGCTACCTCATGACGAGAGGTAAAGCAAACAAATGGAAGGACTGGCGGTGCACCTTCCTCATCATTGGGAGTTCAGACACAGAGCTGAACAAGCGCTTCAATAGGTGGAACATGAATCCGCCCCTTCTTGCAGGCGGCCGTAGCATGCTGCCTGTTCCCCCCAAGGCTAAGAAAGAGATCCTTGATAAAGGACTCTTTAAAGTAGAGTCAAGGGTCGACTCTACTTCAGGGGTACGAGAGCAAGTACCCCTGCACTGCGTCCCGAGCTTCAAATGGCTCTATAACGAGTACTTTTTGGCCGCCTGTGGCCTCAGCAGTCGGTGCTCAAGAGGTAGCCGGCCTGTCGAATACTCTGTTGTTTCATGCATTTCTTGTTATGACTTGTATTAACTTTGCTAATTGTTTTTGCAGCGGACGCCATGAGCAAAATTACCGCCTCCAAGACTGCGGCGGCTATGTTGCGGGCCTCCATCATGCAACAAGCTTCAACCGACTCCCCCAAGAAGGGGGCACCCTTGGTGGGCTTCGAACCTTTCACCCTCTTTTTGGAGTTGTGTTTATGCATATACTGACTTTTTCTTCTTTTTTAGACGGGTGCTCCAAAAGCTTCTTCTTCCCAACAGCCGGACCCCAAGGCCCGGAGGACGACTGTTGCGAGCTCTCCTGGTTCTGCCAGGAAACATGTGGCGGCTGAGAAACAGCCGGCCACTTCTTCTAAAACTCCGGCTGTGCCGCCTAGAAGTATGAAGTTGTCCTTGTAAATTTTAGACTTGCTCCCTTTTTTACTAGGTCTAATCCGTTTGTTTATGCTTGATGCAGCCGGCCCTCAGGAGCCTGACTTGGTCGAGGTGGCAAGTCTATGATCAAGGCCGTTCCTCCAGCTGAAAGGGAGGCGGTCAGGGGTGTCGGCACCCTTGACCTAGGCGGGATTGCAGGGGTCCTTGCTGAGGTATACTCAGCATATTTTTGAGTATTTGAATTCCTGGACGCCTGTTTTCTTTTTTGTTTGGAAACTGACGCCTGTTCCTTTTTACTTAGGCCCTGCTCCGAGTGAACGGCCTTCGCAAGCCGCTTGACCGGAAGAACAAAGAGGTAAAGGCTGCAAAAGCTATGGCCGCCTCTAACTGTGATAAGGCAATGTTTCAAATTGCCCAAAATGAAGTTCTGACCATTGATATTCTTTATTACCAGGCGCAGGCTACCGCCGCTATCCGGGCTCAGTTAGAGGCGGCCCAGCAGAGGAATAGCGAGCTGGACGCGACCATCAACAATCTCAAGGCCGAGCTGAGACCTCTTCGCCAAAAAATGTCCTCATACGAAACCTTGGAGAAATCCTTGGCGAGCGTAAAGGTACGCCTGGTGGCCCAGGAGAAGAGTCTTACTCAGGAGCTCTCGGAAAAGGCCGAGCAAGAAAAGAAAGAGCTGGTCCGGGAGATGATGGAAGACTCTGCTCAAATCCAGCGCATGACTTGGGGCCGCCTCTTCCCCAATGCCGACTTTGCCTCATGGGAAAAAACGTACCGCCAGTGTTCTGACACATATAATCAAGAGATCCTGGCGGCTGCTGAGGAAGAGGCGTTGGAGGAAGCGTTGGAGGAGGAAAAGCCGGTAGTGGCGCTTGTGCCGCTTGGGGGTAATGCATCAAAGAAGAATGCAGCTGAAGCCGAGTCCAGCAAGAAGAGTGCTGACCAGGCGGCAGCTGCTAATATTGAAGATATGCCCCCTTCTTAAGCTTTATGTATTCTTTCCACGGCCTGCGTGCCGTTTGTTTTGTATTTACCCGGCATGGGGGCCGGGGCTCTGAATATTTTGCCGGTCTTTAATGACCGGCTTCTTTTTAATGAATCTTTTTGTTTTGTTTGCAAATTTGTCTAAGTATTGAATATTCTGATATCCAATTGTTCACTATACCGACTGTTTTACATGGCCGATAGTTGCAGACAGGTACGGATAGTTAGTCACGCCGCCTATGCCCCTGGACGACTGGTTGACTGTTTCCAGGCTAGACGATCAGTCGGCCATTTAGCCAATCAGTATTCAAACTATTTAAGAAAGACTGGATCCCCTTTAGGCAGGCGGTCCTGTTATTTGTAAATTTAACCAAGTAGGAAAGTTGTCTGACCAAGTAAACATGATTGTTACCTAGTTGCCAAGGAACTGAGTAGTAGAGGTATCAAGCGGCGGGTACCGGTTGTTTCCCTTTATTCGCCAATGTTTGTTGGCTTTTAACTCATAATTTGTAACCTAGCAGGAGTAGTGGTTGAGAGCCCCTGTTTGCTAAAAACAGGCGGACGACTCATACCTTTTAGGCTCCATACTAAGTTTGAGGGAGTGACTATAAGTTAACATAGGAGTTACTTAGTCTCCGTCACACTCTAGATTGAGTAGTAGAGGTACCAGGCGGCGGAGGCCGGCTGATCCCCTTGATTCGCCAATGTTTGTTGGCTATTAACTCAAGAGGTTACCTAGTAGGAATGGGGGTTTGAGTGCCCCTGTTTGCCAAAAAACAGGCGGTCTACTCAAACCTTTTAGGTTCCATACCAAGTTTGAGGGAGTGACTATGAGTTAACGTTGGAGTTACTCAGTCGCCGTCACTCTTGCTTGAGAAGTAGAGGTACCCGGCGGCGGAGGCTGGCTAGACCCCTTGATTCGCCAATGTTTGTTGGCTATTAACTCAAGAGGTACCCCCTGCATTTATCCCAAGTAATACAGGCGGTCATCTGACTCAGATGTCAACTGCTACCACTGGTTTGGTTAGTGATAGAGTTATCCTTGTCTCAAAAACGGCTACGTGGTTGCCCTTGGGGGCAGTCGTATAGGTGCCGTGTAATTAGTTTATAGAGCAATGTTCCACCCAAAAGGGAGCTGCTCTCTGCAACGAATTTCATCCGGAGGGATGCCGCCGGACGCCTGCTATGATGTTGGGACAAGTCGTATTAGTTTTGAAGATTGGATCAGTTGGCTTGGCGCCTGGTCTGATCATTCAGCCTGTGGCCTTGGTTAGTTCTTGGTGAACGTAGGTGCTAAGTAAGAGGAGGGTAGCCGCCTGTTTAGGCACAGGGTCGGCCAGGCCCTAATCTTTTTTAGCTAAGTATAAGGGGGTGGCTGTGTGTTTGGAACCAGTCGGCCCTCTTCTATGGAGAGTAGCCGACTATATGTCCAGACGGCATGCCCCTATGGTGAAATAATACAATGTAGAGTAGCCGACTGTAAAGGTACAGGCGGCATGCCCCTCTGAAGAAAGAGTGAAATACTCAATGGAGAGTAGCCGACTGTAAAGGTACAGACGGCATGCCCTTCTGAAAAGAGTAAAATACTCAATGGAGAGTAGCCGACTGTAAAGGTACAGACGGCATGCCCCTCTTAAATAAGAAAAAATTTAAACTTGGAGAGTAGCCGACTGTTTGTCAGTAGGCGTGCCCCTCTTAGTACCAAATTGAATAGTATGCAAACTTTTATTAAGTAGCTCTTGACTATTTACATCATTCAAAAGAAATATTTCTTAAGATTATCTATATTCCAAGTTTGAGGCAACGGTTGTCCGTCTGGTGTTTCCAGACGATAGGTTCCATCCCTGACTTCTTCACAGATTCGGTAGGGTCCTTCCCAGTTGGGAGTTAGTTTGCCAGACTCATTAGCCCTACCAACTGCTTCCATTTTTCTAAGTACAAAGTCCCCCACTTTGAGTGGACGCCTGTGTACTTTTTTGTTGTATGATCTAGTCATTCTCAGGCGGTAGATTTCATGGCGCAAGACAGCATTGCCCCTCCTTTCAGGAAGTGAGTCTAATGCCAGGCGCATGGCTTCCCAGTTTGCCTCTTCGTCATATAGCATTACTCGAAGAGTCGGCTCGTAGTGTTCTATTGGAAGAACAGCTTCCGCACCATAAGTTAGGAGGAATGGAGTTTCTCCAGTCGCCCCTTTTTCAGTCGTCCTAATGGCCCAGAGAACATGTGGTAATTCATCCGCCCAAAGGCCGCCTGCTCGTTCAATCTTTTTCTTGAGACCGTCTGAGATGATTTTATTAAAGGCTTCTACCTGGCCGTTCGCTTGTGGACGGCCGACAGATGCAAAGTAGTGTGCAATTCCTTGGTCACCCAACCAGCTTTTGAGAACAGGCGTCTCAAATTGGGGACCATTATCAAAAACCATAGACATGGGAGCCCCGAACCGAGTGATGACATTTTTCCAAATGAATGAAATTACATCCTTCGTCTTGATTTCCTTTACAGCCTCCGCCTCTACCCATTTAGTGAAGTAGTCGACGGCAACAAGTATGTACCTCCTTCCGCCTGTAGCAGGCGTATATGGACCCAGAATATCCATGCCCCACTTAGCAAACGGTAGTGGGCTATGAATGGCAGTGAGGTCAGTAGCCGGACGGTGAATTAGCTTGCCAAACCTTTGGCACTTGTCACATTTTTTCACCATCTCCATTGCATCTGCTTCTAAAGTAGGCCAAAAGTATCCCTGCCGCCTTGCCCGTTGAGCAAGCGTCCTACCGCCTATATGAGAAGCACAGTAACCAGAGTGAAGATCGTCTAGTATCTCTCGCCCCTTTTCTGGAGTAACACACTTTAAGAAGGGTTGAAGGTACCCCTTTTTGTGAATTTCTCCTTTTATTATTTCAAAACTGGTGGCTCGTTTTTTCAGTGCTGCCGCCTGTTGATGATCATCTGGCAGGGTACCGTTTGTCAGATATGCCCTGATTGGATCCATCCAGGTTGAGCTTCTATCTAGGATTGCAATAGGTTCTTCCTAAATGCTTCTCCTCCCCATTACTTCCCAAAAAACAGTTCGAGGAGTATCAGAGGAGGCGGACGATGCTAATTTTGACAGTGCATCCGCTTGGTTGTTTTCTGATCTCGGCACTTGGATCAGATGGAAATCCTCAAGGGAGCCGACTGCTTGTCGGACCGCCTGTAAATACTTGATCATGGCCGGATGGGTTGCTTCGTATTCACCATTGTACTGACTCACTATCAATTGTGAATCGGAACAGGCGTCTATTTTTCTTGCCCCTGCCGCCTTGCACATGCGGATTCCGGCTAGTAAAAGCTTCATACTCTGCCTCATTGTTTGAGGCCTGAAAACTGAAGCGTAACGCATACTCGTACCTGTCGCCCTCTGGCGACTGACATATGACGCCTGCTCCACAACCATTTGAAGTAGAGCTTCCGTCCACATATACCTTCCAGACCTGGTCTGTAACTTGAGAGTCAGAAGGACGAGTCATCTCAACAATAAAGTCAGCAAAGGCTTGCCCCTTCACTGCTTTTCTAGGCTCTAAAGTAACTTCGAGGCTCTGAATTTCTATGGCCCATTTGATCATTCGGCCTGATGACTCCATGATGGTCAGTGGCCGCTTGATAGGTTGGTCTGTATACACGACGACTGCATGTGCCAAAAAGTAGGGCTTCAATTTTTTAACAGCCATGAAGAGTGCAAGACCAAATTTCTCCACTAAGGGATACCTCAACTCGGCATTTTTCAGTACGTGACTGACAAAGTAGACCGGGAGCTGACAGCCGTCTCTTTCAGCAAGGAGAACAGCGCTTAACGCATGATCAGAGACGGCCAGGTACATATAGAGTACTTCTTTGGGCAAAGGGCTGACCAGCCTCGGCAAGGAATGCAAGTGAACTTTCAATTTCTAGAAGGCGGCCTCAGCATCCGGCCCCCATTCAAACCTTGCCTTTTTCTTAATTGCCTGGAAAAAGTATAAGCATTTGTCGCCTGATCGGCTTAGAAATCTTCCCAAGGCCGCCAGACAACCTGTTAACTTCTGAACCTCTCGGATGGTACGAGGCGACTGCATGTCAATGACCGCCTGCACCTTCTCAGGGTTCGCCTCTATTCCTCTCTGATTGATAAGGAATCCGAGAAATTTCCCAGACTCAACTCCAAAGACACATTTCTTGGGATTGAGCATGACATGGTGCCGCCTGAGTGTGGCGAAAGTTTCTCGGAGGTCCGACAGATGATCTTTCTGAAGTTTAGTCTTGACAATCATATCATCAATGTATGCCTCGACGTTTCTCCCAATCTGATCAAAGAACACAATGTTTATCATTCGCTGGAAGGTAGCCGGGGCATTCTTAAGACCAAACGGCATGACCGTGTAACAGTATAACCCCTGATCAGTGACGAAGGCCGTCTTCTCCTGATCTTTCTTCCATAAAGGAATTTGATGGAAACCAGAGTAGGCGTCCATAAAGCTCATCAAAGCATGGCCGGCTGTTGAGTCGACCAGGTTATCAATTTTAGGCAGAGGGTAACTGTCTTTGGGGCACGCCTTGTTTAAGTCTGTGTAGTCTACACACATTCGCCAGGTGCCATTCGGCTTTTTAACAAACACCACATTTGCAACCCAGTCTGGGAAGTAACATTGCCGAATGAACCCTGCATCAAGTAATTTTTTAACTTCGGCGGCTGCCGCCTGACTTCTTTCTTCGCCATGGTTCCGCTTCTTCTGCCGTACCGGCTTCTTTTTTCGGATCCACGGCCAGCTTATGTACCGCCAGATCAGGACTAATGCCTGGCATTTCATGGACTTCGAATGCAAAGATGTCCTTGTATTCTTTCAATAGTTTGTGAAAGTCGTCACCAAGGTCTCTCAGAGCAGTCGTCCCAACTTTGACTGTTCGATCAGGACGTGAGTCGTCTAAGATCAGGTCCGTATGCTCACCAGCCGGCTGAGGGCGGAACTTATCTGACCGCTCCTCTGCCAATGATTGCTATTTCCTTTCTTTTCTTGCGGCCCCTGTCTGGGATGCCTTTCTCTTCTTGCCGCCTGCTTCTTGAACAGGCGCACTCTCCTTGACATTGTCAAGGTCTGTTTTTTCACCACTTGACCCAGTGGCCATAACAGTGGGCTTGACATCCGAGAGATAGCACTCTCGGGCCATCCTCTGATCTCCCCTTAGGGAGCCGACTGTTCCATTATCCCTCTCAAACTCGAGCAACATAAGAGATGGGATTATAACAGCCTTGGAATTATTCAGGGTTGGTCGTCCCAGAATCGTGTTGTAGGCCGAGAGTTCTTCTACTACCAGGATCCGGACTACCATGTGTCGTCCTTCCCCTTTTTCGCCCAGGCGGATGGGTAAATCCACTCGTCCCAGTGGGTGGACGACTCCTCCTCCAAACCCTACTAAAGGGTGGGAGGCCGGATGTATGCAATCAGTCTGATATTTTAGTTTCGACAGACATTTGCTACTGATGAGATCTGAGGAGCTTCCGGTATCTATGAGGATTCGGCCAACTCTCTGGTTGGCCACTTTACATTCAATAACGATAGGGTCGTCATGCGGCCCTCTTACCCCTCCTAGATCTTCTTCAGTGATGACAATCTCAGGAAATGAATATTTGGACGGCCGTTCTTGGTGAACGGAATTTACATCTAAACGCCTGATATTGGCTTTGTTGCCCCTAATAGTGGGGCCGCCTCCTGAGAAGCCGCCTGCAATGGTGTAGACGACTGCATCATCTGTATCGGAGCTGTCGTCCTGTTGTTTCTTTTTGGCCGACTGCTTTTTTGAGGAAGTGTTCCCCGTAGATTTCTTGACATAAGTGTCAAGATCACCTTGCTCAGCCAGGCGGTCCAGATACCGCATGAGACTGATGCAATCATTGGTGTGATGACCAACATCATCATGATAAGCACATAATTTATCTTGGTTCCGGTTGTTTGCAGAACCCTTCATGGGGATCGGCTTCTCAATCGAGATCCGTCCCTTGATTTCTTTTAGGATAAACTGGTTATCCTTGTTAAACGCATACTTTGGGGAGTATGGTTTGAATTCTTTTTTCTTTTTCTGGGCCGGCTGTTTAGAGGAATCAGCCGCCCAGACCTCTTTCCTTTTCTCGTCTTTGTTGGACGACTGCTTCTGACGTCCTTCTTTTTTGTCGGACCTTTTACCGTCCGACTGTCTTCCCGTACTACAAAGATCAGTCGCCTGTATATAGGCTTCCGCTTCAATCAAGGCCTCTTGAAGAGTCGCCACCCTCTTTCGGACCAAGTCAAATTTGAAGGTCGACCCGTCCTTGAGACCTCTGAAAAAGTCAGTATAGGCTACCTCATCCGGTAACCCTTGAATCTGTATTCTCATCAGGTTAAAACGCCTTATGTAAGAACGAAGCCCCTCCTTCTCGCCCTGCTGAATTGTTCCTAAATCAAGGGTCGTCTTCTTTGCAGGGATGTTCATGGCGAAGTTGGAGGTGAATAAGTAAGCAAGCGTCCTGAAGCTATTTACACAACCAGTCGGCAGGTTGCCGAACCATTGTTGTGCGATTCCTTTGAGAGTCGCTGGGAAACACTTGCACCAGGTGGGATCATCCAACCCTTGAAGGTACATCAGGTTGGTGAAGGCCATAAGATGGTCTTCTGGGTTAGTAGTGCCGTCATAGGCGCCTACTAATACATTTTTCACTTTGGCCGGCTGAGCGGCTTCAGTAATTTCCTTGGAGAAGGCCTACAGCTGTTCACCAAGTCTAAGCAACCGTAGCTGCCAGTCCATAGGTTGGACGTTTTTTGCTGCAGGTCCACCAAACGGAGGTGGCTGCAAAAAATACTGTTGTTGCGGCACAAATGGTAAGTTTGGTACCGCCTGGTCGCTATGAAAGCCGGACTGACGGGAGGTGCCGCCTGACTGACTCTCATGATACGACTGAGTATGCCTCATCGAGGCATTTCGCAGACTGTCTTGAAAGTTTGAAGTAGAGGCCGACTCTGACAATCGGTCACTCTTCTTCTGCTCTAGCAGTAGCCGAGCGTCTGTGAATGTTTACTTCGACCCGTCCGCCTGAATATGACGAACAGGTTTCCTATTTCCTGTAGGAAAACGGAATTTTGTGAAATCAAGGGCAGGTGGCTCCCGCTTCCTAGATTTAGGATGAGGAGTCGCCTCTCGCCCTTGAACTGGCTTCCTCTTCAGTGAAGTGGAGGGTTTCTTAGCCGACTGCTCCTTGACAAGAGCAGGCGGCTTCTTGTTGATCAACTCTTGAATCTCTCCCTTGAAGTCCCTCATGAAGGTCATGAGTTCGTTCCTTGTGATGGGAGCAGACCCATCAGTCGGCTGTTGCCGAACAGGCGGTGCGCCTGCTGGCTCGCTTCCTGTATGAAGATGTTCCCGTTCCCTCCTTTCGGTATGACGGGTACGTCGGGCCCTTAGGGTCCCGTCTGAAGCTGTGTGAGCTTCAACTTCAAATTCATCCTCAGTATCGTGGTCCGACTGAACTTGAGGATCGTCTAGGGGATGCCTCTCTTCAAGAGTCGGTACAGACTTGGATGCTATCTCAGAAGTACTCTCCCCACAGACGGCGCCAAATGTTTCGGGGTTTTCTGATGTCCTACGGGAGAGTTACAATTCCGAGACTGGAACCGGATACCTGTACCTGCAAAACAACGGAGACTCCTGGTGGTGGGAGCTCCGCCTCCAACGGTCAAGTTAGTACTTGATTAAGGAGTAATTAATGCGGAAATTAAAGTGATAGAGTCTCTCTAGGTGAGAGTGTTTAGTGTGAGTTTTTAGCGTAATCCCCCTTAATGAGGATTAAGGGAGGTATTTATAATTTTGGGAAACGTGCCCATCCTAGGTTTAGGTTAACCTAGGGCTGATTGGGCTTCCCTCGGAAGTTGGGCCTGGGTGGCCGGTTTCTCCATTAGGCATGGAGTATGCCACGTGTCATGACAGAATAGGTCCAAGGTGGACGAATAAGCGCGTGCCACGTGGCAAGCCCTGACAGTTCCAACTGGGGGACACTTGGTAGGACCTGATTGGCCCACGTGGCGCATTCCGATTGGTGGGAGCAAAATCCCCTAATCAGTAATGATGAATATGAGTGATGTTGGGCATTTTGACATGACAAGGCATGCTTCAGCGTCGTGTTAAGATCTCATGACAAAGGGTTCCTAAGGGAAAGTATATTTGGTCATGTATCTGTGTGGTGTGTGAAAGTGATACTAAAGTTAGGCCGCAAGGGCTAAGTGTGTGGGAAAATATTATTTTAAGAAGAGTCAAATGATGGTGACTCTTTAGGCTAGGTAAGCTAATGATGTAAGGATCAAGCCCCCAAGTCTAGCTCTAAATGAATAGGGATGAACACAGGGAATCCCTTGATATGATCATGGTGTAAGTGTGTGAATGTGAATATGAATGCATTTTTATTACGGTCGCACCTCGATGTGAGGTTGTCTACGTATCCGTTAGGAATCAGGCCGAACGTAGCTCTAGCCGAACCTCGCACAAGTGTGTGTATACCTCAAAAAGGTCTTTTTAAGGGTTGTAACGTGGTTAGGCTAAAGGTTGAAGACGAAGGGGATAAAGGCTCAAGACCCTAGATAAGCCCCCAAGGTGTGCAACTTTGTTTTTTAATCTTTATAATTTTATGCTTGAGGCTTTTAATTCTTTTTTAGTTCTTTTTTTTTTTGCTTTAGCATTTATTTTATTTTCATAAGTGTGGGAAATCCCGATCATGCGGTCTATCACTCACTTGGCATTCATGTTTCTCAGGCACGGTACCGAGCACTCGATAAGAGACGCAATCTGAGATGTGTTCTTATCGAAGATATTTTCATATCAAAGACATTGGAACACTTGCCCTTTTGTACACTTTTATTATTATTATTATTATTTTTTGCTATTTTAATATTTTGAAGTCACTCAAGATTTTATGAAATCGAGAATTGCATAAGTTGCGCACCATCCCATCCCAAAGTAAGGTAGATGTAGGTTGTAAAATGAAAGGTCTATCATTAGACGAGGCTCAAAGTGGTTTATGAAGAAAGGATTGCATATTTGAAGGGTGAAAGGTAATATGATGTGGCTACAAGGGGTGCCTCAAATCATTGGTATACCTTGTGCTTAGTTTGACATGGATTTTTATTAATTTTTTTTTAACTTTTTTTTTGCAATACAATGATCATATGTAAGGAAATAAATGCTCATTTTATTTAATAAGTGAAGGGTGAAAATCAAACTCTAAGAAATAAATTCAAGGAAGATGATGGGTGCCTATGCTAGACTTATTGGGGAAAGGGTTTGAAAAAAAAGAAGAAGAAAGCATGAAATCTTGGTGAGAAGCTTGCCTTGTGCATTTGTTTCATCATTACCCACTTTTTTTTTTTTTTTTTTGTCAATCACATGACTCAAACTCGATTCAACATGCAATGAATGGAAGAAGGTAGGAAGAATGAAGGTTGTGATATGGAGAAAACATGTAGAGAATGGAAAGATGATGTAGATGGAGAGATATGAAAAAAATAGGAATAGAATGTACCCCCAACTCAAATGACGGAAAAAACCAACTGATGCATGAACATAAGACATGGTCATGGTGAAATATACAAAGTGTGTGCTAAGACTAGTTAGCGTAGGTGACATGTTAAGGCTCGTGTCATGACCATGTGGCTAGACTATGTGACTAGACTCAAGAAAAGACTAAGTTAAGACCTCATGTATACGCATTAAACTGGACAGGCTGTGGTATTTTAGTCATAACTTTTGATCTGTGACTCTGATTGGGTTGAAACCAACGCCAAATTAAATATACAACTCGGGGCTATAGATCCATAGGCTGTACGACTCATATTTCTTCCTAGAACTCCAGCTATGACCAAAACAAGTTGACGCTTGTGCAGTATACGGGAATAAAAAACCGGGTTGACTTAAAGGGACTATGACTCGATTTTAGACATATTTATTAGCTCAAATGAATTAATTAATTAAAAAAAGTCCTTTAGTCATTAATTAGTTTATTTGGTCTTAACACAAATCAAACAAACGGTTAGGAAAAATCACATAGAGTATGCACAACAAATAATGCACAACTAGTCAAGTAGGCACAATATGATGCAATGAGTTTGCAACCTAACCATGGCTCTAGTTCTCTAAAGTTCGGGATATGGGTTAGTTAAAGAAGGTCCATGGTTAATTGTCCGGATGCACCGCGCGGAAGCCTTACCGTGAAGGGTTGGCGCAAGTGGATGGGACACCGCGAGTTAAAAACTCGCTTCCATGGTTTGGTGAATTCAACATTCTCGGATGTACCCTTTGTTGCATAGAGCATTCAATCAGGTAGGTGGAGCATGAATTCCCAAAGGGTTATGTCCATATGTAGAACTCATATGGGTTTCAGAAAAGTGAGAAAAACTCAATCAGGAAGTAGGATCGAGCAAACAGTGCTAAAAACTGGTCAAAGTTAGAACGCATATTTCTAGCTCGGTATTGGAAGAGCTTGGCGCCAGCAAACAGAGGCCAGCGCCATAATTTGGCTTTAGCGCCTGGTGACAGAAGCTGTCGCCTGACGCTAACGTCAAATAATTGGCGCTAGACTTTGTTCCCTGACGCTAGTTCCTACATGCCTTAGCAGCTTTCTGTGCTCGATAAAATTTTCCAGTTTCGCACAGCATTATTTCGGTCCTAGTTGTGAAAGATATTCCTCAAATTTCCTACGTGTAAAAATCCTATGTTTTAACTCATTACGGATGGTCTTTCCAATGAGATCTTTTTTATGCATATGACAATAATGTTAATCAAAATTACGCACATGTAATACTTAGAACTTTTGGAGTCTCATCCACTCATTCTAAATCATTGCCGAAATAAATTTTAGGAATTAAAATAGAAATCCTCCCTAGTAGAGTCGCCAAAAACTGTAGGGAATATTTCAAGCATTACCCCCTAGCTTGAACCCCACTGTGATCATACACTAAAGTACGGTGGCGTCAAAAGGGAAAGAAGATAGAGCAAAAAGAGTCGCCAACAAGTTTTTTTAGGAACTTGTAAACCATTCACGAGGTGAAGGTTACACCCCTTAACGATTTAAGAGATCGTCAACTCCATAAGGTCTTGAACCAAATAGGGTTCGGGGATGAAGGTACAAATCCAACCTAAAAGAAATTGAACCTGCCCTAATAATAAGCCTCTACTTTATTCTGATCGTATTCATGTGCGCTTTCTGACTAACATGAAATCATTACGATTAACCCTAAATTTGTTTATCTATGTTGGTTGAATATTAATGCACAAATAAATCTATTATTGGCGATCACTTGAATTATAATCATATTAACCCTAAAAAAGATTATTAATTATCTTATTAAGCGTGATTACAAGTACAAATTCCCTTTAAACATGCGTAAAAGGCGTGATCAAGGAATAAAAATAAATATATATATAATCAAGCAACATAATAATAATCATAAAAATAATAATAATAAATCAAAAAATAATCATGAATCATAAAAATAATCATAAATTATGTTAAAGCATAATAATAGCAAGATCCCAGGCATGATATTAACAAGATTAATAACAAACCCTAGCATGTCACTAAACAATTAAAATCAAATATATAGCCTTAACATTATACTAACAACCATAAAATTAGGAAGAACATAGGAAGCATCATACTTTTAATCATACTTGATATTAAAGTTACCCTAGACATGATACTAGAAATTTATTGTCGTCACCCTAAACATCAAATTAAGGAAAACATCCTAACATGATACTAGGAATCAAAATAACAATCTAAGCATGATTTCTATATCATAATATCAATTAAACCATTAAAGTACTTACTTGGATGCCTCGTATCTCTTTCTAATAACAAAATACACACGTTAGTAACTTCAAGGAAAATAATAAACAACAATTAAATTAAATGATTGAAATAGAGATTTGGGACCAAACCCTCAGATTTTAAACCTTTCACGTCTAGGGCGAAGGCAACTTCGAATATGGCTAGGTGTGCCTAAGTCTTGCGAATGCGGAATTTTATATTTGAGAAAAGGCTAGTTTAGAAAAGAGAAAGAGAATAATCAAGAAAATTTTGATGAGAGTTGGTGATTGAAAAAGGGGAGATATGACCTCTATTTATAGAGAAAAAAGAGAGTCGAAGAGTAAGAAAAGAATCTGAATTCGAATCGAAATAGAACTCGATGGACAGCAATTTTTGCGGATTTTGTTTTTATCATATCTTTTTATCCAGAAGTCCAAATAAGGCATATGATATGTCGTCGGAAAGATAATGAAGTCTAATTTCTAATCCAATTAGAATAAGATTAAAATCTTTTGTAGATAACAAGATATGGCTGAAATAGTAGGACAGTGTCAGTTTTGGATAGAGTTTCATATCTCATTCATATCTTTTTCTTTATAGCTCAGATTTAATATTATAATATATCATTGGAAAGATAATTTCAAGATCTATCCAACCATATAAAAATTAGATAAAGATTATGAGGCACGAAAATAAAATCTGACTGTCTTTGAACATCTTTAAATTCGAATAGAATTAGGATTTAAGAAAAATGAAAGTTTTAAAAAAGGAAAGTTTTTATTTAACTCAAATTCTTTGATTCTTATCTTTCAAAAAAGGATAATTAATATCTTTTAAAAACTTATAGAATCTTCTAATTAATCATAATTATTTTAGGAATAGTATTAAACCTTTGGTCCCTCCACATGATCATTGGGTCGTAGGTAAAATCCGGTTTGAGCCCAGTTTAGTATTTTGACCATAACTTCCTCATTATTCATCGGAATTGGGCTTATAATATATCGTTGGAAAGGTATTTTCAAACCCCATCTAAATACACCATTATTGGACCCATATCATGGACCAAAATAAACTGGAATGCACGTTTTTCAAAAATAGGGTAAGAAAAGAAATGTTTTAAAAAACAGAAAGAAGAGATATTTTAATAAAAACATCCTCATCGCTAGACTTTTCACACTTTCGCTTTGTTCGATAATTAAATGACGTGAAAAGTATTCATCACTGGGTTTGGTTTTGGGGAGACACATTTGGGTGTCTACATGAACCATAATAAAATTCCCTTTTAATATTCTAGTCCAAATTAAACATTTAGTTTAATTAAACATGTTTTCTATCATGCAATAAATAAAAGTGTGGTTCATAATCAACATGCCAAACTATTATTTTTCAATCATTAATCCATCACAATTAAATCATGCTTCATAATTCAATCACTAATATCAACCAAATCACAATTTCCATTCATAATATAGCATGATATTACTTGTAATTAATTAATCACATCTAGCATGCCACTCTCTCATCCAAAAATATGCTAAGTATGCGAATGTACCTTGAATACGATCTTAATATCGCCATGACTAATAGAAATCACTCACTTCAAAGTCTCCTACAATTTAAAATAATAATAGAGCATTAAAATTCACCCTACACAAATTTCTAGCAATATATACTCTTATTAAACCAGTAATAATTTAATTAAAATAAGCTGAAATTTTATTTAAAACCTCATACTTTAATCCCAATTAATGGGTAATTAAAATTCCTTAAAGAAATTTGATTTTTTTTAATATAGTACCAAAAAATTCCAGCATTATATATTAATGAAAACTTGCTGTAATTATTAAACCACTCATAATTTAATTAAAATAAGCTGTAATTTTATTTAAAACCTCATACTTTAATCCCAATTAGCGGGTAATCAAAATTCCTTAAAGAAATTTGATTTTTTTTAATATAGTACCAAAAATTCCAGCATTATATATTAATGAAAACTTGCTGTAATTATGCTTTAAAACACTTAAATTAAAGGTTTAAACCACCCTAAATTATAAATCCTTCAATAATCAATTATTTATGAATCTAGGGTTTCAAAATTGGGGTTTTTAATTAGATTAAAATCATATAATTAAATTACATACTACTTATAATCAAACATTATAATATTAATTACAAAATCCATATTTAATAATTAGATCTAAGGTTTGAACAAAAATTAAAAAAAAAGATTAATTTTTTTTCGAAGGGAAGAAGGCCTGGTAGCAGGTCGACACCACTGCCGGTTGCTGCCAGCTGCTGGTGGTCGTCGCCACTGCCGGCTGGTGCTGCTGGTGGCCGGCGGTGGTGATCCGAAACAAGGGGAAGGGGAAAAAAAGAAAGAAAGAAAAAAGAGAAATAATAAAGGAGAAGAGAGAGAAAGTTTACCTTGATACAAAAATATCCATCATTAATGCAAAGGTAAAAAAGACAAAACTCCCTCGAAAGAAAGGGTCGTGTTGTCTAGCTTGTTCCTAGGGTTTTACTGTCGTTATCTTCGGGTGTTGTAAATTGATTTCTTTTTCTGTGATTTCGATGGCGGATGATATTGTGAGTCGTTATGCGAACCTTAAACTGGATGATGAGGACGAAGGAGTGGTCGATTTGGGAGTGGTTGAATCCTCTTCATTAACAAAGAAATTTCATTTATCGTTAATTGGTAGACTTGTGACTGAAAGACCCTATAACGTTGAGGCCTTCAAGAACACGATGATGAAGGTTTGGGCGTTGCAGGACAATTTGGTGATTAGGGTTTTAGGCCCGAATCTTTATGCCTTTCAATTTTTCCATTGGAGAGACAAGGAGAAAGTTAAGGCTGGACGACCTTGGTGTTTTGATAATCTTTTACTTGTGCTAAGGGAGGTTGAAGGGGATGAGCAACCTGAGAAAATTCCCCTGTTCCATTGTCTATTCTGGGTGCGAATCCAATTTTTATCCTTTAATTGCCGCTCGGATGAGGATGTCAAGGAGTTAGTTGCAAATTGGGGTGAAGTGTTGGAGCTGGAAGAGGACACATTGGGATTGGATCGATTTCGGCGTGCTAAAATTATGATTAATGTTGCTAAGCCTCTCCGTCACTTTTAAAGAATCCTTGACAAAAATGGAAGAGAAATTTGTGTTGAATTTGCCTGTGAACGTCTTCCATATTTTTTTAATGCTTGTGGCATTATTGGACATTCGAAGAGAGATTGCTGCTTAGTTTCAGAGGAGAGTAAGAAGAAGAAACTTGGGTGGGGGCGATGGCTGAAAGCGTCTCCAAGGAAGGGCATAATGCGAGAAGTGGAGGAGCTAGAGGCTGTGCTCACCTCTAGGAAACAACTATTCATTATAAAAGAGGCAGAGCAATTGACTCCCCAAGCAGAACTTGACTCAGAAGAGACTTTATAGATTGGTGGGAACAATGTGAGGCTCAATGCAAATTCATTCGTGAAGGGCTCGGTGAGTAACTCAGAGATAGTTGTTGCAGTTTCTTCGCCTGGAGTGTTGGTGGGGGAAGATGGGGGAAGAGCGGAGAGGTGATGGTAAGAGAGGGTGTTAGTAGGGTAGATAATGTGAAAATTGTGAATAATGAGCTGCTTGAAGTTGAGGTTGATGGCGTGAGTGGAGAAATAAATAAAAAAGGGGAGGTAGTAGGGTTAATTTTTGGAGCTGGAGTGGAGAGTTATACTAAAATAATACAAAGGGTAGGAATAAGGTGTATAAGAAAATAGTGAGGGAAAGGAATCAATTTGATACTCATATGGAGGTGGTGGATGATGTGGTATTAGGCAAAAGAGAAAGGGAGATAGGCTCTGGTGACGGGGAGGGTGCATTATCGAAGAAAAATCTTTTGTTACAAGATGAAATTACTGGATTTCGGGTGGCGGAGGCTGTCAATGAGCAGCCCCGCCGAGCTCCATGAGTTCTTTGAGCCTAAATTGCAGAGGTCTGGGCAACACTTCTGCAATTAATAACCTCCGGAATCTAATTCGAAGGGAGGCCCCATCTCTAATCTTTATTATGGAGACGAAATTAAGGAGTGGTGAAATGTGTAAGGTTCATGCAAAGCTGGTTGGGTATGTGATAGAGGAATAAACGAGTCGTTAATTGTCTATCCCAAAATCAAACACAATTTATAAAATTCTAAACCAACCCAATACAAGTTTAAGGCAAGTATAGGGTCGAACCCAAAGGAGTGAGTCGGTATTAACTATAGCCTAAGTCAAGCTATTTCGAAGATTGTAGTGAGAAAATGGTTGGTATTATGGTAACAAAATTAGACTAATCAAGTAATTTAAGAAGCTAAATACTAGGGATATAGGTTTCACTTGCTATTTTGATAATCGTGCTAATCGATAATTCATTCACTTGATTCAATCATTGCAAAGGACAAACAATAGTAGCAATCAAGAGAGTTCAAGAGCTATATCCTAGAGGCCAAGCTAGGGGTCACTATGAATGGCTAGTCAAGGAAATTCACAATCAAACTCAATAAATTAAAACAATTCTAAAATTGATGGTTCATGTCATTATGAATTGCAATGCAATCTAGATTAATCTTATAGGTTGATCATTCCTAATCTAATTAATCACATGCAAAACTATGTCAACCAATTTAATTGCAACAATTCAATAAATCAAAGATCATCAACTAGCACAAATTATCAATCAAGCATGCTTCCCCTTCTCCCTAGTAACTAATCTACTCACTAATCATGGTGTAACTCAAGAACAAATCACTAGAATTAGCATTGATCATCATTCTAAAACAAAATCAAGAGAAAACAATATCAACTACAATATCCAATTCAAATCCAAGTAAATCAAACAATCAAACATGAAACTAAAACAAACAAGTAAAGAGACGAACTAGAAGAAGAAATTCTTACTAACATTAATGATTGAAAATGAAGAAATCCAAGCACAATTGATCCAATGTTGAAATACAAATCCAATACCAAGAACTTCTCTATAGTTTCTCTCTCTAAAACTAAGCTAATGAAAATTATCTAAAAGTTGTTTTCAAAAAGGAATTACAAGTGTATTTATAGGCAAAGAAGGAAAACGGGATCCCGCGCCCTCTCTAGTAAACCCGCGCCCGCGGGGAAATGGGTACGGAAACCATAACAAACTCCGCGGGCTATCTGGACAACATCAAATAGACTCAACAAATAAGCTAAGCACCAACTTTTGCTTTTGCATCTTCGTTTGCTTGTGTCTGCACACATACATATACACACACACACTCACAAGTCATACACATGTCATGTCACATCAAGTCAAACTTGGTCAAGTTAGTGGTCAAGTCAATCACAATATATACGAGTCCATTGACATATTTATTTTTGCAGGTCTCATCTACAGCCCACGTCCGGGGACAAGCGGACCATCTACAGCCCACATCCGGGGACAAGCGGACCATCTATAGCCCACGTTCGGGGACAAGGGAACCAATTACAGCCCACGTTCGGGGACAATCGAACCACCATCATTTCATGGTGCAAGGTTCTCGATACACAGAGACTTGCAATCTCATCATTTGTCGACTTTCCTCGAGCATGGAAAGTATTATTTGGTGGATTTCTTCAAGCATAGAAAATCGCCAAATTCCTTTGTCGGCTTTCCTTAAGCAGGGAAAGCATTATCGGTGGATTTCTTCAAGCATACAAAAACGCCAAAATCATATGTCAACTTCCCTCAAGCATGGAGAGTGTCATCCGGTAGGTTTCTTTAGGCTTAGAAAGCTACCAAACTCATCTGACGGCTTTCCTCAAGCATGGAAAGCATTCAACAAACGTCATCCGGTGGATTCCTTCAAGCATAGGAAGCTACCAAACTCATTTGTCACCAATACACTGGTGTTAGATAAGAATTCAATCCCTTTACTCTTTTATCTGTGAAACTAACATTTTTTTGCAGGTGTCGGCGTATACAGAGTGATTTAGGATCGCAGAACGTCTTAAATCATTCTCCGTCCTATCGACTACTTTGACTATCGTTTTTGAAACTGAAGTTTCTGCAAAATCAGTCAAAGTGGGGGCTTCTGTAGACACCTAAAAATGTCTCCCCAAAACCAAGCCCGATGATGAACAACCTTTCATCGCCATTATTGGTCGAGTTGAGTATTTAATTTTTGGAGTGCCTAAATCCATATTTCCATTTCATAAACCAACTCAATTCCTAGCCCATTTCCCCAAACCATAACTTATTTTCCTATTTTCGTGCCTTTAAACTCAAAATAATTCATTTCGTGTCCTTTAAAATAATTCATTTCGTGTCCTTATTATAAAAACGTTTGATCTAGTTTATTTTGGTCCATAATCTGGGTCCAATTATTGAATAGTTGGATGGGGATTTAAAAGAGCTTTCCAACGATATATTATAAGCCCAAATTCGAGTTTTAACGAATAAGTTATGACCAAAATATTAAGCTGAGCCCAAACCGAACCTAAGCCCACCTTACCTACGACCCAATGATCATGTGGAGGGTCCAAATTATTTAATCCCATTCCTAAACCAATTAGGATTAATTGGAAACTTCTATAAGTTTCTAAAAGATATTAATTATCCTTTTTGAAAAGATAAGATTAAATAGTTTGAAATTGAATAAAACTCCTTTTTTTTTAAAATTCTATTTATATCCGAATTGAAAGACGTTCAAAGATAGACAGATATTGTTTTCGTGCATCATAGTTTTTATCCAAATTTTATATGGTTGGATAACTCTTGAAATTATCTTTCCAATGATATATTATAATATCAATTCCGATCTACGAGTATAACGAAAAATATATGAATAAAATGTCAAACTCTATCTAAAACTGACACCGTCCCACTATTTCGGCTATATCTTTTGTTCTACAGAATATTTTAATCCGATTCTAATTGTGTTAGAAATTATACTTCAAGAGCTTTCCAACAATATCTTATTCATTTTATTCCGATTCTGGATAAAAAGATATGATAAAAACAAAAACCGCAAAAACTGCTGTCTATCGAGTTTTATTTCGATTTAATTCGGATCTTATCTTAATTCTTCGACCCTTCTTTTTTTCTCTATAAATAGAGGTCATATCACCCCTTTTCCAATCATCAACAAGTTTTATCATCAAATAATTCTCTTCTCCCTCTTTAGCCTAAACACTAGCCACACTATTCTCTCATAATACTTCCCCTAAGCGCTCCAAGGAGTCCATACAATACCCGAAGTTCTATACTTAAACTAAGGCGTGAAAATTATAATTAACTGAGGGTTTGGAACAAATCAACTCTACATTTATTTAATTTAATTTAATTTTCATTTGATTTATATTTTTATTGAAGTTACTAACGGTTTATTCATGATGTAGCAATTCAAGGAAACGCGGAAAATGAGTAATTAATTAATTTAATTACTCTTATTTTATTTTTGTATTGCTAGTATCATGATTAGGTTATTTTATATTTGATTTTACTAACACTATTATTGTTAAATTGCTTCCAATATTAATGAGAATTCTATTATTTTTATTGATCTCCATATTGCATGTTTAAAGGGAATATGTAATTGAAAATCACGCCTAATAAGATAATTTGGACAACCGGTTTAGGTTCCTTTTTAATCTTGTTATTTAATCAAGTGATCACAATATTTTAGAATTATGTGTTGCATTAATATTCAACCAATTTAGCTTAATAATAGTTTGGAGCAAATTGAATCCTTGTTTGCATGCCTTTGAGATCGCAGGAATCACTTTTCACTATAAGAATCGAGTAGAGGCCAATACGGGCGAATGTGACTCCATGACTCACTTTGTACCATCATCCCCGATCCTCCTTTCGTGGTTCCGAACTATATGGAGTTATTAATCTCATGGATTATGAATGGGGTGTAACCTTCACGGGTCAATCGTTGTTGTCTTCGTTGTCCCTTTATCGTGGTTGCCTTTTATGATCCGTGAACGGTTTACAAGTTCCTTAAAAACTTGTTGGCGGCTCCCTACTTTCCTTGTCCCTAATCGTATGTTAATTCCCACTTCCTATGAGTGCCAAGCATATTCACACATGCTTTTAACGTAGGCGCACTTTAAATGATGCCTAGAATTTGGCGACTCCACTGGGGAGGATTCTTGGTTATTTATCGATTTGAGTGATCGGTATTTAATTGAGATGAGTGGATGAGACTTGAAAGATTTTTGAATTGTGTTCCTGCGATTTAATTGGCATTGTCACATATGCATATGCTTTTAAGGTTACCTTTTTTTGCCACAATAGTACGTGTTCTACGTATGTGGCTAGCCCGGGGGATTTAAGCTCTATCAACCCAAAAACGCTCATGGCAATAAGGGTTTATCTGAGTTTTTAAATCCATCCAAACCATGGAGTCGAGTTCGCTTTCATCAATAACTCGCGGAGCCGCCCGTTGGCATACACCCTCAAGGGAGGCTGCCTTGCTAACGCGTCCAAACTCTTAACCATGGTACCCTTTGACACCCAAAAGCTTGACCATAGTCGAACATAGAACTTGACTTTAGGTTGCGAACTTCATTGCATCATGCGTGACGATATGTGCATATTTTTTATTGAATTTTTTTTAATTATTTTTTTTCTCTTATCAAACCCTTTTTTATTATTAGAGTCGAGCCATAGATTTTTTTTTTAATTTTTGAGTCACCCGGATTTTTATTCCCGTATACTGCACAAGAGTCAACTTGTTTTGGTCATAGCCGGAGTTCTAGAAAGATTTACGTGTCGTGCCACCTGTGGATCTGTAGCCCCGAGTTTTATCTTTCATTTGGAATTGGTTTCGTCCCAATCAAAGTCACAGATCAAAAGTAATAACCGATATACTACAGCCTATCCAGTTTAGGTGTCTTTTTAGTGTCAATTTTCTTATTTATTTTTATTTATTTATTTTTTAAACTTTTCGTGTCAAGCTAGTCTTAGCCAAGTCCTTTAATCCGTTTCAACTCGTACAACATAGGATTATAGATTTTTTATTTTATTTTATTTTTTATACCCATGAGTCTTAACTCTGCTAGAATTCTAGTCCTCTTCCTAGTTTCTTGTGATCGATTTTTGTGCTAACCTTAACATGTATTCTTTGTCTTTGATTGTAGTTGATCTTATTTATGACTAATGATTGCCAATGGACCATTTTCACCTAGTAAATAGCATAAACATTAAAATTGGACAAAATTAATCAAGTTAGTTTGTCTTTTAGTCTTCCGTGCTATTTGGTCATTGGGTCCTTTGTTTTTCACAACGTCCTCATGTCTAGCCATGCGTTCATGCCACGAGTCTTAATAAACTCACCTAATCACACATGTTGAGTTATTGCACACACTTTGTCTTCGAGTAATGCACTATATTGTTTATGATCGTATATTAGGACCATGCATGCGTCGTTTTCCGTCGTAATAGGAATGAGAGGAGTTTTTCCCATCGGTTTTCAAAATTCTTTCATACACTCTTCCTTTCTAATCCGAGTATTGAGTGAATGCATTAAGTGACATCATCCTTACACAATACTTGAGTCTAAAATCAATAGGCAATAGTTGGAAGAATAAGGGGAACGTCATTCCTTTCTTCTTTCCTTCAAATCAAAGCATCAACAACAAGAAACTTTTTTCCTCAGCAGGCGGCAAGAAGTAACTCATAAATAGCCATGAAGACAAAGCACGATGCAAGCTTCTCACCAAGATTTCATGTTTTCTTCTTCTTTTGTTTCAAACCCTTCCCCCTAAAAAGTCTAGCATAGGTTCTCCTTATCCATGTGTCTATGTGTCACATTTTTTTTACCTTTTTCATAAATGAGCATCTCTTTCTTACATTCGATCATGTGATTAGCAAAAAAAAAAAAAAAATAAAAAAAAATTGGCGAACTAAACACAAGGTACAACAATGACTTGAGGAACCTTTACAACCCATTCATTCCCCATTAACCATTTAATCACATATCCATTTCTTCGTCAACCAATTTGAGCCTCGTCTAACATTTGGCCTTCATTTTTTCAACCCACATTCACTCAACCTGGAATTGGAAGATGTGCAATTTTTGTATAACATTCAAAAAGCAAGTAAAAAAAACAAGCTGCAAACCAACAATAAAACAATGTCTAAAGGCAAGTGTTCTAATGTATTTGATACGAACACGTCTCAAATTGCGTCTCTCATCGAGTGCTCGGTACCGTGCCTGAAAAACATGAATGCTAAGTGAGTGATGGACCGCATGATCTGAGATTGCCTACATTGATTCAAAAGAATGAAAAAAAAATATCAAAGCAAAAAAAAAAATGTGTTGAAAATAAACTTGCAAAATTCAAAATTTTCAAATTCACAATTAGACATCTTGGGGTCTTCTCTCGGGTCTTGAGCCTTTTACCCCTTTCTTCCTTAAATCATCAACTTAACCACATTACAACCCTTGAAAGACCTCTTTGAGGTGTACATACACTTGTGCAAAGTTCGGTTAGAGCTACGTTCGGCCTGATTCCTTACGGATACATAGGCAACCTCACGTTGAGGTGCGACCACATTCATATTATATTCATATCTATGCATGATCGAGTCAAAGAATATACAATTCTTATCTCTATATACCTACCCATTTTAGAGCTAGACTTGGGGGCTTGAACCCACATCACATTAGCTTACCCAACCTAAAGAGTCATCATCTTTGACTCTTCACACATATATTTCCATCACCATAACCTTTGCAGCCTCACCTTAGTATCACTTTCACACACTTCTTTCACACATACATATCCATATCATCTTTCCCCTAGGAACCCTTTATCATGAAATCTTGTTTCCCTACCGCGCATGCTTCATCATCTTTCAAGACAACATTCATCAGAAGAAACGTTGTATACTTGCTTAGCTTCTTGACCTGAGAAATGTTCATTGTTTCATGCATCGCATAATGTGCTGACTAACATTTCTATATCAATGATTTGTAATAATACAAAGCATATCGTTCTTATCTCCTTGACCTAAGAAACGTTCATAATCACTTCATCTATATACGTGCTTAGCTTCCAGACCTAAGTGACGTTCAAGATCGCTTTTTTACACCATATATTATGCTTAGCTCCATGACTTAAATTCATTTATCTATCGTGTCACATGATGTAATTTTCCTTAGCCTCCTGGCCCAAGAACATTCATCGTACATACATTATTTTCAAGACAAGCAATTCAATCCATACGATTCATTTAGTCTTGCTTAAGGAGGAAGTTCAAAACTTCTTCCCTTTTTCATTATTTTCTTTTGGGGAAGTTCAAAAACTTTTTCAAAATTTTTATCGAGGGAAGTTCGAAAACAAAACTTCATTTTTCACGTCTTTCTTTTTTGGGAGAAAGTCGGTACCCTCCACTCATGACAAAAATTGACGGAAATTTTTTGCTTTTGCATCTTCGTTTGCTTGTGTTTGCACACATACATATACACACACTCACTCACAAGTCATACACATGTCATGTCACATCAAGTCAAACTTGGTCAAGTCAGTGGTCAAGTCAATCACAATATATACGAGTCCATTGGCATATTTATTTTTGCGGGTCTCATCTACATCCCACGTCCGGGGACAAGCGGACCATCTACAGCCCACATCCGGGGACAAGCGGACCATCTACAGCCCACGTTCGGGGACAAGGGAACCAATTACAGCCCACGTTCGGGGACAATCGAACCACCACCATTTCACGGCGCAAGGTTCTCGATACACAGAGACTTGCAATCTCATCATCTGTCGACTTTTCTCGAGCATGGAAAGTATTATTCGGTGGATTTCTTCAAGCATAGAAAACCGCCAAATTACTTTGTCAGCTTTCCTCAAGCATGGAAAGCATTATCGGTGGATTTCTTCAAGCATAGAAAAACGCCAAAATCATATGTCGACTTTCCTCAAGCATGGAAAGTGTCATCCGGTAGGTTTCTTCAGGCTTAGAAAGCTACCAAACTCATCTGATGGCTTTCCTCAAGCATGGAAAGCATTTCAACAAACGTCATCCGGTGGATTCCTTCAAGCATAGGAAGCTACCAAACTCATTTGTCACCAATACACTGGTGTCAGTAAGCATTCTATCCCTTTACTCTTTTATCTGTGAAACTAACATTTTTTTTGCAGGTGTCGGCGTATACAGAGTGATTTAGGATCGCAGAAAGTCTTAAATCATTCTCCATCCTATCGACTACTTTGACTATCGTTTTTGAAACTGACGTTTCTGCAAACTCAGTCAAAGTGGGGGCTTCTGTAGACACCTAAAAATGTCTCCCCAAAACCAAGCCCGATGATGAACAACCTTTCATCGCCATTATTGGTCGAGTTGAGTATTTAATTTTTGGAGTGCCTAAATCCATATTTCCATTTCATAAACCAACTCAATTCCTAGCCCATTTCCCCAAACCATAACTTATTTTCCTATTTTCGTGCCTTTAAACTCAAAATAATTCATTTCGTGTCCTTTAAAATAATTCATTTCGTGTCCTTATTATAAAAACGTTTGATCTAGTTTATTTTGGTCCATAATCTGGGTCCAATTATTGAATAGTTGGATGGGGATTTAAAAGAGCTTTCCAACGATATATTATAAGCCCAAATTCGAGTTTTAACGAATAAGTTATGACCAAAATATTAAGCTGAGCCCAAACCGAACCTAAGCCCACCTTACCTACGACCCAATGATCATGTGGAGGGTCCAAATTATTTAATCCCATTCCTAAACCAATTAGGATTAATTGGAAACTTCTATAAGTTTCTAAAAGATATTAATTATCCTTTTTGAAAAGATAAGATTAAATAGTTTGAAATTGAATAAAACTCCTTTTTTTTTAAAATTCTATTTATATCCGAATTGAAAGACGTTCAAAGATAGACAGATATTGTTTTCGTGCATCATAGTTTTTATCCAAATTTTATATGGTTGGATAGCTCTTGAAATTATCTTTCCAATGATATATTATAATATCAATTCCGATCTACGAGTATAACGGAAAATATATGAATAAAATGTCAAACTCTATCTAAAACTGACACCGTCCCACTATTTTGGCTATATCTTTTGTTCTACAAAATATTTTTATCCGATTCTAATTGTGTTAGAAAGTATACTTCAAGAGCTTTCCAACAATATCTTATTCATTTTATTCCAATTCTGGATAAAAAGATATGATAAAAACAAAAACCGTAAAAACTGTTGTCTATCGAGTTTTATTTCGATTTAATTTGGATCTTATCTTAATTCTTCGACCCTTCTTTTTTTCTCTATAAATAGAGGTCATATCACCCCTTTTCCAATCATCAACAAGTTTTATTATCAAATAATTCTCTTCTCCCTCTTTAGCCTAAACACTAGCCACACTATTCTCTCATAATACTTCCCCTAAGCGCTCCAAGGAGTCCATACAATACCCGAAGTTCTATACTTAAACTAAGGCGCGAAAGTTATAATTAACTGAGGGTTTGGAACAAATCAACTCTACATTTATTTAATTTAATTTAATTTTCATTTGATTTATATTTTTATTGAAGTTACTAACGGTTTATTCATGATGTAGCAATTCAAGAAAACGCGGAAAATGAGTAATTAATTAATTTAATTACTCTTATTTTATTTTTGTATTGCTAGTATCATGATTAGGTTATTTTATATTTGATTTTACTAACACTATTATTTTTAAATTGCTTCCAATATTAATGAGAATTCTATTATTTTTATTGATCACCATATTGCATGTTTAAAGGAAATATGTAATTGAAAATCACGCCTAATAAGATAATTTGGACAACCGGTTTAGGTTCCTTTTTAATCTTGTTATTTAATCAAGTGATCACAATATTTTAGAGTTATGTGTTGCATTAATATTCAACCAATTTAGCTTAATAATAGTTTGGAGCGAATTGAATCCTTGTTTGCATGCCTTTGAGATCGCAGGAATCACTTTTCATACTAAGAATCGAGTAGAGGCCAATACGGGCGAATGTGACTCCATGACTCACTTTGTACCATCATCCCCGATCCTCCTTTCGTGGTTCCAAACAACATGGAGTTAGTAATCTCATGGATTATGAATGGGGTGTAACCTTCACGGGTCAATCGTTGTTGTCTTTGTTGTCCCTTTATCGTGGTTGCCTTTTATGATCCGTGAACGGTTTACAAGTTCCTTAAAAACTTGTTGGCGGCTCCCTACTTTCCTTGTCCCTAATCGTATGTCAATTCCCACTTCCTATGAGTGCCAAGCATATTCACACATGCTTTTAACGTAGGCGCACTTCAAACGACGCCTACTGTAACTAATCTACTCACTAATCATGGTGTAACTCAAGAACAAATCACTTGAATTAGCATTGATCATCATTCTAAATCAAAATCAAGAAAAAAAAATATCAACTACAATATCCAATACAAATCCAAGAAAATCAAACAATCAAACATGAAACTAAAATAAACAAGTAAAGAGACGAACTAGAAGAAGAAATTCTTACTAACATTAATGATTGAAAATGAAGAAATCCAAGCACAATTGATCCAATGTTGAAATACAAATCCAACACCAAGAACTTCTCTCTAATTTCTCTCTCTAAAACTAAGCTAATGAAATAATCTAAAAGTTGTTTTTAAAAAGGAATTACAAGTGTATTTATAGGTAAAGAAAAAAAAACGGGATCCCCGCGCCCTCTCTAGTAAACCCTGCGCCCGCGGGGAAATGGGTACGTAACCCATAACAAACTCCGCGGGCTATCTGGGCAACACCCGCGCCCGCGGGTCTTCTAGCCCGCGCTCGCGTCAAAGGCCTCCGCACCCGCGACAAGGGTGTGGCGAATCCCCTGCTCCCAAAGGGTGATCAGAGGGCCGCGGTCTCTCTGGTCTGGAGCGGTCTCTCTGGTCTAGAGCGGTCTCTCCGATCTGGAGCGGTCTCTCCATACTACCCGCGCCCGCAGGGAGCCCGCGGAGAGTTCCTGGTCGAAATTGGCCAATTTGGTGCATACGAGTCCGCGGCCTTCAGAACCCGTGCCCGCGGCAAATTGGTAGGGCTTGATGCCCTCTCCAAGGCCTCTCCAAGCCCTCTCCGAGCCCTCTCCAAGCCGATTACTTCCTCCTTGCTTAGTCAATATAGCCTATCTTGATTCCCTTGCAAAGAAAAATCCTAGGTACCTACAAGAACAAACAACGGAAAGGAATAAAAGGGAAAAAGAACCAAATAAAAGGAAAACACGAAGAAAACACGAAAAACACAAGGAAAGAAAGAAAGAAAGGAATTAAAGGAAAATGGACCAAAAATAATATAACAAAGCATAAAAAGGAGATGAAAACATCCTAAAAGACTACCCTATGAGCGCCATAAATGATACTCATTAGTATGATGGGGTTGCATTTGATAGTAATGGAAGATCGGGGGGTGTGGCTCTCTTATGGGTCAAAGGATTGAAGGTGGAATTGAGATCAATGTCTATTCATCACATTGATGTCAAGGTGGAGGGACTAGGGAATGTGGGATGGCGTTTTAAGGGTTTTTATGGGTGGCCAGAGGTTCAAAATAGACACTTATCATGGAAGTTACTTGAGGAGTTAGCTTTGGGAGAGGAGGGTGCGTGGATTTGTATGGGGGATTTTAATGAAATTCTTGCAGATTCGGAGAAAAAAGGAGGGCGAGATCGGGCTCTTTGGCTAATGGAAAATTTTTGTGAGGCTGTTGATCTTTGTAATTTGAGATTTATGCCTTTCTCGGGTTATGAATTTACATTTGACAATGGGAAATTTGGCGAAGATAATGTGCAGTGCAGGTGGGATAGGGCACTTGCTCGTCAAGAAAGGCTCGAGGCTTTCCCGAGGGCTAAGGTTCACCACCTAGAGCGTGAATGGACTGACCATGCCCCCATTAAATTTCTACTAGATGAGGGGTATGGGGCATCTAGAAAGAAGGAAAGGCCCTTTCGTTTTGAACAAATCTGGACAGAGAGCGAGAAGTGCGAAAATGTAATACAGCAAGCATGGGTAGGAGTGCAGCATTCGATGGAAGGAAAGCTAGCATTATGTGCAGAATTATTAAAGTCATGGAGTGATAAGGAATTTGGGGTAATTTTTCAAGAAATTAGAAAAAAGAGGAAAAAATTGGGCATTTTGAATAAGGGGAGCCGAACTGAAGCAAGAGTGAAAGAAAGAAGAAGAGTTGTGAAGGAGATTGCAGACTTGATTCATTATGAGGAAATCTATTGGCGTCAACGTTCGAGGGCTCTCTGGCTCAAAGATGGGACCAAAATTCGAGTTTTTTTTCACAAGAAGGCTTCAGCTAGGCATACGAAGAACAATATTACACATCTCTTATGTGATGATGGTGTTCGATGTGATGATGAAGAGGGAGTTGGCAATGTGGCTGTGAACTATTTCCAGAACTTGTTCAGTACTTCGACCCTTGTTAATGTTGAGTTGGCGCTTAAAGGTGTGGAGAGGAGAGTGACAGAGGATATGTATGAGTGTCTCAACGCTGATTATACGACAAGTGAGGTGCTCATGGCTCTTAAACAAATGATTCGTTTGAAAGCGCTAGGCCCGGATGGTATGTGTCCTCTATTATTTCAGACTTCTTGGCATATTGTGGGTCCTGCTGTGACTTCTTTAGTATTGGGTGTCCTTAATGGGGATATGATTCCAAAGCAGATTAATGAAACATTTATTGTGTTTATCCCAAAGACTAAGAAACCTTATAAGATGACGGAATTTCGACCGATTAGTTTGTGTAATGTGGTGTATAAGTTGATTACTAAGGTTTTGGCTAATCGGCTGAAAACTTTTCTGACTGTTATAACTTCTATGAACTAGAGTGCTTTTGGAAGGTTAATAACAGATAATATTTTGGTAGCTTTTGAACTTTTTCATCATATGAGAATGTTAGGAAGTGAAGGAGGGGTGATGGCTCTAAATCTTGACATGGCTAAAGCATATGACAGGGTAGAATGGGTTTTTTGAGAGCAGTGATGGAGCTCTGGGTTGATCGTGTTATGCGTTGTGTTTCGACGGTCTCTTTCAGAGTTCTTATTAATGGGGCACCTTCGGGGGAGTTTACTCCTACTAGGGGTATTCGAGAAGGTGATCCTCTATCCCCGTATCTGTTTGTTTTGTGTGCAGAGGCTTTGTTTGGGTTGTTGACTAGGGCGGTTGAGAGAGGTAGTCTTCATGGGGTAAAAGTGGCTTCGACGGCCCCTTTGGTTTCGCATCTATTTTTTGCAGATGATAGTATTATTTTTTCGAAGGCGAACCCGGAGGAAGTGAGCACGATTAGAGGGGTGTTGAAGGTTTATGAGGAGGCGTCGGGTCAAATGGTGAATTTTGATAAGACGACGGTATCTTTTAGTAAGGGTGTGAGTGGAGCGAGAAGGAGTGAGTTAGCAAATTTGATGGGTGTTAAGGAGGTGGATGTGCATGATAAATATCTTGGTCTCCCAACGGTGATTGGAAGATCAAAGAGGGTGCTTACTAAGGGCATTCGAGAGAAGTTGTGGAAGAGACTTCAAGGGTGGAAGGGGGTTTTCTTTTTTATCTAAGGCGGGTCGGGAGGTATTGATTAAGGCGGTGACCCAATCTATTCCAACCTATGCGAAGAGTGTGTTTAAATTCCCTTCTTCTTTTTGTGACGAAATGATATCTTTGGTGGAGAATTTTTGGTGGGGTCAAAAAAAGGGTGAGTGGAAAATTCACTGGATAGCATGGAAAAAATGCACCTAAGGCTAAGGGTGGTTTGGGGTTTCGTGATTACAAATATTTTAATGCAGCCCTTTTAGCTAACCAAGGTTGGAGATTACAAATATCTTGGTCTCCGTTTTCATTCACCAATTTTCATCAAGATTCATCAATTCTCACCATTCATCAACATTCGTTAGCATTCTTTTAATTCTCTCATTCATCTCCTCCTAAACTTGATTTTCTCATACAAAATTCCGCATTCGCAAGATCTAGAAACACCTAGCCATATTCGAAGTTGCCTTTGCCCTAGACGTGAAAGGTTTTTAATTTCTGAGGGTTTGTTCCCAAATCTCTCTTTCAATTATTTAATTTAATTGTTTTGATTATTATTTTCCTTGAAGTTACTAACGTGTGTATTTTGTTATTAGAAAGAGGTACGAGGCATCAAAGTAAGTACTTTAATGGTTTTTATTGATGTTATTATGTAGAAATCATGCTTAGGTTGTTATTATGGTTCCTAATGTTATGTTAGGGCGTTTTGATCTTCCTAGTATCATGTCTAGGGTAACTTTAATATCAAGTACGATTAAAAGTATGATGCTACTTATGTTCTTCCTAATATTTATGATTGTTAGTATCATGTTAGGGTTAAAGATTTTATTTTTATTGCTTAGTGACATGCTAGGGTTTGTTATTAATCTTGTTAGTATCATGCCTAGGATCTTGCTATTATTATGCTTTAATATTAACATGAACATGATTATGATGATTATTGTTATAATTTATGATGATTATTATTGTTATTTTAATGATGATTATTTATTATAATTATTATTTATGATGATATTGATTATTTATTATGTTACTTGATATTTATTATTATTGCTTGATCGCACCTTTTATTGCATGTTTAAAGGTAATTGGTACTTGTAATCATGCTTAATAAGATATTAATAATCTTGTTTAGGGTTAATATGATTATAATTCAAGTGATCGCCAATAATAGTTTATTTGTGCATTAATATTCAACCAACATAGATAAACAGGTTTAGGGTTAATCCTATTGATTGTATGTTAATTAGAAAGCGCACATGAATACGATCAGAATAAAGTAGAGGCCTATTATTAGGGCAGGTTCAATCTCTTTTAGGTTGGATTTGTACCTTCATCCCCGAACCCTTATTTGGTTCATGACCTTATGGAGTTGACGATCTCTTGGATCGTTAAGGGGTGTAACCTTCACCTCGTGAACGGTTTACAAGTTCCTAAAAAACTTGTTGGCGACTCTTTTGCTCTATCTTCTTCCCTTTTGGACGCCACCGTACTTTAGTGTATGATCACAGTGGGGTTCAAGCTAGTGGGATTAAAGCTTGAAATTATTCCCTACAGTTTTTGGCGACTCCACTGAGGAGGATTTCTATTTTAATTCCTGAATTTGTTTCGGCAATGATTTAGAATGAGTGGATGAGACTCGAAACGTTCTAAGTATTTCATGTGCGTAATTTTGATAAACATTATTGTCATGTGCATAAAAAAGATCTCATTGGAAAGACCATCCGTAATGAGTTAAAAACATAGGATTTTACACGTAGGAAATTTGAAAAACGTCTTTCACAACTAGGACTGAAATAACACCGCGCGAAACTGGAAAATTTTATCGAGCACATAAAGCTGCTGAGGCATGTGGGAAGTAGCGTCAGGGGCCAGAGATTGGCGCCACACTTTTAGCCGTAGCGCCAGACGCCAGTATTGGCGCCAGGCGCTACAGTTAAAAGTTGGCGCCAGTCTCTGATTGCTGGCGCCAATTTCCTCTAATACCGAGCCAGAAATTTGCGTTCTAATTTCGACCGGTTTTTCGTATTGTTTGCTCGATCCTACTTCCTGATTGAATTTTTTTCTCACTTTTCTGAAACCCATATGTGTTCTACATATGGATATAACCCTCTGGGAATTCATGCTCCATCTACCCGATTGAACGCTCCGTGCAACAAAGGGTACATCCGAGATGTTGAATTCACCAAACCATGGAAGCGAGTTTTTTCTAAAACTTGCGGTGTCCCATCCACTCGCGCCAACCCTTCACGGTTAGGCTTCCGCGCAGTGCATCCGGACAATTAACCATGGACCCTCTTTGACTAAACCATATCCCGAACTTTAGAGAACTAGAGCCATGGTTAGGTTGCGAACGCATCGCATCACATTGTGCCTACTTGACTAATTGTGCATTATTTGTTGTGCATATATATTCTATGTTTCTCTTAACTGTTTGTTGACTTGTGTTGAGATTAAATAAATTAATAACTTAAAGAACTTTGCCTAATTAATTAATTATTTATTTAATTTGAGTCAATAAAGTCTATATTTTTAATCGGAATTGACCTAATACGACTTTAGGCATACCCCAGTTGACTAATAACACCGAAAACAGTCCCAGACCGAAGCTTCACTATTGGCGCCAAGGTCTGAGCTGTAGCGCCACACTATGGAGTGTAGCGCCTGACGACAGCTATGTTGTCTGGCGCCAAGCTCCACAGTGTGACGCCAGTCCTGTCGCTTGGCCGACAGTTCGGATTATTTGTCAAGTCATCACCTAAGGTCTAATTAATCAGTTTTCTGTTTAATTCGGTTAATTTTGCTGTCAATAATGTTTAATTTAATTAATGATCGAGTTTAGGCACTAAGTCCCATGGTCTTACACAAGAGTCCAAGCATGTCACTTACACTCAACGCACACACAAATACACATACTTTGACCATGATTAAGAGAGTCTTGTGTGCGTGTTTTTCCGTCATTTTTTTAGGGGGGTAAGTCGGATATTAATCCTCCAACATAAAAATATATACATTATTTTTGCCAAAAATATGCACCCTCTTTTCCTTTTTCTCTTTTTTCCCTTAAAATAAACCATAAAGTCAAGTTGATTCGAGTCAAGTAATTAAAACGCAAAATGGTTTAATTTACAGAGCGTGGTCAAGAAAAGAAGGACGATTAATCAAAGATAACCTCTTCGTATAAGTCCAACTTTTCGACAAACCTATAGCTCGTAAGAGGAAAGCAAGAGTCAAAATGGTAACTCAAGAAGAAGTCAATGATCTTAAGAACCAACTGGCTACTGTGACTGAGACACTTAAGCTTCTCGCACTTAGGATCGACGATCCCGTGAAACAACAACAAATGGACCTCATGCAAGAGAGTTTAAGCAAGTTGTCTAGTGACTACATGTTTCAAGAGCTTACATCACAAGGGGTCTCGGTTGACAAAGATCTTTTTCCGCAGAAGTTCAACGCCAACGACATCCCATAATTCAGAGCAATTGACAACCCTTACTTCCATTTAAGAGCATTTGAAACAATAATGAGTATCAAGGGTATTGATAAGAAAGTCTTCCCTTCTCATTTCTCACTATCTCTCAAGACCGTCTGCCAACAATGGTTCTTTTCTCTCGAGAAAGAAAAGACCTCTACCTGGGAGTCTATAGCAAACGCTTTCGTTGATAGGTACAAGTGCAACATTCAAGTCGAGACTGACCATAGAGAACTTGAAATCCTCAAACAGAAAGAGAATGAAGGCTTCACCACTTTCTTTAACAAGTGGAGAGAAACCTCAGCTAAAATGATTGAGGTGCCAAGTGAAAAAGAGTCTGTGAGACTGTTTATCAAGAATCTCCAAGAAAAATATTCCAAGCATCTTAAATATCAAAATAATCTCCATACCTTTAAGGTTGTTTATGACATTGGGATCAATATTGAAGATGACTTGGCTAAGTCAAAAGCTGCCAAAAATAACTCCAACAGTGGCTGGAAAGGAAAGAAGAACGACAATCCTTCTTCTTCCAAAACCTCCCACTCAAATAATTTTAGCACCTTTAATTTAGGAGGAGTTCTTGCCATGAACAACCAAGGACAGAAGAAACCATTTAGGAGGAACTTCACTCCTATTGGCATGAGTTATGACACCGCATTTGATCGATTAAATGCAAAAGGTCTTATAACTCCCATTGGACCATTTGGGGACCCACCAGTCGAGAAGAGGTCGGTTAACTGGAACCCCAACGCGCAGTGCATGTATCACCAAGGTAGGGGCCATTCTACTGAAAACTGTTGGAAGCTTAAAGAAGCCATCCAAGACCTAATCGACAATAACAAACTGCCGTTGCCCCCTGCCAGTAAGAAGCCAAGCATCGACAATGCACCTCTAGCTCATACTCTGGCTATCTCCGACGAGGAAAACGAGATTGACCCCTCATCTCTCATTAAACCTGTTGAAGAAATCAATGCCATAGAAAAAGAAGAGGAGACCTTCTTCGATGTCAAAGATAGCCTTCCAAAACCGGCAAATAAGTAAGACATACAATTGCTCACACTGTCTATGAAGGAGGCATCGCAACTACTACGTGAAGCTCTCAAAGTTATGAACGAACTCCATAAGAAATATGATGAGCTTCCACTTCCAAAAGAAGAACCTAAAAGAGAATTCACACCAGTGAGAACGACTTATGAGGCAAAGTATTTTCCCTTAAAAGTCACTGAAAAACCGAAGAAGAGCAATATAATCTACACTCCAATTGGGATCCCATATGCGCAAATGTTAGAAATGCTCTCTTAGAGTGGCGAGGTCAAACCTCTCGAACCGAGACCATTCGAGTCATTAAAAAGGATAGATAGATATTACTGCCAATATCATCAATCAGGGGGGCACACTATAGAAAACTGTTTCAAATTCAAGGATTTGGTACAGAAAATGATTGATGAAAAGAAACTAGTCCAAACCCAACAAAAAGAGGATATAACCATCAATGGGGTTTGGGACAGTGATGAAGAAGATGTCTACCTAAAGGACATAGTAGGACCTTCACCTTCTGTATCATACACCACAGATGACATTTGGGATGAAGAAGATTCATCAATAGATGTCCTCACAAGATCTGGGAGAATGAAACTTCCCGTTTCATCGCAACCTATGCCCACCGTACAACAAGTTCCCATACCTATCATCGAAGATAATGATATTATTAAATAGTTTAAGAAGACAAAAGTTGAGATGAATGTGTGGAAACTTCTGGCAACATCTCGAGAACATAGGTTGGCTATAATGAATGCCTTGGATAAATCGGGATAGATTCTGACACAACTCCCGAGGGACTAGCCAACTTCCTCACAAGTGACCTTCCTAGTCCGATTAATTTAATCACCTTCTCTGACAAAGATTTACCCCCAGAAGGCGACATACATTACAAGGCATTAAACCTCAGGGTAGTCTGCAAAAGGATGAATGTTCCCATGACTCTTGTAGACAATGGATCGGCTATCAATGTCTGTCCACTTAGAACTGCGAAGATGCTCGGCATAAGGGATGAAGACTTAACTCCGTCCACACAAGGAATAAGAGCCTACGATAATACTCGTCGTCAAGTCAAGCTCTTGGCAAAATAACCCTAAATGTAACGACAGGAGCAATAGAACACGCTACTACTTTTCAAGTAGTAGACATCAAAGCCTCATTCAATTTATTGTTGGGACGCCCTTGGCTTCATGATCTAAAGGCCGTCCCTTCATCTCTCCATCAACAAGTAAAAGCCATAGTTGGAGGAATTCCAATCACTATTGATGCTTCGCCAATGAGAATCAAATCTATAGAAAATCCAATCATTAATGTGGAGCACGACGAAGATGATGAAGACCTATGGGGCTTTAACGAAGAAGTCTCCTTAATCCAGGAGGATGAAAGGACATCTTTTTGCCATGACCCCCATTCCAACATGATTGTCAACACCATGCTGAAGAAACAAGGACACTTCCCTGGGATGACCCTAGAAAAGAAGAAAGGATCGCAAAATCGCTGGAGTCACCTGGCCTCCCTAAACTAGATACTTTCGGACTTGGTTTCGAACCGACTCAGAAAGATCTTAAGCGAGCCCAGGACAAGTTGAAAGAACGTAGGGACGCTCGCATTCAAAAGAAAGCAATTCCAATGGATCAGTACCCTCTTACGCTTAATGGTCAGTTCATAAAAGAAGGAGAGGACTATCCGTGCCATGAATTTCCCGAGCCATTTGTTGTAAACGGCATACAACAACCAGGATTCGAGATTTTCTTGGATTTCTACTTCACTGATGAAATCCCAACTCCAGTCCACAAGGAGATAGCACCTCCATGCTTTGATTTTAACGTCATGGGATTACTGTTTGGACGAGAAAAGAACGAGCTAACTTACGAAGAAGATAACTCCTCGCTCATTCAAACGGTCCTACAAAGTGAAATCTTCGACCCCTCGAAGCTAATTACTCCAGCCGAAGGATCACTACAAGGGTGGCGCAAAACTATCAAAGTGACTACTCCAAGCGGAAGGAAGATATCAATCACGACATGGAAAGGACCGATGTTCGAAGAGTCGTCTAAGTCAGAGTCTTCCCCTTTAGAGTCTTCTAAGTCTTTAGTAGTAACACCTCCCCCTCCTATTTCTTCTCCTAGGATAGTTGGTGATCCAGTCCCTGAGGACATATCACTCTTTGATGTAATGATCTCAGAGTACAATAATATTTCTCATTCTCCTTACCTCTTATGTTCTTCTCTAACCCAAGATGACGAGCATTGCTTAGCTAACGATGAAAAAGACAAAGAAATTATTAAAGCAATGGAAACACTCGACGGTAATTGAAGAAACTGAAATAGTTGACATCTCGAATGATTCAACTCATAAAAGAGAATTTAAAATCGGACTAACATTGAATAAACAAGAAAGAACCGATTTAATTAACTTGCTTAAAGAATTTATCGATGTATTTGCTTGGTCATATGATGATATGCCAGGCATTAATAGAGAAATATCTCAACACACTATACCACTAATTCCAGGAATGAAACCTGTAAAAAAAAAGTCACGTCGAATGAAACCCGACGTAGCACTTAAAATAAAAGAAGAAGTTCAAAAACAAATAACTGCAGGTTTCATCAAGGTATCCAAATACCCTGAATGGGTCGCCAACGTCGTCCCAGTTCCAAAGAAAGACGGAAGGGTAAGGATGTGTGTCGACTATCGAGATCTAAATAAGGAAAGTCCAAAGGACGACTTCCCTTTGCCACACATCGATATTCTGGTAGACAACACGGCAAATCACGCGCTTCTCTCATTCATGGATGGATACGCAGGGTATAACCAGATTCTCATGGTAGAAGAAGACATGGAGAAAACAACCTTTATAACACCATGGGGCACTTACTGCTACACGGTAATGCCATTCGGGTTGAAAAACGCGGGTGCTACTTACCAACGTGCAACAACTCCCTTACTCCATGACATGATGCACAAAGAAGTCGAGGTATATGTCGACGATATGATTGTAAAATCAAAAGACCGTCCAAGCCATCAAATAGCCTTAAGGAAATTCTTCGAAAGGCTAAGAAAATATAACATGAGGTTGAATCCATCAAAATGTGCTTTTGGAGTCACCTCAGGCAAGCTCTTGGGATACGTCATAAGCTCTAGAGGAATAGAAGTAGATCCAACCAAGATTAAAGCAATCATGTCAATGCCATCGCCCAAGACCGAGAAACAAATTCGAGGATTTATTGGCCGGTTGCAATACATAAGTAGGTTCATATCAAAACTAACGACGATATGTGAACCAATCTTCAAGAAGCTCAAGAAGAATGTACCAGTAATATGGGATGACCAGTGTCAAAAAGCCTTTAAAAAGATTAAATCCTATCTCGCAAATCCTCCCGTATTAGCGCCAGCACTTCCCGAAATACCTCTTAGGCTATACTTGACGGTTACCAAAGAGACAATGGGAGCCATGCTAGCGCAAGAGGTAGAAGGCAAAGAAAACGCAATCTATTACCTAAGTAAAAAGATGCTCGAATACGAAACACGCTATACACCCCTCGAGAAATTGTGCCTCGCCTTGGTGTGGGCCACAACTAAGTTAAGACATTACATATTGGTACATACCGTTTTTGTAGTCTCCCGATTGGATCCACTCAAATATCTGTTCGAGAAATCTACACTCAATGGACGCATATCAAGATGGATAGTCAATCTATCCCAGTTCGATGTACGGTTTACGCCACAAAAAGCCATTAAAGGATCCGTGGTGTCAGATTTTCTAATAGAAGACTCGACACCAATACAGGACAATGAATTTCCAGATGAAGACTTAATGGTCACTGAAGATGATACTTGGACCTTATATTTCGACGGAGCCTCAAACCAAAAGGGATGTGGCGTCGGAGTGCTACTAGTATCACCTAAAGAAGAGCACGTTCCAATCTCAATAAAGCTTGATTTCGACGTTACCAACAATGCTGCTGAATATGAAGCATGCGTGGTAGGTCTTGAAACAGCTTTGGCATTGGGAGTAAAGAAGTTAAGGATATTCGGAGACTCTTCTTTGATCATCAATCAGATATCTAAAAGGTGGAAAGTAAGGAGCGAAAGCCTAGCCCCTTACCAAACCTATCTGGAAACTCTTACCGATCAGTTAGAGAAGGTAGAATACACATATCTACCTAGAGAAGAAAACCAATTTGCTGATGCCTTGGCAAGATTAGCCTAAATAGTTAGGATTCCCACGGAAATCGAGCAAATGCCTCTAACTATCGAAAAAAGGCACAAACCAGCATATATCCAGGCTATAGAAGACGACGACTTAGTCCAAGGCGAAGAAGAAGAAGAAGAAGAACCGTGGTACACAGACATACTCAACTATGTCACCAATGGTGAATACCCTCCTCATGCTGACAAAAGAGCAAAGCGAGCATTGAGACTTTTGTCTTCTCAATATGTACTCATAGACAACGAGCTACATAAAAGGGTACCTAAAGGTCGAGCTCTCCTATGTGTAGGAAAGGTGGATGCACAAAGAGTAATGAGAATAGTTCACGAAGGAATCTGTGGCACTCATGTAAATGGAAAAATGTTAGTCCAGAAAATAATGCGAGAAGGATATTATTGGACTACAATGAATAGGGATTGCCATCAATACGTAAAAAGATGCCCTAAGTGCCAAATTTATGCCAATTTACAACATGTCCCTCCATCTTTGCTCTACACCTACACATCGCCATGGCCATTCTCTACATGGGGAATTGACATAATTGGCAAAATCACTCCCCCAGGAACAGGATGCCACGAATTTATTCTAGTAGCAATCGATTACTTTACGAAGTGGGTCGAAGCGCAATCATACGCTAAACTCACTGCAAAACATGTAGCACTCTTTATCGAGAGAAATATTATTTGTCGATATGGAGTCCCACATGAAAGGATAAGTGACAATGGAACTCACTTTCAAGCCGAATGTGAAGAATTGCTACAGAAATACGGCATTCAACATCATCATTCTTCCCCTTACAGACCTCAAGCAAACGGAGCAGTTGAGGAAGCTAATTAAAATCTAAAGACTATCATCGAAAAAATGACAGAAAATTATAAGGATTGGCCTGATAAGCTTCACTTCGTATTGTGGGGTTACCGCACGTCAATCTGTACATCAACAGGAAATACGTCATTTTCCTTAGTATATGGAATGGATGCCGTACAACCTGTCGAACTAGAAATACCATCTCTACGCATTGCATTAGAGAGTAAACTCGATGAAGGTGAATGGACTAGGGCAAGATATGAAGAATTGATTCTACTCGACGAAAAACGACTAGAAGCTCTACATCACACTCAGTGTTACCAAACTCGTATGGCTAGGCATTTTAATAAGAAGGTCAAGACAAGAAATATCAAAGTAGGAGATTTGGTATAAAAAGCACTAAGGAAAAATGTTTTAGACCCAAGGGGAAAATTTAGACCTAACTGGTCTGACCCCTACATTGTCAAAACAATCCTGTCAGGAGGTGCAGCAAAACTAACTGATATGGATGGCAATGAATTCTCAAACATGACTAATCTTGACCAACTTAAAAAATACTACCCATAATTACTTGAGTAGGATACTCAAGAGAGCTACGTTCAGCCTGATTCCTTAAGAAAGGATACGTAGGAAACCCTTTACGGGTGCGGCCACTTTATTTTTCGACATCTCCGCGTTCCAAAATCAATTAAAAAGTCAACAGAAAATCGGCGAATTACTGGCGTCGCAAAACAGAGCCTGGCGCCAGCCAGAAGTCATCAGCGCCAGCTGATGGAATTGGCGCCTGGCGCCAGACTTCAATGGCAGGCGCCAAATGCCAATGATTGACGCCAATTTAGGAATAAAATCTGGACGAATTTCGGTGTTTTTCGGAAAATTTTCGACTTCCGTACTCGAGGAATTTCTGGAAAATTAAATTTTTCGATTTTCATTGCTTTAATAAAATAAACTTAAAGTAAAACAATTTAATTGAAAGCTAAAATTTCATTAATAAAATAAAATTACATTATTGATGGAATTTAAATAAGGCTGAAATAAATTAACTTTAAATAAAAACAGCAATCTAAGTCTAATAAATCTAAAGCTAAGCAATGCTTTTAATCTTTCTTTTCCTTTCTAGCTCTTTTCCAATTCTTTTCTGCTTCCTCCTCTTCATCCATTACTTTAGCTAGTAGGCATCCTTTAGAGGACCTACATTCAATCTTGGAGAAGATGGTCTCCCCTTCAGCTAGCACTCCATGCTTCTTTTCCACCCAAACTTTTTTGTCTGTAGTGTTAGCTTTCCTTTTTCCTTTGTCTTTGATAGTATTTTTCTTCCTAGGCATTGTAGGTGTTTTGAATTCAATTCTTGCACCTAAGAATTCTTTGGCAGGAGTCACCTTGTCACCTAGACGATTCTTCACATCGGTTCTACCCTGATCAATCGAAGATTTCTTCAGCAACCACTTCTTTACATCATTAGGCAAAGAAGGAGGAACCTTTTGGGTAATCACTTTTCATAAAGGTCTAGCACTCCAGTAAGCATCGAATCTATCTACTTCTTGAGATACAGGGTACTCATAGGGAGGACGAAGATCCCCGGAAGGAATATTCTGAAGAAAGCCGTATTGTCTTTTTACCCTGCATGGATAATAATAAGTAACACGAGACAAGCTTGGAAGACGGCAGAAAGGTTGCTTGTTAACACCAACCATCCTTCCTATTTTCCACCATGGGACGACCCACTTGATAGCAAAATCACGTGATTCAAACACTTTTCTCCACCCATGGCGCCCAATTTTGGGGATGCGCTTCTTCCTTCTCACAAAGCAATTGGGAGTATATTTTTCAATGTCGTCCGGAGGGCTAATTAATCCTAGCCTCTCCATTAGCCACATCTGTAAAAAAAAATTGCAATGCAAATAAATTATTACAATACAAAAATATATTTTTTGATTTCTATAATTAAAAATATTATTTTTCTACCTGTAATAAAATTGGAGAACCGCGAAGAGGCACTTTTGGGTCCCTTTTCAATTCATCTAGACTAATCATAGTCTCTCCAACTATTAATGGCATTGGATTTCTCCCTGATTCAATTTGTTCTAAAACAGTGGTTATAATTGATTGACCCTCATTATTTTTACCACTACTAAGAAAAAATTGATTGAGCATGCAAAATAAGAACGCCCTTCTTCTGTATATATGAAAAGATTTAGAAAGAGGTTTATCAAAATAATGGCGTGCGAATTCTTTCAAATTAACTATGTTGCCATTCACTATTTTTGATAAATCCCTTTCCTTTAAATTAAAGAAGCGCTCAAAATCCTTATAATAGTATGCATCTACTTTAGGGATTACTACGAGGTCTATTGCAGGGAAGCCTAAAATAGCACCAAATTCCTCTGGCAAAGGGCTAATCTCATCATACCCTATTCTGAAACAATGAGTATCAACATTCCAAAATTCTAGAGCAGTATGTATGAAGTCTAGGTCTAGATCTACCCCTTTGATGCCATAAATTCCCCCCAAGTGGAATAAATCTAATTCTTTTCTGTCTCTAGAATTAAGAGATCGACACCATTCATTAGTGTATTGGTTGAAGGTTTTAGTGGCTAAAGACATGATTATTATTTTTTCTAAAGAAAAGAATAATTTTATTCGCTGGAATTATGAGAAGAATCGGCTGGGCAGGGGGCTATTTATGCACAAATTGCGAAGAGTTTTAATCAGAATGAAACATCGAGCCAGCGTCAATTGGCGTCAAACACCCGTGATTGGCGCCAACCGCCAGAGCTTGGCGCCACACGCTAAGTGTAGCGCCTGGCGCCACGCACCATAGTGTGGCGCCAGCTGGCGCCAAGTCACCAAGACAGCTGCGCGTGCTCAGCTTGCGTTTTTAATATTAAACTCGAGTCGGTTAATGACTTTATGGCTCCGTTTAATTCTCATAAACATCCTTTTTTTTATCCTTTTCTTAATTAATTAAATATAACTATTAGTTTTTTAATTTATATTATTCTCTTTGGACTTTATTTTAAATTCCAAACACCCGACATTCTATTTAATTTTTTCCTTTTTTATTTTTTCTTTTTTGGGGGAGAGAGTCGGATACCCTCCATCAATAATAAAAATGACGGAATTTTTGCGCAAAATTGTTGTTACACTTTTCTTGCACACACAAACATACACACAACAAGAAATAAATTCATCATAATACAAAATGTGTCTAAATAATGAGTCAAAGACAAAGTTCTATAAAAAAGTCAAAATAAAATATATACAGGAACAAACTACGCCGCCGGAGGACGTAGGCCCATCATGTTGTAAAATTGCGCCGTACGAGGAGTCACCTCACCACCGGCTCCAGCTCCAGCTCCAGCACCAGCTCCAGTCTCCGTAGGAGGAGGAAGACTCAAAATAGGACCACTCAGCCAGGATCAACCTGAGGCTGAGGCCGCGGAGGCTGCTGCGATGACGACCCCACCTCGTACATCCCACCACCTCTGAAAGCCAAGGTAGCCTCTCCTACCGGTGCAGCGGGAGCACCCTCAGAAGAAGATCCCGAGCCCTCTGCAACGTCGGCTCGAGCAGCCTTAGAGCGACCGCCTCTACCCCCCTGACGAAGTGCGACGACGTCTCGAGCTAGACCTCGTTGGATCCCTCCGCCCCTCAGGTCTCGTGCAGGTGTGAGAAGCGATAGGCTGGCCCTGCAAAAAGAGTTAAATCAGAAACAAAGTAAAATTGAAGTAGCAATGCAAAAATAATGAGTAAAGAAAGGCTACCTCTCGGACGACATCATCCCGACGACAGGTGGCCGCGTTCCTCATCCGGACGAGCTGGCTCCGGAAGGCATCTATGCATCGTGCCATAGACAAAACCACCTTGCTTGAAAACTGTCAGAAAAATAGGTCAGTAAAAATGCATGATATATGAACACAAAATTCTGAAAAAACTAGGCTTACTCGAGTCTGGTGGCGAGGAATCGACCGCTCTACGAAGCGCTCGCCCTCGGGAGCCGGAGAAATCATCTCCTTGATCGGCCCGTACATCCCCTGGTAGTGGATATACATACGGGGTGGCACGAACTCAGCAGCACCATCCTGATAAAAACAGAAAAAATCAGTAAAGTATTACTTGGGGGCTACTTAGCGAAAAATAAAAAGCTAAGAATCTTACCCTAACATCCTCAGCCGGTACAGGGGCTGGAGCTAACAAAGGTATAGCTCCTCAGCATAACACCGCCCGAGGATCGCATGGGACCGCCAAGGGGTACCAGTTCCCTCAGACATGCTCGACAACCGCGCCTCGTCGAACATATGACGTGGTGGAGCGGCAGGAACGACGAAGACATCAGAAGAGTGTTGTCTAGCGACCCTCTCTTCTAAGTACGCGACCGCTCCATAGGTCCCCAGAAAATAGCGACGCTCAGCAGAGTATTGTGCGGCTAATCCAGGGACTGTCCAACCGCCCCACGGTCAGTATACCACCTCAGGTCCCTATAAAAAGCATCAATCAGGCAAGAATATATCTAAAACCCCGCGGAAAATCAAGATAAATGATAAAAGTCGTACCGAGATGATCCAGCTCCGGACACGTGCAGTAGACATGTCCACATGGTGGCCGCCCCAAGAGGCGCTCACTGGAAATCCCCTCGGCGATGGTCTCGCCGGTGAAACGGAAGGAAAGTACTCGTAGAACCAGATCTACAAGGAGTTAAAAGTGTGAGTAAATGCTAACTAATATGTAGGGCTAAACTTTATAGGGAATAATGTTTACCTCTACGACCTTCCAAAAAGCAGACAAAGCGACGTTCGTCCTAAAGGACCGGTGACGACACGAGTCCCTCAGCGTACGAACGAAGTCAGCATATGCCAAGCTGGCCCAGTTATAAGTCCCGAACCACTATAGATCACGGACAACTGGAAGGTAGTAAAGCAATGCCCTACTACCCTGGTCAGGAGAGAATGTCCCTGACAAGAACATCAGCACAAAGATGCGCACCCGCTGCTCTCGGGTGGTCGAATCGTCGTCAAGAGCCGCTGCCAGCGTCGAGCGACGAATTCCCCTAGCACTGAACTGAGTCGCCTCGACCTCAGCTCGGGCCCGAATAGCGATCGGCCCCAACAACTCCTCGACCTCTGAAGAGAAGACGTCGATCCCACCGTCAAACGGCAGTGGCATAGAAGTGAACTCCAGTCCTATGATGAGACTGAAGTCCGTAGGGGTGACCATCATCTCGCCCCAAGGGAAATGAAAGGTGTTGGTGGTGTCCCAGAAGAACTCCACCAAAGCGCGCACTACGTGATGACCCCTGCTGGAGGCGACCATAGCCTCGGAGGTCTCAAACAAAGTGGCTAGCCCGCAAGACTCCCATAGGAGCCTCGTCTCAAGATCCCTGGCGATGTACATCTTGTATAAATCGCCTAAACCGTCACAGCCAGAGCCATGATGCCGTGTCCTCCCGGGCTCGGTACCCTGTCTCACCCTCTCGGAAATGTGGTGGACAGGGGCGAAGAACAGAGTCCGCTCGTCCCACTCCGGAAGCCGACCGAGTGAAGTGGACGGCGTGGCGTCGTCCTCTACGGGCTCATGCTCCCGTCTAGTGTTTCGGTACCGTGAACCCGAGCCTCGCTGTCTGGCCATGCTACATTGTGCAGAATTATCATGAATTAAGGTTCTATAGTATCTAAGGTTCGCCTAGCCGCATGATACTATGTTCGCAAAAAACAGAGTACGTAGTACTAAAATAGAGCACAAATTCAAATTGAGCATAACAACATATTTTCAAGCAATCAAACAATTTCTTGCAATACTATAGTGATTATTGTGACAAATTGGACAAGAATTGCTAGCAAAAACATCAAGAACGAGTCACATTGTTCTTCACGACCTTAACAGGTCCAATAATGGCAAATTGCTCATTTCTTCACCAAATTGAGTCAAACAAGTCTCAAATTACTCCCAAGGCAATGTACAAACATAATCAAGCAAATTCATGGCATAAAACTTGACAAACAAAGCAAATTGAGCATTATAAATTTCAAATTTTCATGAAATTCGTGAATAAACAAGCCAAAAATTTATAAAAACTGATTTGAGTTTGAAGAAAACTTACATAGATCAGGAAAATAGATGAGAAGACTTTGATTTGCAACAAATTTGAGCGAATTCGGTTGAGAAACGAGTAAGCAATGAGCAATTGAAGCTTTCGGTTTCCTCGAGCAGTTTCGCGATGAACAGAGAAGCAAAATGAAGAGGAAAGGGGTATTTAAGGGAGATCCCGTGCTGGCGCCAATCCCTATGCATTGGCGTCACAAATTAGGCTTGGTGCCTGGCGCCAACATCAGCGCCTGGCGCTGATGGTTTTTCAGCGACGCCAAATCATCCAGCCACCTGATGAGGTTGTGCTAGCCTTCTGCAACATATTTTTTAGGTTCCTTGGTACGCCAGTTAGCCCCTCTAAGCAATTTGACATGATTTAGTAATCGGCTTGATTACATAAAGTGATTGAGCTGATAAGAGATCGTCTCACTTAGCTTAAAGCGCCTAAGCATTGGCTCATTAGCAAAAGGGCACCGACATACAGGTTCAAAGAAAAAGAGCGCCGACGTAGAGGCAAAGCGGAAGCAAAGTTCAGGCGAACTTTTAAAGATCGACAGGCGTGGATCTTCGGTAATTTCCTTTGGAAAATTATCGCATCAAATGAGGATGACTTCAAGAGAAGATATCTTCGACAACGTTCCCTAGCTTGCGGAGAGTTGTCACGAACAACTGGAGGTAATTTCGGGCGAAGTTATCTTCGATAGTATTCCTTAGGATGTGGAATATTATCAATGCGGATGAGGAATATTATCAATGCGGAGAGATTGTTTCAAGAGAAATAATCTTCGATGGTATTCCCTAGGGTGTGGAATATTATCATAACGGAGGAGGATCGTTTCAGGCAAAGCAATCTTCCAAATTTGGAAGCAGTTACAGGCGTAGTGGTTTTCAAGCGGGATGACATTCTCTAGCTTGCAGGAGGTCATCACACAATCGGTTACTTTCAGAGACGTGTGCTCGACGGTGTAAGATACGCGTTCTTAACTCGTTTATCTGTTTAACTGACGCTAGTTTTGCAGGTATCGGCGTTACAAGAGTGATTTAGGATCGCAGAACGTTCTGAATCATTATCCGTCCCTATCGCTACTTTGATCTTTGTTTTCGAAACTCGCGTTTCTCCAAACTCAGTCAAAGTGGTGGCTTCTGTAGACACCCATTTGTGTCTCCCCAAAACCAAACCCAGTGATGAGTACCTTTCACGTCGAATCATAATCGAATGAAACAAAAGTGTGGAAAGTCTAGTGTTGCGGAAAGTTTTTATTTCTTTTCTCTTCTCTCTGTTTTTGAAATCTTTATTTTAAGAAAACATCCAATCCAGTTTTTTTGGTCCATGATATGGGTCCAATAGTGATGTAGTTGGATGGGGCTTGCAAAGACCTTTCCAACGATATATTATAAGCCCAATTCCGATGAACATTGAGGAAGTTATGGCCAATTTACTAAACTAGGCCTGTTTAAGCTTTATGTACGGCCCAATGATCTAGGGGAGGGCCTAATATGATTTATCATTCCTAATGCAATTAGGAATGGTTTTAGTCTTCTAGATTCTTCTAGAAGGTTCTTTTCATTCCTAATTCAATTAGCATTGATAAGTTGACTTTGTTGACTTTTCAGAGTTTTAATCAAAATTAAATAGCATTTTCGAAGAAATTATATTATTTTATCCTCCAGTACGGTAAAATTATCGGATTTTCGAAAACGCGTTAAAATCAAGCTTGGTGTCCAACCCCAGGCCTTGGCGCCTGACGCTAGTGCTGGTGCCTGGTGCCAGCTAGCCAGGGTTGGCGCCAGCTCTGTTTCCTGAGCGTCAGACTCTGTTTTGTTAATTTATCTTTTTTGGCTGATTTTCTCTATAAATATCGTATTAAAAACTCCGTTTTCATTCACCAATTTTCATCAAGATTCATCAATTCTCACCATTCATCAACATTCGTTAGCATTCTTTTAATTCTCTCATTCATCTCCTCCTAAACTTGATTTTCTCATACAAAATTCTGCATTCGCAAGATCTAGAAACACCTAGCCATATTCGAAGTTGCCTTCGCCCTAGACGTGAAAGGTTTTTAATTTTCGAGGGTTGGGTCCCAAATCTCTCTTTCAATTATTTAATTTATTTGTTTTGATTATTATTTTCCTTGAAGTTACTAACGTGTGTATTTTGTTATTAGAAAGAGGTACGAGGCATCAAAGTAAGTACTTTAATGGTTTTTATTGATGTTATTATGTAGAAATCATGTTTAGGTTGTTATTATGGTTCCTAATGTTATGTTAGGGCGTTTTAATCTTCCTAGTATCATGTCTAGGGTAACTTTAATATCAAATACGATTAAAAGTATGATGCTTCCTATGTTCTTACTAATATTTATGATTGTTAGTATCATGTTAGGGTTAAAGATTTGATTTTTATTGCTTAGTGACATGCTAGGGTTTGTTATTAATCTTGTTAGTATCATGCCTAGGATCTTGCTATTATTATGCTTTAATATTAACATGAACATGATTATGATGATTATTGTTATAATTTATGATGATTATTGTTTCGGGGTTTTCTGATGTCCTGCGGGAGAGTTACAATTTCGAGACTGGAACCGAACGCTTGTACCTGCAAAACAACGGAGACTCCTGGTGGTGGGAGCTCCGCCTCCAACGGTCAAGTTAGTACTTGATTAAGGAGTAATTAATGCGGAAATTAAAGTGATTGGGTCTCTCTAGGTGAGAGTGTTTAATGTGAGTTTTTTAGCGTGTAAATCATGTAATCCCCCCTTAATGAGGATTAAGGGAGGTATTTATAACCTTGGGAAACGTGCCAATCCTAGGTTTAGGTTAACCTAGGGCTGATTGGGCTTCCCTCGGAAGTTGGGCCTGGGTGGCCGGTTTCTCCATTAGGCATGGAGTATGCCACGTGTCATGACATAATAGGTCCAAGGTGGACGAATAAGTGTGTGCCACGTGGCAAGCCCTGACAGTTCCAACTGGGGGACACTTGGCAGGACCTGATTGGCCCACGTGGCGCATTCCGATTGGTGAGAGCAAAATCCCCTAATCATTTGCCCCTCACAGGTGTCACGTGACTGGTCACGTGTTACCTGTGACAGGTGTCGCACTGTAACAGGCGACGGCCTGCTACAGGTGTCACTCGGCGAAAGGCCGAGAGATTCTCACGCCCAAATTTTGAATTCTGGAAGTGACCCTTCGCCTTCTCACTTCGCCTATATAAAGGAGTGTTGACTTCAGTCATTTTCACACTTGAGAACTTTTTGAGAGAACATTCGGACCCCTGAACTTGCGCTGACATTTTGGACCCTTTCTGCCTACCGCCTGCTCTGACAAGCTGACTGCAAAGGATTTTCAGAACTTCATCAATCGTCACTCGTTCAGGTAACTGTCGGTTCTCTTACTCTTAATTTTCTTTTTATTCTTTTTTGAAATGGCACCACGGAAGCACACAACACGACCTAGGTTAGTGATCAGCCGGTCACCGGGGACGGCTGAATCTAGGACTAGGAGTGCCGCCTGCCCTTTTCCGGACCCATCTTTGCCCTTTATACAAAGTCCGACTGTATCTGTGTCTATGCAGAGCATGATGGCCAGAACAAAAAAGACTGCCAGGATCTCAAATTCAGACGGCTCCTCCCACAGGGTGCCGATTAGTGAAACATCTGACCAGGCGCCAGATGTGGAAGTGAAACAAAGCGGCTTGAAAGCCGGCAGTTCTGAGGGAGGAGTCAAAGTGACCCCTTCCCATTTTACAGTTGACAATTCTTCATTCTCTCCGGCTCCTTTTAAAGGAGAGGAGGCGGGCCCCTCCGGGAGAGGGGAGGAGTCGTCCTCTTCGGACTCGTCAGAGGACGATTCCGAGTCTAGCTCTTCTAGCCATGCTTCTCTGGACACAGAAGAGAAAAACAGTCGCCTGCAAGAGGCGAGGCTTTCTCACGCAGTTGAGAAGGGGGACGATTGGGCGGAGCCATCCGCCTCTTACCGAGAGCAAAATACCCCCTACTACTGCACGGTACCTTGGGGCCGGATCACAGCCATGCAAGAGAAAGTGGAGAGCTTTATCGCAAACCACACAATGGGCCCCAGCTTTTTAGTGTTTGTGCCGGATCCAGAAGACACAATCGTCTGGCCGGCTGGTACCAGTTATGATAGCGCTTGCTTTGGCTGCTACGAGGCGGCCATCAAGGCTGGGCTGCGCTTCCCACTACATCCGCATGTTCAGCGGATCTTGGATGGGTATGAGTTGGGGCTATGGCAGTTAGCCCCGAACTCCTGGGTCAACGTACTCGGCTATGTGGCCGGGTGCGAACTGCACGGGGTGGAGCCGAGCTTCGAGGATTTCGCCCACATGAACTACCTCAGCCGGACCCCTAAGGCAGGCGGTACCGGCTGGTATCAATTGACGAGCCACAGGGGCTACCTCATGACGAGAGGTAAAGCAAACAAATGGAAGGACTGGCGGTGCACCTTCTTCATCATTGAGAGTTCAGACACAGAGCTGAACAAGCGCTTCAACAGGTGGAACAGGAATCCGCACCTTCTTGCAGGCGGCCGAAGCATGCCGCCTGTTCCCCCCAAGGCTAAGAAAGAGATCCTAGATAAAGGACTCTTCAAAGTAGAGTCGAAGGTGAACTCTACTTCAGGGGTACGAGAGCAAGTACCCCTACACTGCGTCCCGAGCTTCAAATGGCTCTACGACGAGTACTTTTTGGCCGCCTGTGGCCTCAGCAGTCGGTGCTCAAGAGGTAGTCGGCCTGTCGAATACTCTGTTGTTCCATGCATTTCTTGTTATTACTTATTAACTTTGCTATTTGTTTTTGTAGCGGACGCTATGAGCAAAATTACCGCCTCCAAGACTGTGGCGGCCATGTTGCGGGCCTCCATCATGCAACAAGCTTCAACCGACTCCCCCAAGAAGGGGGCACCCTTGGTGGGCTTCGAACCTTTCACCCTCTTTTTGGAGTTGTGTTTATGCATATACCGACTCTTTTCTTATTTTTTAGACGGGCGCTCCAAGAGCTTCTTCTTCCCAACAGCCGGACCCCAAGGCCCGGAGAACGACTGTTGCGAGCTCTCCTGGTTCTGCCAGGAAACATGTGGCGGCTGAGAAACAGCCGGCCACTTCTTCTAAAACTCCAGATGGGCCGCGTAGAAGTATGAAATTGTCCTTGTAAATTTTAGACTTGCTCCATTCTTTACTAGGTCTAATCCGTTTGTTTATGTTTGATGCAGCCGGCCCTCAGGAGCCTGACTTGGTCGAGGTGGCCAAGTCTATGATCAAGGTCGTTCCTCCAGCTGAAAGGAATGCGGTCAGGGGTGTCGGCACCCTTGACCTAGACGGGATTGCAGGGGTCCTTGCTGAGGTATACTTAGCATATTTTTGAGTATTTGAATTCCAGGACGCCTGTTTTCTTTTTGTTTGGAAACTGACGCCTGTTCCCCTTTTTACTTAGGCCCTGCTCCGAGTGAACGGCCTTCGCAAGCCGCTTGACCGGAAGAACAAAGAGGTAAAGGCTGCAAAAGCTATGGCCGCCTCTGACTGTGATAAGGCAATGTTTCAAATTGCCCAAAATGAAGTTCTGACCATTGATATTCTTTATTATCAGGCGCAGGCTACCGCCGCTATCCGGGCTCAGTTAGAGGCGGCCCAGAAGAGGAATGGCGAGCTGGAGGCGACCATCAACAACCTCAAGGCCGAGCTGAGACCTCTTCGCCACAAGATGTCCTCATACGAAGCCTTGGAGAAATCCTTGGCCAACGTAAAGGAACGCCTGGTGACCCAGGAGAAGAGTCTTACTCAGGAGCTCTCGGAAAAGGCCGAGCAAGAAAAGAAAGAGCTGGTCCGGGAGATGATGGAAGACTCTGCTCAAATCCAGCGCATGACTTGGGGCCGCCTCTTCCCCAATGCCGACTTTGCCTCATGGGAAAAAACGTACCGCCAGTGTTCTGATACATATAATCAAGAGATCCTGGCGGCTGCTGAGGAAGAGGCGTTGGAGGAAGCGTTGGAGGAGGAGGAGCCGGTAGTGGCGCTTGTGCCGCTTGGGGGTAATGCATCAAAGAAGGATGCAGCTGAAGCCGAGTCCAGCAAGAAGAGTGCTGACCAGGCGGCAGCTGCTAATATTGAAGACCTACCCCCTTCTTAAGCTTAATGTCTTCTTTCCACGGCCTACGTGCCGTTTGTTTGTATTTACCCGGCCAGGGGGCCGGGGCTCTGAATATTTTGCCGGTCTTTAATGACCGGCTTCTTTTTAATGAATCTTTTTGTTTTGCTTGCTTCAAATTTGTTTTAAGTATTGAATATTCTGATATCCAATTGTACACTATACCGACTGTTTTACATAGCCGATAGTTGCAGAAAGGTACGGATAGTTAGTCACGCCGCCTATGCCCCTGGACGACTAGTTGTCTGTTTCCAGGCTAGACGATCAGTCGGCCATTTATCCAATCGGTATTCGAACCATTTTAAAGACTGGATCCCCTTTAGGCAGGCGGTCCTGTCATTTGTAAAATTAACCAAGTAGGAAAGTGGTTTGACCAAGTAAACATGATTGTTACCTATTCGCCAAGTAACTGAGTAGTAGAGGTATCAAGCGGTGGGTACCGGTTGTTCCCCTTTATTCGCCAATGTTTGTTGGCTTTTAACTCATAAGTTGTTAACCTAGCAGGAGTAGTGGTTGAGAGCCCCTGTTTGCTAAAAACAGGCGGACGACTCATACCTTTTAGGCTCCATACTAAGTTTGAGGGAGTGACCATAAGTTAACATAGGAGTTACTTAGTCTCCGTCACACTCTAGCTTGAGTAGTAGAGGTACCAGGCGGCGGAGGCCGGCTGATCCTTTTGATTCGCCAATGTTTGTTGGCTATTAACTCAAGAGGTTGGTAACCTAGCAGGAGTAGTGGTTGAGAGCCCTTGTTTGCTAAAAACAGGCGGACGACTCATACCTTTTAGGTTCCATACTAAGTTTGAGAGAGTGACTATGAGTTAACTTTGGAGTTACTCAGTCGCCATCACTCCTGCTTGAGTAGTAAAGGTACCAGGCGGCGGAGGCCGGCTGATCCTTTTGATTCGCCAATGTTTGTTGGCTATTAACTCAAGAGGTACCCCCTGTATTTATCCCAAGTAATACAGGCGGTCATCTGACTCAGATGTCAACTGCTACCACTGGTTTGGTTAGTGATAGAGTTATCCTTGTCTCAAAAACGGCTACGTAGTTGCCCTTGGGGGCAGTCGTATAGGTGCCGTGTAATTATTTTATAGAGCAATGTTCCAACCAAAAGGGAGCTGCTCTTTGCGACGAATTTCATCCGGAGGGATGCCGCCGGACGCCTGCTATGATGTTGGGACAGGTCGTATTAGTTTGAAGATTGGATCAGTTGGCTTGGTGCCTGGTCTGATCATTCGGCCTGTGGCCTTGGTTAGTTCTTGGTGAACGTAGGTGCTAAGTAAAAGGAGGGTAGCCGCCTGTTAGGCACAGGGTCGGCCAGGCCCTAATCTTTTTTAGCTAAGTATAAGGGGGGTGGCTGTGTGCTTTGGAACCAGTCGGCCATCTTCTATGGAGAGTAGCCGACTATATGTCCAGACGACATGCCCCTATGGTGATAAGAGTAAAATACTCAATGGAGAGTAACCGACTGTAAAGGTACAGGTGGCATGCCCCTCTCAAGATAGAGTAAAATACTCAATGGAGAGTAGCCGACTGTAAAGGTACAGACGGCATGCCCCTCTTAAGTAAGAATAAAAATTAAACATGGAGAGTAGCCGACTGTTTGTTAGTAGGCGTGCCCCTCTTAGTACAAAATTGAATATTAAGTATGCAAACTTTTATTAAGTAGCCCTTGACTATTTACATCTTTCAAAATAAATATGATCATCCGGCAGGGTACCGTTTGTCAGAGTCCTGATTGGATCCATCCAGGTTGAGCTTCTGTCTAGGATGCCTTTCTCTTCTTGCCGCCTGCTTCTTGAACAGGCGCACTCTCATTGACATTGTCAAGGTCTGTTTTTCCACCACTTGACCCAGTGGCCATAACAGTGGGCTTGACATCCGAGAGATAGCACTCTCGGGCCATCCTCTGATCTCCCCTTAGGGACCCGACTGTTCCATTATCCCTCTCAAACTGGAGCAACATAAGAGATGGGATTATAACAGTCTTGGAATTATTCAGGGTTGGTCGTCCCAGAATCATGTTGTAGGCCGAGAGTTCTTTTACTACCAGGAACCGGACTACCATGTGTCGTCCTTCCCCTTTTTCGCCCAGGCGGATGGGTAAATCCACTCGTCCCACTGGGTGGACGACTCCTCCTCCAAACCCTACTAAAGGGTGGGATGCCGGATGTATGCAATCAGTCTGATATTTTAGTTTCGACAGACATTTGCTACTGATGAGATCTGAGGAGCTTCCGGTATCTATGAGGATTCGGCCAACTCTCTGGTTGGCCACTTTACATTCAATAACGATAGGGTCGTCATGCGGCCCTCTTACCCCTCCTAGATCTTCTTCAGTAATGACAATTTCAGGAAATGAATATTTGGAGGGCCGTTCTTGGTGAACGGAATTTACATCTAACCGCATGATATTGTCTTTGTTGCCCCTAATAGTGGGGCCGCCTCCTGAGAAGCCGCCTGCAATGGTGTAGACGACTGCATCATCTGTATCGGAGCTGTCGGCCTGTTGATTATTTTTGGCCGACTGCTTTTTTGAGGAAGTGTTCCCCGTAGATTTCTTGACATAAATGTCAAGATCACCTTGCTCAGCCAGGCGGTCCAGATACCGCATGAGACTGATGCAATCATTGGTGTGATGACCAACATCTTCATGATAAGCACAAAATTTTTCTTGGTTCCGATTGTTTGCAGAACCCTTCATGGGGACCGGCTTCTTAATTGAGATCCGTCCCTTGATTTCCTTTAGGATAAATTGGCTATCCTTGTTAAACGCATACTTTGGGGAGTATGGTTTGAATTCTTTTTTCTTTTTCTGGGCCGGCTGTTTAGAGGAATCAGCCGCCCAGACCTCTTTTCTCTTCTCGTCTTTGTTTGACGACTGTTTCTGTCGTCCCTCTCTTTTGTCGGACCTTTTTCCGTCCGACTGTTTTCCCGTACTATAAAGATCAGTCGCCTGTATATAGGCTTCCGCTTCAATCAAGGCCTCTTGAAGAGTCGCCACCCTCTTTTGGACCAAGTCAAATTTGAAGGTCGACCCGTCCTTGAGACCTCTGAAAAAGTCAGTATAGGCTACCTCATCCGGTAACCCTTGAATCTGTATTCTCATCAGGTTAAACCGCCTGATGTAAGAACGAAGCCCCTCCTTCTCGCCCTGCTGAATTGTTCCTAAATCAAGGGTCGTCTTCTTCGCAGGGATGTTCATGGCGAAGTTGGAGGTGAATAAGTAAGAAAGCGTCCTGAAGTTATTTACACAACCAGTCGGCAGGTTGCCGAACCATTGTTGTGCGATTCCTTTGAGAGTCGCTGGGAAACACTTGCACCAAGTGGGATCATCCAACCCTTGAAGGTACATAAGGTTGGTGAATGCCATCAGATGGTCTTCTGGGTTAGTAGTGCCGTCATAGGCGCCTACTAATACATTTTTCACTTTGGCCGGCTGAGCGGCTTCAGTAATTTCCTTGGAGAAGGCCGACGGCTGTTCACCAAGTCTAAGCAACCGTAGCTGCCAGTCCATAGGTTGGACATTTTTTGCTGCATGACCACCAAACGGAGGTGGCTGTAAAAAATACTGTTGTTGCGGCACAAACGGTAAGTTTGGTACCGCCTGGTCGCTATGAAAGCCGGACTGACGGGAGGTGCCGCCTGACTGACTCTCATGATACGACTGAGTATGCCTCATTGAGGTATTTCGCAGACTGTCTTGGAAGTTTGAAGTAGAGGCCGACTCTGACAATCAGTCACTCTTCTTATGCTCTAGCAGTAGCCGAGCGTCTGTGTATGATTTCCTCGACCCGTCCGCCTGAATATGACGAACAGGTTTCCTATTTCCTGGAGTAGGAAAACGGTATTTTGTGAAATCAAGGGCAGTCGGCTCCCGCTTCCTAGATTTAGGATGAGGAGTCGCCTCTCGCCCTTGAACTGGCTTCCTCTTCTGTGAAGTGGAGGGTTTCTTAGCCGACTGCTCCTTGTCCAGAGCAGGCGGCTTCTTGTTGATCAACTCTTGAATTTCTCCCTTGAAGTCCCTCAAGAAGGTCATGAGTTCGTTCCTTGTGATGGGAGCAGACCCATCAGTCGGCTGTTGCCGAACAGGCGGTGCGCCTGCTGGCTCGCTTCCTGTATGAAGATGTTCCCGTTCCCTCCTTTCGGTATGACGGGTACGTCGGGCCCTTAGGGTCCCGTCTGAAGCTGTGTGAGCTTCAACTTCAAATTCATTCTCAGTATCGTGGTCCGACTGAACTTGAGGGTCGTCTAGGGGACGCCTCTCTTCAGGAGTCGGTACAGACTTGGATGCCATCTCAGAAGTACTCTCCCCACAGACGGCGCCAAATGTTTCGGGGTTTTCTGATGTCCTGCGGGAGACTTACAATTCCGAGACTGGAACCGGACGCCTGTACCTGCAAAACAACGGAGACTCCTGGTGGTGGGAGCTCCGCCTCCAACGGTCAAGTTAGTACTTGATTAAGGAGTAATTAATGCGGAAATTAAAGTGATTGGGTCTCTCTAGGTGAGAGTGTTTAATGTGAGTTTTTTAGCGTGTAAATCATGTAATCCCCCCTTAATGAGGATTAAGGGAGGTATTTATAACCTTGGGAAACGTGCCAATCCTAGGTTTAGGTTAACCTAGGGCTGATTGGGCTTCCCTCGGAAGTTGGGCCTGGGTGGCCGGTTTCTCCATTAGGCATGGAGTATGCAACGTGTCATGACATAATAGGTCCAAGGTGGACGAATAAGCGTGTGCCACGTGGCAAGCCCTGACAGTTCCAACTGGGGGACACTTGGCAGGACCTTATTGGCCCACGTGGCGCATTCCGATTGGTGGGAGCAAAATCCCCTAATCAATTATTATTGTTATTTTGATGATGATTATTTATTATAATTATTATTTATGATGATATTGATTATTTATTATGTTACTTGATATTTATTATTATTGCTTGATCACACCTTTTATTGCATGTTTAAAGGGAATTGGTACTTGTAATCATGCTTAATAAGATATTAATAATCTTGTTTAGGGTTAATATGATTATAATTCAAGTGATCGCCAATAATATTTTATTTGTGCATTAATATTCAACCAACATAGATAAACAGGTTTAGGGTTAATCCTATTGATTGTATGTTAATTAGAAAGCGCACCTAAATACGATCAGAATAAAGTAGAGGCCTATTATTAGGGCAGGTTCAATCTCTTTTAGGTTGGATTTGTACCTTCATCCCCGAACCCATATTTGGTTCATTATGGAGTTGACGATCTCTTGGATCGTTAAGGGGTGTAACCTTCACCTCGTGAACGGTTTACAAGTTCCTAAAAAACTTGTTGGCGACTCTTTTGCTCTATCTTCTTCCCTTTTGGACGCCACCGTACTTTAGTGTATGATCACAGTGGGGTTCAAGTTAGTGGGATTAAAGCTTGAAATTATTCCCTACAGTAGCCATGAACTTGCTCATTGCTTGCTGTAGACACCCATTTGTGTCTCCCAAAAACCAAACCCGGTGATGTGTACCTTTCGCGTTGAATCATAATTGAATGAAGTGAAAGTGTGGAAAGTCTAGTGTTGCGGATAGTTTTAATTTCTTTTCTTTTCTCTCTGTTTTTGAAAACCTATTTTAATAAAAAAGCCAATCCATTTTGTTTTGGTCCATAGCAAGGGTCCAATAATGGTGTAGTTGGATGGGGCTTGAAAAGAGATTTCCAACGATATATTATAAGCCCAATTCCGATGAATAATGAGGAAGTTATTGCTAAATTACTAAAATGGGCCCGGTTTGATACTTAAATGCGGCCCAATGATCTAGAGGAGGGCCTAATATGGATTTGTCATTCCTAATGCAATTAGAATTGATTTTAGTCTTATAGATTCTTCTAGAAGGTTCTTTTTCATTCTTAATTCAATTAGCATTGATAAATTGACTTTGGTTGACTTTTTAGAGTTTTAATCAGAAAAAAAGAGTGTTTTTAAGGAAAATACAATTTTGCCCTTCTGTACGGCTAAATTTAATCAGAATTAAGAAAACGCGTGAAAATAATTAATAGCGCCTGGCGCTAATGCTTGACTCCTGGCGCTAGTGTTCAGCGTCTAGCGCTAACCTGTTTTATCCTCGTCGAAACTCTGATTTGTTTTTTTATCCGTTTGGCTGATTTTCTCTATAAATAGCCTCCCAAAATCTCCGTTTTAAATCATCAACTCTCATTAAGAATTTCTTGATTCTCTCTCTATTTTCTAAACTAGCCTTTTTCATACAAAATTCCGCATTCACAAGATCTAGAAACAGCTAGCCAAGTTCGAAGTTGCCTTCGCCCTAGACGTGAAAGGTTTTAATTTCTGAGGGTTTGGTCCCAAATCTCTATTTCAATTATTTAATTTAATTATTTTGTTTTACATTTTCTTTGAAGTTACTAATGTGTGTATTTTGTTATTAGAAAGAGATACGAGGCATCCAAGTAAGTGCTTTAATTGCTTTATTGATATTATGATATAGAAATCATGTCTAGGTTGTTATTATGATTCCTAGTGTCATGTTAGGGTGTTTTGATCTTCCTAGTATCATGTTTAGGGTAACAACTATAATTTCTAATATCAAATATGACAATTGTGATTCATGTGATGTTTATTCCTAATATTAATGATAGTATCATGTTAGGGTTAAAGATTTTATTTTTATATGTTTAGTGAAATGCTAGGGTTTGTTATTAATCTTGTTAGTATCATGCCTAGGATCTTGCTATTATTATGCTTTAATATGATAATTAATATTGATTATTATTATTATTATTATTATTATTATTATTATTATTATTAATTTATGATTGTTATTATGTTGCTTGATATTTTTTGTTATCGCTTGATCACGCCATTTATGCATGTTTAAAGGGAATTTGTACTTGTAATCACGCTTATATAAGATAATTAATAATCTTGTTTAGGGTTAATATGATTATAATTCAAGTGATCACCAATAATAGTTTTATTTGTGCATTAATATTCAACCAACATAGATAAACAGGTTTAGGGTTAATCCTATTGCTTGCATGTTAGTCAGAAAGCACACATGAATACGATCAGAATAAAGTAGAGGCCTATTATTAGGGCAGATTTAATATCTTTTAGGTTAGATTTGTACCTTCATCCCCGAACTACCAGTTATGGTTCCAGATCTATTGGAGTTGACGATCTCTGTCGACATCTACTTTTGGCATCCTATCCCGATAGAAAGTGCAATGACGATAAATAAAGCCATCTTTGTGTTGGATCAAAGTGAAGAATACTTATGGATAACTGGTTAAGCCACAAAACACAAAAGACTAGTCCGAATAAAAAAAAAACAAGGCCAATACAAGGTCCAAATAACTAAACCCGATCATATTAGGGCTTAATCCCGTGTTTAAAACCCAATAATGACAGATTTAGGAGCATCTAGGTTAAAATTTAAGCTGCCGCAAAAAATGTCGCGCGCATCTCACAAAGTCGCGCGCAACTTATTTAGTAGCGTGCAGCACTCCGCGCAACTTCTGGAGATGCGCTCGTGAAAGATTCAGAATATCAAAATATTGGAAAATCGAATCTTACCAATGAGTTGCGCGCAAGACAAATGACTGCGCGCATCATCTGCGCGCGACTTATTCACTTGCGCGTGATAGCTGCGGAAGAATGTTCTTAACCCTAAACCTAACCATTCCCTATAAATAAGACCCTAATCCGAGGCTTAAACACACAGAAAATAACCTAAAACGCTGGCAAAGTACTTGTGAACTTGTGCTTCCTAACCCTCTTGTCCTAAACACTCACCCCTTTGATACTTTGTTACTACGGTGGAGGTTCCCCAACAAGAAGGAATCCATAAGTGTCCTAAACGGAGATCTAGTAAAGAGAAGTGGTAAATTGTCGAGCACTTAGTTAAATCACGTTTATTTTCTTGTTTAAAAGAACCTTAATTAATTAATTAGTGTTGTTTGATCACATTTAAAATAATTAATTAATCAATTCCATATAGCATCTTTCGTTAAATAAAGATTAGAATTGAATAAAATAATTGTTGGTTGATCACTTAAGCCATGGCGAATATTGTTTATTTTCTTGTTCTTTTCACGAATTTAATTAAATAAGAATAACGACCTTACGATGTAATTCCTACGTGAATTGATAAGTGTAAATAAAATCAATTAACATAGTTTTAGGTATCACGTTGCATATATTTTTTGGTGATGAAATTGTGCAAAATAAAGAGCTAGTAGAGGTCGCACTAGGGCTAGGATCGCGATTCCCTTCTAAAGGGGATGTTATCTTAGTACCCTCGCTCCCGAACTCATTTCTGGTTTATGTAGACCAATTTGGGCATGGGTAAACTTATGATTCATGCTAAATATCCCTTGAACTCTACTTGAGAGAAAGGCATGAACGAGGTTTTTGGGTTTTCCTAAAACTCATTGGCGACTCCTACTTGTTCCTTACAAAAAAGCGTGTATGATAGAATCATTTCTAATTCAAGGTCCCCCAAACAGTCAGGAATTCAAATCCTAATACACCCTAACAAGTGTAAAGTCCTAGACTTTTAAAGGGCCATGGGCATTTAAGGAGAGTACCCCTTACGATGGGATCACCCTCCTTACAGTGGCAACTCCACTGGGGACTTAAAGGTTACATGATTAGTTCGTAGTTATGGTCCAAGGTTTCCAACGCCAGGTTGCCTATGGGTTGTAACGAGAACTAACTTGGATAATCTCTAGTTAGAGAGCGAGACTTGAACGCATAATATCTTCCTTTTGCACAAAAATAAAAACCAAACAAGCAACATTGCATCATGCATAAGTATAACACACTTAAACATTGGGGATTGGCTCATTGACTAGGGGTTTCCAACACTAGGCTTCTATCCCGAAATCAATAACAATCATCCCACCCATATCGCCAATAAAATGTTGGGAGGTCGATGTCATAGGTCAACTCGTTGAGTGATTGATTTGTGTGTCGTTTCTTAAAATATGGTACCTTGGACACCCAAGACTTTTGACCTTAGAATGGCAATATGTGAATCTTGACTTGTGGCATGCTTAAGTGATTATGTGACTATATACAACGTGTTAGGATAGTCTTCTTTTTTTTTCCTTTTAGTTTGGTCTAGGTTCACAATTACGAAGTCGTCTCTTCGTGATTTAGAGTCATATTAGAAGGGTAACATAAAAAAAAACAAAACGAACAATGCAAAAAAGAGGAAAACAAAAAAAAGTGCTCGAATTAAAAAAAAAATCATACGAGAAGGTGGTGCACACAACTCATTGAGTTGCGCGAACCCTCCCAACGCAAGTCATTTCGTTGCGCGCGACATCCGCGCGCAACTAAATCACTTGCGCGCGACCACTGTACAAATTAATTTTGATTTTTCAAAAAACAAATTGACTCGTCAAAATGATATCTTTATTCAAGAATTGTTAAGGGCGATGTTATCCATTCGAATATATCTCGCGTCATTTTCTTTTTCTTTCTTCCCCTTCTAAACAAGCGTATCAGTTTACTTATTCTTTCGTACTTCTTTTAGGGCCAGTTTTTAATCTTGGGAAAGAAGACTCCCGGGCACTCTCCTTCTACGTTTACCATCCAAAGATCAATCCCTTTCAAACCATTTTTATTCGACAACTAGTCCTAGTCCAACAACAATGTTAGCCATTGAAGAACTTTAAGAGGAGATTCTTCGTTTGAGAGAGGAAAAGGCTCAAGAAGCCGAGGAGAAAAGAATTAAGAAAATTGTAAAGGCTAATAAGAAAAATGTTAAAGCCTTATCCTTGCAAGAAAAGATGGAACAATTATCCGTCAAAGAAAATTCATTGGAGAAGCTAGTTCTTCGTTCTACAATGGGGAACAAGTACTTCGACGCAGAAAATTTTGCTCCTCCTGCAGGACTTGCTTTACCAGAAAAGTTCGTAGCTACGGACTTGCCAATATTTAAGGTGACCAATAATCCACAAAATCATTTAATGTGTTTTACTGGCACCATGGCATTATAGGGAGTTAATCCTAAGCTTTATGCTTTGACTTTCCCTTTATCTCTAAACCCAACCGCAAGAGAGTGGTACTATGGGCTAGATCCAAAATTCAACGCAACATGGGAAGATGTAGTTTCGGCTTTCATTTCCCAATATGAGAGTAACGTAGAATTCAAATCCACTCTACGTGAACTCGAAATGCTAAAGCAAGGCGACGATGAAGGTTTCCTTGCTTTCTATGGTAGATGGCGAGAAAAGGCGGCCCACCTTGCCCAAAGGCCACCCGAACTCAAATTAGTACAAAAATTCATTGACAGCTGTCATGAAAAGTACAACAAACATCTACGTCACCTTGGTTTAGACACTTTTCAAAAGGTCTATTTCGTGGCTACTAGGATTGAAGATGATCTTGCTACAGAAAAAGTAAATAAACCCCATCAACATCATCAACCTAAAAATAACTACAAGAAGGGGAATGATAGTACATCATCCTTTATTGACGTATTTGCGACCTCCACGCAATACAATAACACGAATCAATATAATGATCCTAGAAAAAGATAGACGAGAAAGAAAATTTACTCCATTTCTTATGAGCTATAAATAATTTCTAGAGAAATTAAATGAAAAAGGTTTACTTGAACCAACAGGACCAACACCACCCACTCCACCAGAAAGAAGATTTGCTAATTGGGATGGTAATGCTTATTGCGCTTATCATAGAGGCAATGGACACGATACTGAACGTTGCTTTGTCTTAAAGCATAAAATACAAGATTTGGTAGACGATGGGAGAATTCCCACGCCTAAACCTAATAATAACGCATCCCCCTTAGGGGTGTTTCACATCAATGAGGACCATATGGGAAGCGATATGTTCAATCCTTTGAGCTATATCACACCTACAAGAGAACCTCTATCCACAATACTCATAGGGGCAACTAATGAAGTATGTGGACTATGGGACGACGACTTTCAAGACTTATATGTCTCTAAGTATGCCGCTGTCCCACCTCCATCTTGTTTACAAAATGAAACAAATGGAGCGCTTGATTGAGATCATTTCTTAGGGAAGTCACAAGACTTATCAAATCTCTCCTTGGATGAACGTTCAACTCATGGAACATCTGGAAATGGAGGCACGCTCAAAGCCTCTAGAAGAAAGCTGGTTTATGAGTCCTACAACCAATCCAAACGAGATAGATCATCTAACTCGTTCTGGTCGAGTTTACCAAGCACCACCACCAAATGGATCTTCGACCACACAAAATCAAACTCAAGGTCAAATGCAAAATACAATAACACCTCCACTTGAGGTGGAAGATCCATTGGTCAAACAACTTCGCCAATTCAAGGTGAATGTTAGCATTTGGGAACTCCTAAGTACATCTAAAGAACATAGGAATTCCCTTATGAATGCTCTGACGGCTTTGTCTGTGAGCACGGACACAACCCCTCAAGATCTCGTTAGCTTGCTTACTAGCGAGAAATCTGACAAATCAATCATTTTCACCAATGATGATTTGCCTTCAAAAGACATTACCCACAACAATGCATTATATTTAACTGTGAGGTGCAAGGGATACAACATCCCTCTGACTTTGCTAGACAATGGGTCAGCTGTAAACGTGTGCCCATTGCGAACTGAAAAATACTTAGGCCTTAATCCAGAAAAAGATTTTCAATCAAAAACACAAAGCATTAGGGCCTATGACAATTCGAGAAGATCAGTGTGTGGAACTGTTAAGCTACCAATTACCACAGGCCCAATACAAAAGATGGTTGAATTCCACGTTATGGACATAAAACCTACATTCAACCTTCTACTTAGACGTCCTTGGATAATGATCTTGGTGCAATACCATCCTCATTTCATCAAATGATTAGGTTGAACTATCAAGGGCTTCCTATGACTATACATGCTTCTCCACTTAAAATAGCAATAAATGATCAATCACTCTTAGAAATAAACCACGATAATGATGAAGAGGACATGTGGGGATTTGCCGCGGAGCCAATCTACACAATAGAAATGGAAGAAGACTTGGAAGAGCCTTTCAATCTTGATCCATATTCCACCCGGATAGTAAACAACATCTTACTCAAGAATAGTTACTTTCCTAGGATGCCTTTAGGGATACGAATGTGTAGACACCCATTTGTGTCTCCCCAAAACCAAACCCAGTGATGAGTGCCTTTTGCGACGAATCATAATCGAATAAAGTGAAAGTGTGGAAAGTTTAGTGTTGCGGATAGTTTTAATTTCTTTTCTCTTCTCTCTGTTTTTGAAAACTTATTTTAATAAAAACAGCCAATCCTATTTGGTTAGTCCATGATATAGGTCCAATAGTAGTGTAGTTGGATGGGGCTTGACAAGAGCTTTTCAACGATATATTATAAGCCCAATTCCGATGAATATTGAGGAAGTTATGGCCAATTTACCAAACTGGGCCCGGTTTGAGCCTTATATGCGGCCCTATGATCTAAGGGAGGGCCTAGTATGATTTATCATTCCTAATGCAATTAGGAATGATTTTAGTCTTCTAGATTCTTCTAGAAGGTTCTTTTTATTCCTGATTCAAATAGCATTGATAAATTGACTTTTGTTGACTTTTTAGAGTTTTAATTAAAATCAAAGAAAATTTTTGAGGAAAAGATACGATTTTATCCTCCTGTACGGCAAATTTTATCTGAGTTTTGGAAAACGCGTCAAAAATAGGGTTAGCGCCAAACGCCAGGCATTGGCGCCTGACGCCAGTCTATTTCAGTTGCGCCAACGCTCTGTTTTGTTAACTTTATCTTTTTGGCTGCTTTTCTCTATAAATAACGTATTAAAAACTCCGTTCTCAATCATCAATAACCAATTCTCATCTACATTCACCTACAACCAGTTTTCAATTCTCTTTCATTCTCTTTAATCATTCGCTAATTCTCATCAAGATTTCCTTAATCATTCATTATCTCTCTCTCTTTCTCTCTCTTTTTCGAAACTTGCTTTTCAAATACAAAATTCCGCATTCACAAGATCTAGATACACCTAGCCATATTCAAAGTTGCCTTCGCCCTAGACGTGAAAGGTTTAATTTCTAAGGGTTTAGTCCCAAATCTCTCTTTCAATTATTTAATTTAATTGTTTGTTTATTATTTTCCTTGAAGTTACTAACGTGTGTATTTTGTTATTAGAAAGAGGTACGAGGCATAAAAGTAAGTGCTTTAATGGTTTTTATTGATGTTATGATATAGAAATCATGTTTAAATTGTTATTATGATATTCCTAATATCATGTCTAAGGTAACTTTAATATTAAATATGATTGTTACGAGGCCTTCTATGTTCTTCCTAATATTTATGATTGTTAGTATCATGTTAGGGTTAAAGATTTGATTTTTATTGCTTAGTGACATGCTAGGATTTGTTACTAATCTTGTTAGTATCATGCCTAGGATCTTGCTATTGTTATTATGCTTTAATATTAACATGAACATGATTATGATTATAATGACTATAATTTATGATGATTATGAATATTATTATTATTTTGATGATTATTATTTATGATTATTATTATTATTATTATTATTATTATTATTATTATTATTATTATTATTATTATTATTTTGATGATGATTATAATTTTATTGTCATGATATTTGTTTTTATATGTTGCTTGATATATTATATTTTTATTGCTTGATCACGCCTTTTATGCATGTTTAAAGGGAATTGGTACTTGTAATCACGCTTAATAAAATAATTAATAATCTTATTTAGGGTTAATTGTGATTATAATTCAAGTGATCACCAATAATAGTTTTATTTGTGCATTATATTCAACCAACATAGATAAACATGTTTAAGGTTAATCCTATTGATTGCATGTTAGTCAGAAAGCGCACATGAATACGATCTGAATAAAGTAGATGCCTATTATTAGGGCAGGTTCAATCTCTTTTAGGTTGGATTTGTACCTTCATCCCCGAACCCTTATTTGGTTCAAGACCTTATGGAGTTGACGATCTCGTGGATCGTTAAGGGGTGTAACCTTCACCCTGTGAATGGTTTACAAGTTCCTAAAACTTGTTGGCGACTCTTTTGCTCTATCTTCTTCCCTTTTGGACGCCACCGTACTTTAGTGTATGATCACAGTGCGGTTCAAGCAAGGGGATTAACACTTGGAATTTATTCCCTACAGAATGAAGAAATCTTTCTTACTTCCTATCCTAAAGAAAAGCTTCTCCTTTGGATTGGGATATAAACCAACCAAAGAAGAATTAAAGTCTCACGATGCGAAAAACAAAGCACGTAGAGACAACAATAAGAATGGGATAGTCACTTTACTCCCATCCTACAAACAACCCTTAATGGACAATTTATTAGGGAAGGAGAAGACTACCCATGCTATGACTTTCCAGAACCACTAGTTTTGGAAGGAATCAAGAAGCCTGGATTCGAAATATTTCAAGATTTCTACTTCTTGGATGACGATTTTAGTATCGTCAAATCAAAATACCCAATTCCAGGGTGCTATGATAGGCAAGCATTTAACTTGCTATTTGGACTAGAACAAAATCATGTCGCTGTGATGACCAATCAAAATGCCATCCAAGATGAAGCTTTTGACCCAACTTCATTGATCACCCCTTCTAATGAAACCTTGGAGCATGGATGGAGGAAATATTTCAAGTGGACTAATTACAAAGGCGATAAGCTGGAAATCGTCACAGGCGAAGGGAAGATGTTTGAAGAATCGGACGACGAATCTATTATAGACCCTAGGGAAGCTGAGAATCTAGGCCTTGTGGCCATTACCGAGTCTTTATTTTCTAGTTCTAAGGAGGAAGATCCCAAAAAGGATTCTTCTCTTAATGTACTTTCTTTTGATTCTAATAATATGAGCTCTATTTCCGAGTATATGCCTTATATTGAATCTTTTGAATGCTATAACAATCAATCTAATGAAGATGATAATATTAATAAGTTGGTTGAACTAATTAATGAACGAGAACAAAAGAACCCTATTAGTGAAGAAACCGAAACAATCAACATAGGAACTAATGAAAACAAAAGAGAAGTCAAAATTGGCTTAACTCTAAATCCGGAAGAGCGATCGACTCTCATATCGACGCTCAAAGAATTCGAAGACGTGTTCGCTTGTTCATAAAAGGACATGCCTGGAATAGATAGGGAAATTGCGGAACATACCATTCCCTTGAACTCTATCTCTAAAACAGTAAAACAAAAACTTCGACGAATGAAACCTGACGTCGCGTTAAAAGTAAAAGAAGAAGTACAAAAACAATTGGACGTAGGTTTCATTTGCATATGTAATTATCCAGAATGGGTAGCGAACATCGTCCCAGTCCCTAAAAAGGATGGACGAGTTTGCATGTGTGTCGACTTTAGGGACCTTAATAAGGCTAGCCCTAAAGACGATTCTCCTCTACCACATATTGATATATTGGTAGATAACATGGTTGAACATGCGATGTTATCCTTTATGGATGGATACGCAGGTTACAACCAAATTTTAATGGCAAAAAAAGATGAAGAAAAGACATGTTTACCACCCCTTGGGGTACGTATTGCTATATAGTCATGCCATTTGGTTTAAAACATGCAGGAGCTACGTACCAAAGAACGGCTACAACTCCCTTGCATGATATGATGCATAAAGAAATAGAAGTGTATGTGGATGATATGATTTTATATTCCAAAGATAGAATGGGACATATAAAAGCTTTACGCAAATTTTTCACTCGCATAAAAAAATACAATATGAGATTAAATCCACAAAAATGCGCCTTCGGAGTAACTTCCGGCAAGTTACTCAGATACGTAGTAAGCACACGCGGTATTGAGATCGATCCCTCCAAAATAAAGGCAATTGTTTACATGCCTCCCCCTCAAACAGAAAAAGAAATTAGGGGGTTCCTTGGCAAACTGCAATACATTAGTCAATTTATCAACAAATTAACTATGACTTGTGAGCCAATATTTAAAAAATTGAAAAAAGAGGAAAAACATGAATGGGACGATCAATGCCAAAGGGCCTTTGAGAAAATCAAAGATTATCTCAAAAGTCCACCAATTTTAGCACCACCAGTACCCAAACTACCACTTAGGCTATACATTACAATTACAGACACGGCCACAGGCGCCATGTTAGCACAAGAGGTAGAAAAAGTCGAGCGTGCAATATATTACGTAAGTAAAAAATTCATCCAATATGAAACAAAATATAGCACCTTAGAAAAGACAAGTTTAGCATTAGTGTGGGCAACTAAAAAATTACGACATTATATGCTACCACACACTACTCATGTGATTTCTCAACAAAACCCGATAAAGTATTTGTTTAAACAACCACCTATACAAGGAAGAATATCCAAATGGTTGGAGATGTTGGCCGAAGTTGAGTAAAATATATTCCAGAAAAATCAATGAAAGGAAAAGTAATTTCCGACTTTTTGGCCCAACATCCAATTCAAACAAGTCATGCAGAAACTACTCATCTTCCGGATGAAGAAATTCTCATGACACAAGATGGCAAATGGGTAATGTACTTCGACGGTGCATCCAATCAAAAGGGATGTGGCGTAGGAGTGTTACTCATAAGTCCAGAGGGAGCACATACTCCAATCTCTATTAAACTAGACTTTGAGGTTACTAATAATGTCGCAGAATGTGAAGCGTGCATTATTGGATTAGAAGCAGTAGCTAGCATAGGTGTGAAAAAATTAGAGGTATATGGAGATTCCAGTTTGATTATAAATCATATATTGAAAAAATGGAAAATAAAGAACTCTACAATGATATTATACCTAGCACACCTAGAGCAATTCGTCGAGCACTTTGAACATATTGACTTTAAATATCTCCCAAGGGATGATAATCAATTTGCTGATAAAATTAGCCTCAATGATCAACATTCCAAATCACTTGAATATGATGCCATTATGTGTTGATAGAAGAGAAGAACCATCATATTGCAACGCAATAGAGGAAATAAATGACATCGAAGGGAACAATCCTTGGTATGATCATATCCTCAAATATATTACTCATGGCACATATCCCGAAAATACTTCATCGAAAGGCCAACGAGCCTTACGAACACTTGCGGTTCAATACGGTCTATTAAATGGTCAATTATGCAAAAAAAGGACCTAATGGTCAAAGTTTATTGTGTATAGACCAACCCGAAACCACACGCCTTATGGAGAATACTCACAAAGGTGTTTGTGGACCTCACATGAATGGTAAAATGCTTGCAAAAATAATTTCGCGACAAGGGTACTATTGGTCCACTATGGAACATGATTGCATACAATATGTCAAAAAATGTCTAGAGTGCCAAATGTTTGCTAATTTACAACACCTTCCACCATCAGAACTATATAATCTCACTTCCCCTTGGCCCTTTTCAACTTGGGGAATTGACATAATCGGAAAAGTCTCTCCAACAGGAGCAGGAGGGCACGAGTACGTATTGGTTGCCATCGATTACTTCACCAAGTGGATTGAGGCTGCTTCTTATGTGAATATCACTTCTAAACATGTCGCAAAGTTTCTCGAACAAAACATATTTTGTAGATATGGAGTTCCACATGAATTAATTAGTGATCAGGGATCTCAATTCAAAGCTGAAGTTGAGACCCTTTTAACTCGTTATAAAGTAAAACATCATCACTCATCCCCATATAGACCTCAAATGAATGGAGCTGTAGAATCGGCAAATAAAAAATAATAGTCATCATTAAGAAAATGGCAGAAAATTATAAAGATTGGCCGAATAAACTACACTTCGCACTATGGGGTTATAGAACGTCTATACGAACATCAATAGGAGTAACTCCATACTCCTTAGTTTTCGGAATGGACGCAGTTCAACCAGCCGAACTGGAAATACCATCCCTACGCATCGTACTCGAAAGTAAGCTATCGGAAGCTGAATGGGTATGAGAGAGGTATGAGGAGCTTTTATTGCTCGATGAACGACGATTAAGAGCTTTGCATCATGTACAAGTCTACCAAAGGCGCATTGCGTGTCATTTCAATAAAAGAGTCAAACCCAGAAATATAAAAGAAGGTGACTTTGTATTAAAAGAGGTTAGGGGTCCACCTACCGATCCAAGAGGGAAATTCAAACCTAATTGGATAGGTCCCTACCGCGTAATTGAAATCCTATCAGGAGGAACCGTCAGATTAATGGGCATTGGAGGAGATGAAATTCGCCAATTAATAAACATTGATCGACTTAAGAAATATTACATATGAAATCCGGATTAACTCATTCATTCATACAACTAACTTTAATTAGCATTCAATTGAAAGATTCTAAGTGTTATGTATTTTAACGAATGACACGATAAAATACATAACACTTAGGGGGGTAATTTAGATATAATAAACCATTCTAAGTGTTCAGATTTTTTATCGAACTTCACGAAAAAAATCTTCACACTTGGGGGGGGGGGGGTAATAGCATAGAAATAATTTTTTTCGAAACACTCATAGTACAGGTGTCGCGCGCAACTGGAATAGTTGCGCGCGGATGTCACACGCAACTCATTAAGTTGCACGCAACAGGTTAGCGCAACTTTAGATGTTGCGCGCGCCACCTGATCTTAAACTGCGAACCTGGACTTTTTTGTTTGAACGAAGTTTCAACTTCTACTTACGATAAAAAGAGGGCATTTCGTGAATATAAACATGTACTCGGAAAATATAAAAATTAAAATTTGATTTAATTCTTTTTAAACAAAGTTTGATTAAATTTTTTTTCATTTAATTTCTACCTAAGGAGTTAAAGAAAAAAAATAAATAAATAAAATAAAATTTTTATAATAAAAGAATTAGAACTACGCAATGACCTGATTTCGTGATACGAATACGTAGGCAATCTATATGATTTGGTCGTATCAAAATATCAAAACATAAAGCTCATTTTTATTTCATTCAAATTTTTAAAAAAAGGAGACATTGTTGAACTAGATCATAAATAAAGAAAGGGGGCATAGTAGTGATTACACTTTATTCAAGAAAAAAGAGAACACAACGAAATTGTGTAACATTCTCAGGCTTCACTATATCCTCAATTGTCACGGATGATGGAGGATTAGTTTCCATCGCAGTATTTTCAGAAACCTTAAAGCTTTCTCCTACAGGCTTCTTCTTGACCCATACATTGTTCTTCAATTTAGGAATAGGAGCCTTTTCAATCCTTTTTCCCTTTTCCGGAGCTTTTGTTAGAGTCCTCTTTCGAGTTTGTTGCGAAGGTTCCTTGATTATCACACCTTTTTGTGCGGGTTTGGAGGGAGCTTTCCTTTTAGATTCCTTCGAACGCGCCTTAAGAGATGAGAAATCCAATTTTCTTCTCACTCCTTTGTTTTGGCCACTAGGAAGGGTAGTGGTGGCCGAATGCATTAAAGGCTTAGGTGGATTGCGAGCCGTGGCAGTTTGATAATGAGATTGGGCCTTCTTTAATTCGCCCTTATCCGCCGCATTCATCCAAGCTTTATAAAAGGGAGATAATACAATACTCGCAGTAGGATTTTGTACTACCCACCTTGGAAGACTTGACCAATACTCTATCCAACGAAAGATTCGCTCGGGTCTAAAAGTCAAATCTTTGGGTGCATCACAGTCTTGCGGGGGAATAATCTGTTTCATCCCGTATTGTCTCATTACCCTGCAAGGAAAAATGTAAGTAGCACTAGATAGGTCTAAAAGCCTAATGTAAGGGCAATTGAGACTACTCCCAACCATACTATTTATGTTCCACCAAGGAATCACAAAACGCATGTTAGGAACCCCGTGACTGAAAAACGACGTCCATTCCTCTTCATTCTTGTGCTTGTAAAGGATTCGACGTCCAGAGAATGTCCGTACTCCATTAGCCTCGATATTTTGTGGCTAATCAACTATTCGCAAACGCTCCATGAGCCAAATCTTAAAAAAAAATCAGTTTTTACACGAGCAGGTGGCGCGCGCATCATAATAAGTTGTGCGCGCCTTCCGCGCGCAGCGCAGAAGATTGCGCTAGACATACCAGCGCAACTTCATGGCTTGCGCTCAAAAAACGACGAAAAAAAAAAATTACGTGTAATAGAAGTGGACTTCCCGTGAAACCATTTTCGTTAGGGTCTCCTCTAAGGCGATTCAAGCATAAAATGGTTTCTGCCAAAGCCAAAGAAGCGGTTGAATGACAGCCCCCTATTTGCTCTACTGCGGACACTATGGAATAATCTCCATACATCTTTGCCTGTCCTAAGTAAACAATTGACAACAAGACAATAGCATAAGGCACAAATTTTAAAGCGTTGTTTAGTCATGTTGTTACGAGGGGCGACAAAATGTTCAATAAATTGAATTAAATTCACGCCTTCTTCAGTTCCAATATTGGTCATATCATTGTTGGACAAGCCGAAAAATCTTTGGAATATAGGTTTGGGATCCGACAATGAGGGCGAATAAGTCACATGGAGAGTATTTGTAGGGAAGCCTAGCAAGGCCTCAAACTCACCAGGAAGGGGAATAATTTCGTCCCCTTTAAATAAAAAGAGATGGTGGTTGGAGTCCCAATGGTTAACTGCGGCATGAAGGAAATCAAAATTAATCATTAATTACATATAATTCAATAGACGGTCTAGATGATAAATTTTGAAAGCTAGATTGTCCTCGTTTGAAAGGGAAGTGACCCATTATTTGAAACGCTGTTCAAAGGTCTTCACCATTGTTCAATGTTAAAAAAAGGGGAGAGAGTAAGAATTTAGAGAGATTATTCCTTTTAGTTCTTATAAAATTACTAAGTAAATGAATGCGAGATGATCAAAAGCCTACACGAATCCGTGCTTAAATAGACCCAAGAGGGGAATATTTTCGGCAATTTTCTCCCAAAGGAAAGTTCACAAACAGGTGGCGCATGCGCAACTCATGAGTTGCACGCGACATCCACGCGCAACTACATCGCATGCGCGCGACAGCCGCGCGCAACGCATCCAGTTGCGCGCGTCTTCTCTGTCGCGACATGTGGTTTAAGTTTATTTCCGTATTTTGACTTACATAATGACGGAATCAAGACGAAATCTTAAGATTATACGCTTGCCTTTTGCTAACTCTTGTGTCCCTTTTCTTTCCTTTTTATTTGTTTTCTTTTTTTATTTTATTTTATTATTTTCTTGTTCTTCTTTTCTTTCTTCCTTTTTTCCCCTATTTTCTTTTTTCTATTTTCCTTATTTCCTTTTTAGTCTCTTTTTTCCTATTTTCCTTTCTTTTGTTATTTTTTCGAGGGGGGTCAGTCGGGAACCCTTTCCCTCCCTCGGAAAACTTTTTGCTTTTTCTATTATATGTGCACACATGGAAACAGAGTTCAGCGCCTAGCTTTAGATCCCAGCGTCTGGCGACATAGCCAATTCTTGACACAAGAGATATTTCAGCACCGACAGAGCTCGAAGCCTCTCAGAATGGTTATTTCGACCTCATACAGCAATTTCAAGTTCCTTGGTACACCAGTTAGCTCCTATAAGCAAATTGACATGATTAGTAGTCGGCTCGATTACAATCGTAGTAAGTCATTAACCTGACAAAAAATCGTCTCACTTAGCTTAAGCGCCTAAAACACTGGCTCATTACAAGCACCAACGTATCGGTTTAAAAGCAAGCACTTAAACGACAATATTTCTAACTATGGATTGTCGCGCATTCTTCTTAAATGACAATATTTCCAAATACGGATTGTCGTGCATTATTGTTAAACGACAATTTTTCCAAAAATTGGATTGTCATCTCCAACTGACAATATTTCCAAAAATGGATTGTAGTGCATCTTCTTCAACGACAATTTTTCCAAGATTGGATTGTCATCTCTGGCAAAGTTTCCAAGCGTGGATTGTCGTGCTCCTTCTCTGTTTGGCAATTTTTTCCAAGTTCGGATTGTCATCGCTGGCAAGTTTTCCGAGATTGGATTGTCATACACCCAGTTCCCTATGGCAAAATTTCCCAAAGGATTGTTGTAGGACACTATTCATCATAAATTTCGGCAAAGGTTCCTCAACGTGGATTGTCATTCATTTCAGTAAGTGGCAAATTTTCCCAAAGTGGATTGTCGGTCAACTCTTTTTTGCAAATGTTCCAAGATGCGGATTGTCAATTGTGGCAATAATTTCCTAAAAGGATTGTCGCATAGCGTTGGCAAATTTCCAAGGTGGATTGCTTTCAAGTGTTATATTCCAAGATGTGGATTGTCGATCGTAGCAAAATTCTTATGACAGATTGTTACGAAGCATTGGCAACTTTTCCCAAAATTGGATTTTGGCAAATTTTTTGAGATACGGATTGTCGCTTCATCGTAACAACATTTCCAAGGATGGATTGTTACGTGGCATTGACAAATCTCCCTAAATTGGATTGTTATACATCATACAAGAGTTATGTTGGCAACTATTCCAAAGAAAAGAGGATTTTCATCTGTAGACACCTAAAAATGTCTCCCCAAAACCAAACCCGATGATGAACAATCTTTCACCGCCATTATTGGTCGGGTTGAGTATTTAATCTTGGAGTGCTTAAATCCATATTTCCATTTCATAAACCAACCCAACTCCTATCCCATTTCCCCAAACCATAACTTATTTTCCTCTTTTCGTGCCTTTAAACACAAAATAATTCATTTCGTGTCCTTTAAAATCATTCATTTCGTGTCCTTTTTATAAAAATATTTAATCCAGTTTATTTTTGTCCATAATATGGGTCCAATGATTAAACAGTTGGATGGGTCTTTAAAAGAGATTTCCAACTATGTATTATAAGCCCAAATCCGAGTTATAACGAATAAGTTATGGCAAAAATATTAAACTGAGCCCAAACCGAACCTAAGCCCACCTTACCTACGACCCAATGATCATGTGGAGGGTCCAAATTATTTAATCCTATTCCTAAACCAATTAGGATTAATTGGAAACTTCTATAAGTTTCTAAAAGATCTTAATTATCCGTTTTGAAAAGATAAGATTAAAGAGTTTGAAATTGAATAAAACTCCTTTTTTTTAAATCCTATTTATATCCGAATTGAAAGACGTTCAAAGATAGACAGATATTATTTTCGTGCCTCATATTTTTTATCCAAATTTTATATGGTTGGATATCCCTTGAAATTATATTTCCAATGATATATTATAATATCAATTCCGAGCTATAACGGAAAAGATATGAATAAAATGTCAAACTCTATCCAAAACTGACACCGTCCCACTATTTCGGCCATATCTTTTATTCTACAAAATATTTTAATCTGATTCGAATTGGGTTAGAATGTAGACTTCTAGATATTTCCAAAGATATCTTATTTATCTTATTCCAATTTCTGGATCAAAAGATATGATAAAAACAAAACTGCAAAAACTGCTATCTATCGCAAGAGTTTTATCCGATTCGAATTCTTATCTTTTCTTGATTCTTCGACCTTCTTTTTTCTCTATAAATAGAGGTCATATCTCCCCTTTTTCGATCATCAAAAAAAGCTTGATCATCAAATAATTCTCTTCTCCCTCTTTAGCCTAAACACTAGCCTCCCTATTCTTCCATAATAGTACTTCCCCTAAGCACTCCAAGGAGTCCATACTTTACCCAAAGTTCTATACTTAAACCAAGGCGTGAAAGGTATAATTGACTGAGGGTTTAGACCAAATCAACTCTACTTTAATTTAATTTCTATTTGATTTATATTTTTATTGAAGTTACTAACAGTTTATTCATGATGTAGCAATTTAAAGGAATGCGCAGAATGTGAGTAATTAATTAATTTAATTACTCTTATTTTATTTTTAATATTTCTAGTATCATGATTAGGGTTTTTATTATTATAATTTGATTTGGCTAACATTATTATTGTTGAATTGCTTCCAATATTAATGTTTATTCTATTATATTTTTTTATTGATCACCATATTGCATGTTTAAAGGGAATATGTAATTGAAAATCACGCCTAATAAGATAATTTGGACAACCGGTTTAGGTTCCTTTTAATCTTGTTATTTATATAAAGTGATCACGATATTTTAGAATTATGTGTTGCATTAAACCAATTTATCTTAATAATAGTTTGGAGCAAATTGAATATTTTGTTTGTATGCCTTTGAGATCGCAGGAATCACTTTTCACTATAAGAATCGAGTAGAGGCCAATACGGGCGAATGTGACTCCATGACTCACTTCGTACCATCATCCCCGATCCTCCTTTCGTGGTTCTGAACCATATGGAGTTAGTAATCTCATGGATTATGAATGGGGTGTAACCTTCACGGGTCAATCGTTGTTGCCTATCGTTGTCTCTTAATCGTGGTTGCCTTTTATGATCCGTGAACGGTTTACAAGTTCCTTAAAAACTTGTTGGCGGCTCCCTACTTTCCTTGTCCCTAATCGTATATGTCAATTCTCACTTCCTATGAGTGCCAAGCATATTCACACATGCTTTAACGTAGGCGCACTTCGAACGATGCCTACATCATCACAGCAAAAGCACCAACATACTGGTTCTCAAGCAGCAAAGCGCCAATGTACTAGCATAGCAGCATTAAGGATCAACAAGCAGTGATCTTTTCGAAGCCTGTCACAACGGAAATTGGAGGTAGTTACAGGCATAGCAGTCTTCAGGTGGTATTCTCTAGCTTGCAGAAGATTGTCAAAACAAACATTAGGATGGCGTTCCCTAGCTTGCGGAAGGTTATCACAACAACAGCAATGCAACAGCAACAAATTGGTTACCCTTAGAGACGTGTGCTCGACGGTGCAAGATACGTGTTTCTTAACTCTCTTATCTGTTTTAACTAAATCTAGTTTTGCAGGTATCGACGTTACAAGAATGATTTAGGATCGCAGAACGTTCTGAATCATTCTCCGTCCCTATCGATACTTTGACTTTTGTTTTCGAAACTTGCGTTTCTCCAAACTCAGTCAAAGTGGGGGCTTCTGTAGACACCCATTTGTATCTCCCCAAAAACAAACCCGGTGATGAGTACCTTACGTGTCGAATCATAATCGAATGAAGTGAAAGTGTGGAAAGTCTAGTGTTGCGGATAGTTTTAATTTCTTTTCTTTTCTCTCTGTTTTTGAAAACCTATTTTAAGAAAACAGCCAATCCAGTTTGGTTTGGTCCATATCAAGGGTCCAAAATTGGTGTAGTTGGATGGGTTTTGAAAAGAGCTTTCCAACGATATATTATAAGCCCAATTCCGATGAATAATGAGGAAGTTATGGCCAAATTACTAAACTGGACCCGGTTTGATACTTATATGCGGCCCAATGATCTAGAGGAGGGCCTAATATGGATTTATCATTCCTAATGCAATTAGAATTGATTGTAGTCTTCTAGATTCTTCTAGAAGGTTCTTTTCATTCCTAATTCAATTAGCATTGATAAATTGACTTTGGTTGACTTTTTAGAGTTTTAATCAGAATAAAAGAGTGTTTTTAAGAAAAATATGATTTTGCCCTTCTGTACTGCTAAATTTTATCTGAATTAAGAAAACGCGTGAAAATAATTGTTAGCGCCTGACGTCAGGGATTAGCGTCTGGCGCTAGTGTTCAGCGTCTGGCGCTAACCTATTTTATCCTCGTCGAAACTTTGATTTATTTTTCTATCCGTTTGGCTGATTTTATCTATAAATAGCCTCCTAAAACCTCCGTTTTCAATCATCAACTCTCATCAAGAATTTCTTGATTCTCTCTCTCTTTTCTAAACTAGCCTTTTGCATACAAAATTTCGCATTCACAAGATCTAGAAACACCTAGCCAAGTTCGAAGTTGCCTTCGCCCTAGACGTGAAAGGTTTTAATTTCTGAGGGTTTGGTCCCAAATCTCTATTTCAATTATTTAATTTAATTGTTTTGTTTTATATTTTCCTTGAAGTTACTAACGTGTGTATTTTGTTATTAGAAAGAGATACGAGGCATCCAAGTAAGTGCTTTAATTACTTTATTGATATTATGATATAGAAATCATGTCTAGGTTGTTATTATGATTCCTAGTGTCATGTTAGGGTGTTTTGATCTTCTTATTATCATGTTTAGGGTAACAACTATAATTTCTAATATCAAATATGACAATTGTGATTCATGTGATGCTTCCTATTTTCTTTCTAATATTCATGATAGTATCATGTTAGGGTTAAAGATTTGATTTTTATATGTTTAGTGACATGCTAGGGTTTGTTATTAATCTTGTTAGTATCATGCCTCGGATCTTGCTATTATTATGCTTTAATATGATAATTAATATTGATTATTATTATTACGATTATTATGATTACTAATTTATGATTGTTATTATGTTGCTTGATATTTTTTGTTATTGCTTGATCACGCCTTTTATGCATGTTTAAAGGGGATTGGTACTTGTAATCACGCTTATATAAGGTAATTAATAATCTTGTTTAGGGTTAATATTATTATAATTCAAGTGATCGCCAATAATAGTTTTATTTGTGCATTAATATTCAACCAACATAGATAAACAGGTTTAGGGTTAATCATATTGCTTGCATGTTAGTCAGAAAGCGCACATGAATACAATCAGAATAAAGTAGAGGCCTATTATTAGGGCAGGTTCAATCTCTTTAGGTTGGATTTGTACCTTCATCCCCGAACTACCAGTCATGGTTCCAGACCTATTGGAGTTGACGATCTCCTGGATCGTTAAGGGGTGTAACCTTCACCTCGTGAACGGTTTACAAGTTCCTAAAACTTTTTGGTGACTCTTTTTCTCTATCTTCTTTCCCTTTGGACACCACCGTACTTAAGTGTATGATCACAGTGGGGTTCAAGCTAGGGATAATGCTTGAAATATTCCCTACATTTGCCATGGGTAATAGGTAGTAGAGTATGGGTGTCGAATTTTCCTACTTGTATTCTTCCTCTCTTTGACTCTGATATTGCTATGAATGATAACTAATCACCTAGTTTCGGTTGTTTTCAAAAAAAAAATGTTTACCTTGGGTTTTCTCCACTCTAGACAAAATTTAATTTGCCCCAGTGATTAATATTTATACCCCTTTCTCTAGAAACCCTTCTTACCTAAACTTTCCTTTTTTTTAATCTTTCCTAATCCCTTTCCTAATAAAACTTTACTAAAATAAAACTTTCCTAAATTAAACCCCAACTTTAATAAAATAAATAATTAAATAAACTTTTCTTTTATAATATATTTCCAAACTTATTTAAAATAAAAAATTAAAATGTCATAAATAAAACATTTCAAATTATTTGAATACTCCACGAAATACTTATTTTAAATAAAGTCATATAAAAATATGGGGTATTACAGTGGACGTGGTTGTTGGAGGTGGAGGGGATCTAAGCGGCAGGTCCGGTGGGGGAGGGGGTTGTGGCCAAGGGAGGAAAGGGGAGGGGTGGTTGGGTGGTGGTTTTTTTTTATAACATATATAATCTAGTGATAAGTTTGGAAGGGTTTCCTTAGGAACTAATCTAGATCGTCCATCACGTTTCATCCAATGGTCTACACTTCATCCGCCTCATTAAGGAGATTTTCATAATATTATGCTTTGAACGACTACCTAGGTTTTTCCTCTGTTTCTTTTTTCTCACTCTCTTCTCTAGATTTTCTCTCTCTTCTTCCCAAATTCTCTATGAGGCAATTTTCTTTGACCTCTCTTCGATTCCTTCGCTCTTAGATTCTTCACTTTTGTTCATCAATTCTTGCGTTTTTCTATAAAGATAAGACATGTGAATTTCAATTATTAGTATGTTGAATTTGCTCAATTCAGTTTAAGTTATTGCTCGATTTGGTTTCAATAAATTTGAGTTTGAATTTATGGTTTTTTTTTTATTATTTTTAGTTTGATTAAATTGTGTTTCATTTCTTAATCAGATTAAATAGTCGAAATTTTGTGTTTTTTTTTTGTATGATTGTTTTGTGAATTTTGATTGTTGCATGTGCTTTAATTTTAAGGAAATTTTGAATTTTGGTGCCTCAAAAATGACCCTAATTGAATTTTTGTACCTATTTAACATTTACTTTATTTTGCTACTCATCAAAGTAACAAAATATAGGTTTTGGTACCTCCGTCCAACCTACGTTTAACTTTCTGTTAGTGGGGGCACATTATCAAATTATTTAATAATTTAATTTATTAAAAAAAAAGATAAAAACTTTTTAAAAAAAAACAACTACCACCCCCCGTGAGCCACCCTTCCCCCTCCCTATGCAACTGCCAGTGCCCAAACATTCTTTCGACACGGCGAGCTCACCTCCTCCATTTCCCTCCTCTGATCTCAGCCGTAACATCCCTCCAAAACAACCATCGCTTGCTGGAACAACCCTCCTGTTCGCCGGCCCCCTCCCTCCCTGAAACAACCACCCTCCCCTTCTTGTACGGTCCCCAAAACCCTAAAATAACCCGTAAAGCCAAACCTATTTAGGGATTTTAAACAACCCGAAAAATGGGTGGTTTCTAGGTTATTTTAGGTTGGTTTTAAGGTTTTGGGGGCCAGCTGTTGTGTGCGGCGGTGGAGGAGATGGTTGGTGATGATGGTTTTTTTGCGGGGGATGAATGGTGCGTGTTGTAGGGGGTAGTTTTGGTTGTTGTGGTGTGATGGTGCGACGCTGGTGCGAATCGGAGGTGCTGGTGCTGTGATGGTGCAACGTTGGTGCGAATCGGAGGTGCAAGGGTTAGTTTTGATGGTGATGGTGATGGTGTGGTGGTGAGACGAGGTGGATGCGTGCCTGGTTGCTACGTGGCTAAGGGGTGGCGGGATCCCAATAACAAAAAACTTAACAGAACATGGACGGTGGTACCAAAATCTATATTTTTTTACATTTGATGGGTACCAAATAAAAAAAAAAGTTTTAGACGGGTGCGAAAATTCAATTAGGTCCATTTTCAAGGTACCAAAATTCAAAATTTCCTAATTTTAATTGCATATTTTTTACTTGATTATCCATTTTTCTTTTCTTGTTTTGTATTTTGCATAATTTGGGGATTTTTTTTGCTATTTTGTTTTTTTTTCTTCTTAATTTGTGCATATGTATTGTTGTATTGTTGTTTTGTGAATTTGGGGGTTGTTGTGGGATGAAAGAGTAGGGGGTTAAAGGCTTGGGGGTGTGCGAGGTTGTAATGAGGTGAGCTGAGGGTTAATCAGAACGGAATTCAGGTGGGGCAAAAAGGTGTTGTTCCATAGGGATTTATTTTTGGTGTGATTCTTGTCAAATGTATTAGAGGTTATACTTCTTGCGGTGCTGCATAATTGGTTCTATATACTGCCTGTGTTAACTTTTAGTTGCAACTTTGAAATATTTTATATCTCACAAATAATACCCCAAAGTTGCAACTAAAAGTTAACGGAGGTAGTAATTAATATAGGTGTAGATGTGTGGTGTAATGTCAAAGTAACCGCAATTGCATTCATTAAAGCATGTGTAAAACTAGCAGGGAAAATGTCAGGTTAAACACCGGAATTTAAGTGCTAGAATAGTTTGCCAGCAAAGTTTACTAGAATTTACAGAAAATTGAGGATATAAGCAGCAATAACTTATTATATATAGCAACTTAGCAAGTTGTACGTTATTCTTGTAAATGTGCCATGATGAAGATAATTAGAGCTGATTTTGACAAGATGCTAAATTAGTGCAGGCATCTCAAAAGGGAAATATTGGCATTGTCTTAGCAACAAATTGGTATGTACCATTGTCAAGTTCTATACAAGACCGCGATGCTACTCAAAGGGTACCCTTATGTCTTGTTGTTCCATGACCGCTAACATCCCTCCTAACTGCTTTTTTTTTTTTCTCATTGTCCTTTCCATATTCTTCGTCTTGATGACATGAACTGATTATTATGACATTCTAGAGTCGAATTCATGTTTTGCTACTAATGTTTCATCTATTACATAGAGTATATATATTTTACTTACTTTTTGAGATATATATTTTATTTACTTTTGAGTTATATAGCGTTACTTTGACATTGCCACACAAAATTCACGTTTATGTTGGACTTAATGATTTTGATGATGACACAACCTAACTTATTTACGAACTAATACAAGCTTGATTGTTTGGGTGTGTGATCAGTTGCAAAGACTAGGAGAATTGAGTGTCTTGCGAAGATTCCATGAGGAACAAGAAAGCCAGGAACAAAGCAATCCAAAAAGAGAAGAGTTCCCTCACAGGAACTGGTGCTTCAGAATTGAAGACTTAAGAATAGAAGTTTCCCCTCAGGGAACTGAAGCTTCAGAGTGGAAGTTTCACAAGAGAAAAGAAGTTCCTTCCAAGGAACAGAAGCCTCGGAGTAGAAGCTTCATCAGAGAATCATGAAGACTAAGATACTTTTATATTATAGGATTTATGTAAGTATAAGGATAGTATTACACTCGAAAATAGTTGTGTGGAATTGGTCTAAAAAGATTAATTTGTGCATGCTTAGTTTATTATTATGCTAAATTGGTTGAATATTAATGCAACACATAATTTTAAAATATCGTGATCACTTGATTAAACAACAAGATTAAAAAGGAACCTAAGCCAGTTGTCCAAATTATCTTATTAGGCGTGATTTTCAATTACATATTCCATTTAAACATGCAATATGGTGATAAAAAATAACAATAGAATAAACATTAATATTGGAATCAATTCAACAATAAATTTTTACTCAAATAAAATCATAACCCTAATCATGATAATAGCAACAAGAATAAAAATAAGAGTAATTAATTGATTAATTACTCATTTTCCGCGTTTCCTTGAATTGCTACATCATGAATAAACTGTTAATAACTTCAATAAAAATATTAAATTTTATTAAATTAAAAAAAAAATAGAGTTTATTTGGTCCAAACCCTCAGTTAATTCTACCTTTCGCGCCTTGGTTTAAAGACGGAACCTCGGGTCAAGTATGGACTCCTTGGAGTGCTTAGGGGAAGTATTTTGAGAGAATAGGATGGCTAGTATTTAGGCTAAAGAGGGATAAGAGAATTATTTTGTGATCAAGCTTGTTGATGATTTAAAAATGGGAGATATTACCTCTATTTATAGAGAAAAAAGAAGGGTCGAAGAATTAAGATGAGATCCGAGTTAAATCGGAATAATACTCGATAGACTGCAGTTTTTGCAGTTTTTGTTTTTATCATATCTTTTTATCCAGAAATCGGAATAATATAAATAATATATCATTGGAAAGATGTTGAAGTCTAATTTCTAACCTAACCCAATTAGAATCAGATTAAAATCCTTTGTAGAATAAACGATATGGACGAAATAGTGGGACGGTGTTAGTTTTGGATAGAGTTTGATATTTCATTCATATATTTTCCGTTATAGCTCGGAATTGATATTATAATATATCATTAGAATGATAATTTGAAGGTATATCCAACCATATAAGATTTGGATAAAAACTATGAGGCATGAAAATAATATCTGTCTATCTTTGAACGACTTTCAATTCGAATAGAATTAGCTTAGGACTTTCAAAAAGAAAAGTTTTATTCAATTTCAAACTCTTTAATCTTATCTTTTCAAAAAGGATAATTAAGATATTTTATAAACTTATAGAAGATTCAAATTCATCCTGATTGGTTTAGGAATGGAATTAAATAATTTGGACCCTCCACATGATCATTGGTTCGTAGGTAAGGTGAGCTTAGGTTCGGTTTGGGCTCAGTTTAGTATTTTGGTCATAACTTATTTGTTATAACTCGGATTTGGACTTATAATATATCGTTATAAAGCTATTTTCAAGGCCCATTCAACTATTCAATAATTGGACCCAAATTATGGACCAAAATAAGCTGGACTAAACGTTTTTATAAAAAGGACACGAAATGAATGATTTTAAAGGACACAAAATGAATTATTTTGGGTTTAAAGGGACGAAAAGAGGAAAATACGTTATGGTTTGGGGAAATGGGCTAGGAATTGGGTTGGTTTATGAAATGGAAATATGAATTTAAGCACTCCAAGATTAAATACTCAACCCGACCAATAATGGCGGTGAAAGATTGTTCATCATCGGGTTTGATTTTGGGGAGACATTTTTAGGTGTCTACAAAAACAAACTTGCAAAATTTAGAATTTTCAAATTCACAATTACACATCTTGGGGATTCTCTCAGGTCTTGAGCCTTTTACCCTTTTCTTCTTTATACCATCAACTTAATCACATTACAATCCTTGAAAGACCTCTTTGAGGTGTACATACACTTGTGCAAAGTTCGGTAAGAGCTACATTCGGCCTGATTCCTAACAGATACGTAGGCAACCTCACAATAAGGTAGAGCCACATTCATACTCACATTCATACTAACATTCATGTCAACATTCATATCCACACATGATCGAGTCATTTCCAATGCTTATCCTTACCCATTTAGAGCTAGACTTGGGAGCTAGAACCCACATCATTTAGCTTACCCAGCCTAAAGAGTCATCACCTTTGACTCTTCTCACATCTATTTCCATCACCACAGCCTTTGCAGCCATCCTTAGTATCACATTCACACACTTTTTTCACACATACTTATCCATATCATCTTTCCCTTAGGGACCCTTTATCATGAAATCTTGTTTCCCTACCTCTCATGCTTCATCATCTTTCAAGACAACATTCATTAAAAGTAACATTATATACTTGATTAGCTTCCTGACTTAAGCAATGTCCATTGTTTCACGTGTCGCATAATGTGATGAGCAACATTTATATATCAATGATTTGTAATCATACAAAGCATATCGTGCTTAGCTCTAGACCTAAGCAACATTCATAATGCAATACTCAACAATCACTTCATCTATATACGTGCTTAGCTTCCAGACCTATTTGACGTTCAAGATCATTTCTTTACACCATATATGATGCTTAGCTCCATGAAAAAAGTTCATTCATCTATTATTTAACATGATGTAATTGTCCTTAGCCTCATGGCCTAAGAACATGCATCATGCATACATAATTTTCAAGACAAGTAATTCAATCCATACGATTCATTTCATCTTGCTCAATGAGGAAGTTCAAAATTTCTTCCCTTTTTCATCTTTTTCTTTTGGGGAAGTTCAAAAACTTTTTCAAAATTTTCTCATCGAAGAAAGTTCAAAAACAAAACTTGATTTTTCACGTATTTCTTCTTCGAGAGAAAGTTGGTACCCTCCACTCATGACAAAAATGAAGGAAATTTTTTGCTTTTGCATTTTCGGTTGCTTGTGTCTGTGCACACATTCACTCAATACACATATACACACAATCATAAGTCATACACATGTCATGTCTTGGAAAATCAAGTCAAGCTTGGTCAAGTTAGTTGGCCAAATCAATCATAGTCTAAACAAGCCCATTGGCAAATTTCATTTTGCAGGTCTCATTTACAGCCCATGTTTGGGGACAAGCGAACCATCTACAACCCACGTTCGGGGACAAGCGAACTATCTACAGCCCACGTTCGGGGACAAGCAAACCATATTCTACAGCCCACGCTCGGAGATAAGCAAACCATCTACATCCCATGTTCGAGGACAAGCGAACCATCTACAACCCACGTTCGGGGATAATCGAACCATCTACAACCCACGTTTGGGGACAAATAAACCATCATCATTTTTCAAAGTTTAGTGGTCATCTCCCAAGCAAAGAAGATTCACGGTACAAGGTTCTCGATACACAGAGACTTGTAATCTCATCATTAGACAAGTTTTTCTATAAGCATGGAAAATTGTTGGCTGTTGCCACTTCTCAAGACAAAGAAGTCAGCAATTATATCATTTACCAACTTTCCTCAAGCATGGAAAGTATCAAATTAAACATCATCCGGTGGATTTCTTCAAGCATAGAAAACTACCAAACTCGTTTGCCACCAATACACTAGTGTCAGATACGTATTCTATCCCTTTACTCTTTTATTTGTGAAACTAACATTTTTCTGCAGGTATTGGCATATACAAAATGATTTAGGATCGCAGAACATCTTAAATCATTCTTGTAGACATCTACTTTTGGCCTCCTATCCCGACAGGAAGTGCAATGACGATAAATAAAACCATCTTCATGTTGGATCGAAGTGAAGAATGCTTATGGATAACTGGCTAAACCGCAAAGACACAAAAAGACTAGCCTAACCCAAACAAATACAAAACAAAGTCCAATTAACTAAACCCGATCATAATTAGGCTTAATCCCGTGCTTAAGACCCAATAATGACGGATTTAGAGGCGCCTATGTTAAAATTAATGCTGCCGCAGAAAAATCCGCTCGCATCTCAATGAGTCGTGCTAGACAGGCGCGGGCAACTAATTCAGTTGCTCGCAACATCCAGCGCAACTTCTAGAGATGCGCTCGTGGAAGATTAAGAATTTTATAAAAATATAGAATCAAATCTTACCATAAAACTGCGCGCAAGATATTCAGTTGCGCTGCCCACAACAGCGCAACTAAATCACTTGTGTTGGGATGTCGCGCGCAACTCATCCAGATGCGCGCGACACCTGTTGCGGCATAATGCTTAAAACCCTAATTGCACCCATTCCCTATAAATAGGGGCTTAATACGAGGCTTAAACACACAGAAATTAACTTAAAATCCTGGCGGAAACTCTTGTGAACTTGTGCTACCAAACCCTCTTGTCCTAAACACTCACCCCTCTTAATCTTTGTTACTACGATGGAGGTTCCGAACAAGAAGGAGTCCATAAGTGTTCTAAACGGAGATCTAGAAAAGAGAAGTGGTAAATTCTTGAGCACTTAGATAAATAACATTTACATTTCTTGTTTAAAAGAAATTTAATCAACAACATAGTGTTGTTTGACCACTTTACAAGGATATTCAATTAATCAATTCCACATAGTATCTTATGTTAAATAAGATAAGAATTGAATAATTGATTGATTGATTGATCATCTAAGCCAAGGCGAATCATGTTTAATTTTGCTCTTTTAAAAAATTAGAATTAAATAAAGAATAACGATTTTGCAATGCAATTCCTACGTGATTAATGCTTGCAAATAAAATCAACTAACTTAATTAGTTTTAGGTATCACGTTTCATATATTGTTTGGTGATTGAATTGCAAAAAAAGAAGAGCTTGTAGAGGCCGCACTTGTAACACCCTAGAAATTCCTTTATTTTAAAATACTTGTTTTTCCCTGTATAAAACTTTAAATAGGAATATCTAAGACATTATCGCCACCATGGAAACAATTAAGGCAAACATCAAAAATACACAGCGGAAGACTAATTTTTAAAACCTTTTCAAAACAAACCAACTTGAAAAGTTAACCAAACGAAAGTAAAGTTAAAACCAAAATAAACAAAGTAAAATGAAAATCAACCTACAACTTGGAACCATTAAAGGCCCTTATTAAAAACCAAACCAAACCAAATCCAAAACTTGATGTTAGCTCCACATATAAATAATAGCATAAATAATTAAAGCAGAAACACATTGTAAACTAATAGAAACTAGCATGATTCACTCTTCACTCATGCCCCGTCATGAACATGCTTCAATACCTAAAAAAAAGCTCATCTCTACTTGTCTCCACTACTTTCCATTAAAATGGGTCATCATAGGGCCAAGATAAAGACATGGCCAAAACACACAAACACACACAATCAGCAAGGCTGAGTACATAAGCGTAATCAAGCACACTAACATGCTTTCACCTATCATCACGCACTTACCTCAACGCACCTGTTTACAACACACACAACATCCAACAAGATTCTACAACTAGACACTAAATAATTTATTTAGCATTGATCACGCATCGAACGGGTTTCCAACTCTACCTCCCCCAAATTAATTGAGGTTACTGAAATGGGAGCTAACCGTGCCAGCATCAAAACCACCCATAAGTGGCAGAATTCCTGAATAGTTAGTGACCACATAATATTTAATGTTGAACCCTTTTTAAAACTACCTCAGTGTCAAAGACACCTTAAACCCATAAAGCGCCACAAATCCTATCCCTCGGTGTTAAAAACACCTTAAGTGCACGAAGGCACCAACATACAATTTATTCCTCGTGTACCTAGACACTTATATAGCTCCTTTCTCGTGCTTATAACATCAATAAAAATAATATGAACCATAATAAAATTTCTTTTCCATAATCAAAACCAAATAAAACATGTTGTTTAATTAAACATGCATTCTAACATGCCATAAATAAAAGAGTAGACCATATAATCCTGCCAAAATGTAATTTTCCAATCCATAAACCATCACAAATAAATCATGCTTCGCAATACAATCACCAACATTAATAATCTACAATTCCAAACATAAACCTTAGCATGATACTACTTGGAATTAATTTAAATCAAGTCTAGCATGATACCACATCACCAAAATATGCTAAGTACGCGAATGTAACTCAATTAAGCCCTTAAAGTAACCGATTACACTACAACAATTCCCAAATCAAGTCTTCTACAAAAAGGGACATAACACTATGTAGGGAATAATTTCAAGCCTTTAAAATCCCACTAGCTTGAACCCCACTGTGATCATACACTAAAGTACGGTGGCGTCCAAAAGGGAAGAAGATAGAGCAAAAGAGTCGCCAACAAGTTTTTAAGGAACTTGTAAATCGTTCACGAGGTGAAGGTTACACCCCTTAACGATCCAAGAGATCGTCAACTCCATAAGGTCATGAACCAAATAAGGGTTCGGGGATGATGGTACAAATCCAACCTAAAAGAGATTGAACCTGCCCTAATAATAGGCCTCTACTTAATTCCGCTCGTATTCATGTGCGCTTTTTGATTAACATGCAATCAATAGGATTAACCCTAAACCTGTTTAATCTATGTTGGTTGAATATTAATGCACAAATAAACTATTATTGGCGATCAATTGAATTATAATCAAATTAACCCTCACAAGATTATTAATTATCTTATTAAGCGTGATTAAAAGTACCAATTTCCCTTTAACAGGCAATGAAGGTGATCAAGCAATAAATATAAATAATCAAGCAACACAATAAATAATCAATATCATGAATAATAATTATAATAATAATAATATTCATAATCATAAATTATAACGATTATAATCATAATCATGTTCATGTTAATATTAAAGCACAATAAAAAGCAAGATCCTAGGCATGATACTAACAAGATTAATAACAAACCCTAGCATGTCACTAAGCGATAAAAATCAAATCTTTAACCCTAACATGATACTAACAATCATAAATATTAGGAAGAGCATCATAACAATCATATTTAATATTAAAAATACCCTAGACATGATACTAGGAATATCATAATAACAATATAAACATGATATCTACATCATAAATCAATAGAGTACTTACTTCGATGCCTCGTACCTCTTTCTAATAACAAAATACACACGTTAGTAACTTCAAGGAAAAATAATAATCAAAGCAATTAAATTAAATAATTGAAATAGAGATTTAGGACCAAACCCTCATAAATTAAAACCTTTCACGTCTAGGACGAAGGAAACTTTGAATATGGCTAAGTGTTTCTAGATATTGCGAATGCGGAATTTTGTATGAAAAAGCAAGAAGGAATTGAATCAAAGATGAATGAATTAGAGAACGCTAAGTAAAACTTGTGAATGAGGAGAATTAGTGACGATTCTTGATTGATTAATTGGTTGTAGGTGAATGTAGATGATGAATTGGTGAATGAAAACGGAGTTTTTAATACGATATTTATAGAGAAAATCAGCCAAAAAAGATAATTTTACAAAACAGAGTCTGACGATCGCAAAACAGGATTGGCGCCAACCCTGGCTAGCTGGCGCCAGGCACCAGTGGCTAGCGCCTGGCGCCAAGCTTGGTTCCAGGCGCCAAGGCCTGGGGTTGGACGCCAAACCGGATTTCAACGTGTTTTCGAAAATCTGATAAATTCCTGTACTGGAAGATAAAATAATATAATTTCTTCGAAAAATGCTATTTGATCTTGATTAAAACTCTGAAAAGTCAACAAAGTCAACTTATCAATGCTAATTGAATTAGGAATGAAAAGATCCTTCTAGAAGATTCTAGAAGAACAAAACCATTCCTAATTGCATTAGGAATGATAAATCATATTAGGCCCTCCCCTAGATCATTGGGCCATACATAAAGCTCAAACCGGGCCCAGTTTAATAAATTGGCCATAACTTCCTCAATATTCATCGGAATTGGGCTTATAATATATCGTTGGAAAGGTCTTTGCAAGCCCCATCCAACTACACCACTATTGGACCCATATCATGGACCAACCAAACTGGATTGACTGTTTTCTTAAAATAAAGTTTTTAAAAACAGAGAGAAGAGAAAAGAAATAAAAACTTTCCGCAACACTAGACCTTTCCACACTTCGTTTCATTTGATTATGATTCGACGTGAAAGGTACTCATCACTGGGTTTGGTTTTGGGGAGACACAAATGGGTGTCTACAGAAGCCCCCACTTTGACTGAGTTTGGAGAAACACAAGTTTCGAAAACAAAAGTCAAAGTATCGATAGGGACGGAGAATGATTCAGAACGTTCTGCGATCCTAAATCACTCTTGTAACGTCGATATCTGCAAAACTAGCATTAGTTAAACAGATAAAAGAGTTAAGAAATGCGTATCTTACACCGTCAAGCACATGTCTCTGAAAGTAACCGATTGTCGCTGCTTTACTGTTTTGATGACCTCTTGCAAGCTAGAGAATGTCATCCCGCTTGAAAACCGCTACGCCCGTAACTGCTTCCAAATTAGAAGATTGCTTCGCCTGAAACTATCCTCCTCCGCTATGATAATATTTCACATCCAAGGAAATACCATCGAAGATTATTTCTCTTGAAACAATCCTCATCCGCATTGATAATATTCCATATCCAAGGGAATACTATCGAAGATTGCTTCTCTTGAAACAATCCTCAGTTGTTTGTGACAACTCTCCACAATCTAGGGAACGCCACCTTGCTGTTTCGATGTTCACTCGTCTCTGAACAAAGAGCTTCTTTTGGATATGTTCCAATTTCCGCTGTGATAGTCTTCGAAAAGATCACTGCTCGTTTAATGCTGCTATGCCAGTACATCGGCGCTTTGAAACCTAAACTAGGCCAAGAATACACAAGCACAAGCTTACGTAAAACTTTATAAATTTCAAATCAATCAATCATACTTTTCGTTAAACACCATCACGTATTAATAAGCTAAATAATTAGCCTAAAAATCGGTAAAACAAATTCTAATATAACTAGGAAACTAACTCAAACTTGTAAAGATAATATTTTGCAAATATGATCTTTAAAGTTAAACTTATCTTATACTAACCGAATTAAACTAACAAAAATATCCTAATAAATTCGGTCATCTAATAATAAACTAAAAATAACAATAAAAATAGTTATAATAACAATATTGATGCCTTGGAACCGCATCACTGCTTGTGAACCAGTATGTCGGTGCTTTTTCTGTGATGACAATCCTCTTTTCTTTGGGAATAGTTGCCAACACAACTCTTGTATGATGTATAACAATCCGATTTAGGGAAAGTTGTCAATGCTTCGTAACAATCCATCCTTGGAAATATTGTCACGATGAAGGGACAATCCGTATCTCGGAAAATTTGCCAAAATCCAATTTTTGGAAAAATTGTCAATGCTTCGTAACAATCTTTCATAAGAACTTTGCTACGATCGACAATCCACATCTTGGAATATAACTCTTGAAAGCAATCCACCTTGGAAATTTGCCAACGCTATGCAACAATCCTTTTAGGAAAATATTGCCACTATTAACAATCCGCGTCTTGGAACATTTGCAAAAAAGAGACGATCGACAATCCACTTCGGGAAAATTTGCCACTTATTGAAATGAATGACAATCCACGTTGAGGAACTTTTGCCGATATTTATGATGAATAGAAACCTACAACAATCCTTTGGGAAATTTTGCTATAGGGAAATGGGTGTATGACAATCCAATTTCGGAAAACTTGCCAGCGATCTATGAATGTATGACAATCCGAACTTGGAAAAACTTGCCAACAAAGAAGGAGCATGACAATCCACGCTTGGAAACCTTGCCAGAGATGACAATCCAATCTTGGAAAAAATTGTCGTTTGAAGAAGATGCACGACAATCCATTTTCGGAAATATTGTCAGTTGGGGATGACAATCCAATTTTTGGAAAACTTTGTCGTTTAATAAGAATGCGCGAAAATCCATATTTGGAAATATTGTCGTTTAAGTGCTTGCTTTTGAACCGATTGTAATGAGCCAGTGTTTTAGGCGCTTAAGCTAAGTGAGACGATTTTTTGTCAGGTCAATCACTTACTACGATTGTAATCGAGCCGACTACTAATCATGTCAAATTGCTTATAGGGGCTAACTGGCGTACCAAGGAACCCGAAATTGTTGCATGAGGTCGAAATCACCTTTCAGGGAAGCTTCGAGCTCTGTCGCTGCTGGAATATTTCTGGCGCCAGGAATTTACTCTGTCGCTGAACGCTGTGATAGAGTGTTCCCTATTCTGCTGCACCTGTATTTAATTTTGACTATAGAAATTTTACAATCTCTTTAATTATCTTAGGGTTGACCTAAGGTTTAGCATTGCTTGACTCATTGACTTGACACGACTCAAGGCATAAACTTGACTCGATATGATTGACTGGCTCGAGGTTGACTCGACTCAAAGTGAAATGACACATGTGACTCATGACCCGTGTGTGCATTGTAATGTGATCGTGCGACTCGAAAAATGCAAAAAAGCAAAAATTTTCTGTCATTTTTGTGGAGGGTACTGACTTTCTCCCGAAAAAGAAAGACGTGAAAAAGAAAATCAAAAGTTTGAAGATGCATGTTGAATGAGCTTAGTCAAAAGTTGTTTGATACTATCTCTCAAGGTGCAAGGATTAATCCATCCTAGGCTATCTCAACTTTTGACTCAATGATGAAAGCGTTTAGGTAACTTAGGCACGGAGGCTAAGCACTTCATACTTCGTAATGCAATGACAATTATGATTGATGAGTGATGTTGATATGACAAAGCATGCTTCAACGTTGTGATTTCATGACAAAGGGTTCCTAGGGGAAGTATTTGGTCATGTATCTGTGCGGTGTGTGAAAGTGACACTAAAGTTAGGCCGCAAGGGCTAAGTGTGTGGAAAGATGTTATTTGTTAAAAGAGTCAAATGGTGGTGACTCTTAGCCTAGGTAAGCTATGATGTAGGGATCAAGCCCCCAAGTCTAGCTCTACGTGAATAGGGATGAGCATTGGAGATCCCTTGATATGATCATGGTGCAAGTGTGTGAATGTGAATATGAATGCATGTTTATTACGGCCGCACCTCGATGTGAGGTTGCCTACGTATCTGTTAGGAATCAGGCCGAACGTAGCTCTAGCCGAACCTCGCACAAGTGTGTATACCTCAAAAAAGGTCTTTTTAAGGGTTGTAACGTGGTTAGGCTAAAGGTTTGAAGAAGAAGGGGATAAAGGTTCAAGATCCGAGATAAGCCCCCAAGGTGTGCAACCTCGCTTTTGAATCTTTATATTTTTATGCTTGAGTTTCTACTCTTTTTTAGCTCTCTTTTTTTTTATTTGTTTTATTTTCATAAGTGTGGGCAATCCCGATCATGCGGTCTATCACTCACTTGGCATTCATGTTTCTCAGGCACGGTACCGAGCACTCGATAAGAGACGCAATCTGAGACGTATTCTTATCAAAGACATTTTCATGTCAAAGACATTGGAACACTTGCCCTTTTGTACACTTTTATTTATTTATTGCTATTTTTGCTATTTTAATCTTTTTGAATCACTCAAGCTTTCTTTAGAATTGCATAAGTTACACACCATCCCATCCCAAGGTTAGGTAGATGTAGGTTGAAAAAGAAAGGTCTATCGTTAGACGAAGCTCAAAGTGGTTTATGAAGAAAGAATTGCATATTTGAAAGGTGAAAGAAGATATGATGTGGATACAAGGGGTGCCTCAAATCATTGGTATACCTGGTGCTTAATTCGACATGGATATTATTTTTTTTTTGCAATGCAATGCAATGTAATGTGATGATCATATGCAAGGAAATAAATGCTCATTTTACTAAAGAAAATAAATAATCTACAAAATTAATCTAAGGAAAGGAAAAGGTGCCTATGCTAGACTTATTGGGGAAAGGAAAAAAATGAAAAAGAAATAGAAAAAAGAGGCCATGAAATCTTGTTGTTGCAGCTCGCCTCTTGTCTTGTGTCATTCGCTTCATCATCACCCAATCTTCTCGCTAGCTAGAGGCAATGGGATCTTGTTTGCTTCTATGAGGTCTTGAATGAGATTTTGAAACCTGTAGCATTCATCAGTGGTATGACCGTTTCCTCGATGGTACTTGCAATAGGAATTTGGATTCCATCTCGAAGATCGATTTTCTGGTGTTGGATCCTCGATAGGGCCAATAGGTTTGATTAATCCTCGATCATAGAGACGATCGAAAGTAGCATCGTAGGTCATTCCAATGGGTGTGAACTCTCGCCTGGGTTTCCTTTTAGATCCTTGATTATCTATGGCTAAGACATCATTATGGTCAAAGGTACTAACATTATTACTAGAGTGGGCGTTTTCGGAAGAAGAAGGATTGTCGTTCTTCTTTCCTTTCCAGCCACCGTGGTTACTATTGTTAGTAGCTTTTTGCTTTGCGAGGTCGTCTTCGATTTCAATTCCGATGTCATAAACGGCCTTGAAAGTATTCAAGTTGTGTTGATATTTTAAGTGCTTTGAATACTTTTCTTGGAGATTCTTGACAAACATCCTTACGGACTCCTTTTCGGTGGGGACCTCAATCACCTTGGCGGAAGTTTCCCTCCATTTATTAAAGAAAGAAGTAAAGCCTTCATTCTCTTTTTGTCTTAGCATCTCAAGTTGTCTATGGTCAGTTTCAACTTGAATATTGCACTTGTACCTATCAACGAAAGCGTTTGCTATCGATTCCCAGGTAGAGGTTTTCTCCTTGTCAAGGGAGAAGAACCATTGTTGGCAAACGGTTTCAAGATATAGTGGGAATAGAGAGGGGAAAACCTTCTTATCGATACCCTTAATGCTCATTATAGTTTCGAAAGCTCTTAGATGGAAGTAAGGGTTATCTGTTGCCTTGAATTTAGGGATGTCAGTGGCGTCGAACTTATGCGGAAGAAGTTCTTTGTCCAGCGAGACCCCTTGTGAACTCATGCCCTGAAATTTATAGTTACTAGATAGCTTGCTTAGACTTTCTTGCATGAGACTCATTTGTTGTTGCTTCACGGGATCATCGACCCTAAGTGCGAGAAGCTTCAATGTCTCAGTCACAGTAGCCAGTTGATTCTTAAGATCATTAAATTCTTCTTGAGTTGCCATTATCTTCTTAGCCTTCCTCTTTTGACGAATCGGTTTATCAAAAAGCGAGACTTGAATAAAGAGGTTGTCCTTGATTAATCGCCCTTCTCTCCTCGACCAAGTACTGTGGAAAAGGAATTTGGGGATACTTATTGTTAATTATTTGACTCAAACTTTATTCAACATGCAATGGTTGGAGGAAGTGAAGAAAAATTGGAATAGAATGTGAAGAAGATTTAGATGGAGGGATATGAAGAATTAGGAGTAGAATGTACCCTCAACTCAAATGACGGAAAGACCGACTCATGCATGAACCTAAGACATGGTCATGGTGATGTGTACTCAAAGTGTGTGCTAAGACTAGTGGGTGTAGGTGACATGTTGAGACTCGTGTTATGACCATGTGGCTAGACTATGTGACCAAGACTCGATTAATGACTTGACAAGGTGTTATTGACAGCGAAAATTAACCGAATTAATTAGTAAACTGGTTAATTAGACTGTAGGTGACGACTCGACAAATAATCCAAACTGTCGGCCAAGCGACAGGACTGGCGTCGCATTATGGTGATTGGCGCCAGAAAATTTAGTAAATGTCTGGCGCTACACACTATAACGTGGCGCTACAGCTCAGACTTTGGCGCCAATATTGGAGCTTTGGTCTGAGACTGTTTTCGGTATTATTAGTCAACTGGGTATGCCTAAAGTCGTACTAGGTCAATTCCGATTAAAAAAAAAAGACTTTATTGACTCAAATTAATTAATTAATTGATTAATTAGGCAAAGTTCTTTAATTCATTAGTTTTAGTCTCAACACAAATCAACAAACGGTTAAGAGAAACATAGAATATATATGCACAACAAATAATGCACAATTAGTCAAGTAGGCACAATATGATGCAATGAGTTTGCAACCTAACCATGGCTCTAGTTCTCTAAAGTTCGGGATATGGTTTAGTCAATAGAGGGTCCATGGTTAATTGTCCAAATGCACCGCGCGGAAGCCTAACCGTGAAGGGTTGGCGCGAGTGGATGGGACACCGCGAGTTTTAGAAAAAACTCACTTCCATGGTTTGGTGAATTCAACATCTCGGATGTACCCTTTGTTGCCAGGAGCGTTCAATCGGGTAGATGGAGCATGAATTCCCAGAGGGTTATGTCCATATGTAGAACACATATGGGTTTCAGAAAAGTGAGAAAAAATTCAATCAGGAAGTAGGATCGAGCAAACAATACGAAAAACCGATCGAAATTATAACGCATATTTCTGGCTCGGTATTGGGGGAAATTGGCGCCAGCAAACAGAGACTGGCCCAACTTTTAACTGTAGCTTCTGGCGCCAATACTGGCGTCTGGCGCTACAGCTAAAAGTGTGGCGCCAAGCTCTGGCCCCTGACGCTACTTCCCACATGCCTCAGCAGCTTTCTGTGCTCAATAAAATCTTCCATTTTCGCGCGGTGTTATTTCAGTCCTAGTTGTGAAAGATATTCCTTAAATTTCCTACATGTAAAATCCTATATTTTTCACTCATTACGGATGGTCTATCCAATGAGAACCTTTTTATGCATATGACAATAATGTTAATCAAAATTACGCACATGAAATACTTAGAACTTTTCGAGTCTCATCCACTCATTCTAAATTATTGCCGAAACAAATTCAGGAATTAAAATAGAAATCCTCCCCAGTGGAGTCGCCAAAAACTATAGGGAATAATTTCAAGCCTTTAAAATCCCACTAGCTTGAACCCCACTGTGATCATACACTAAAGTACGGTGGCGTCCAAAAGGGAAGAAGATAGAGCAAAAGAGTCGCCAACAAGTTTTTAAGGAACTTGTAAACCGTTCACGAGGTGAAGATTACACCCCTTAACGATCCAAGAGATCGTCAACTCCATAAGGTCATGAACCAAATAAGGGTTTGGGGATGATGGTACAAATCCAACCTAAAAGAGATTGAACCTGCCCTAATAATAGGCCTCTACTTTATTCTGCTCGTATTCATGTGCGCTTTCTGATTAACATGCAATCAATAGGATTAACCCTAAACCTGTTTAATCTATGTTGGTTGAATATTAATGCACAAATAAACTATTATTGGCGATCACTTGAATTATAATCAAATTAACCCTAACAAGATTATTAATTATCTTATTAAGCGTGATTACAAGTACCAATTTCCCTTTAACAGGCAATGAAGGTGATCAAGCAATAAATATAAATAATCAAGCAACACAATAAATAATCAATATCATGAATAATAATTATAATAATAATAATATTCATAATCATAAATTATAATGATAGACATGATACTAGGAATATCATAATAACAATATAAACATGATATCTACATCATAAATCAATAAATCAATAGAGTACTTACTTCGATGCCTCGTACCTCTTTCTAATAACAAAATACACACGTTAGTAACTTCAAGGAAAAATAATAATCAAAGAAATTAAATTAAATAATTGAAATAGAGATTTGGGACCAAACCCTCAGAAATTAAAACCTTTCACGTCTAGGACGAAGGCCACTTCGAATATGGCTAAGTGTTTCTAGATCTTGCGAATGCGGAATTTTGTATGAAAAAGCAAGAAGGAATTGAATCAAAGATGAATGAATTAGAGAACGCTAATTAAAACTTGTGAATGAGGAGAATTGGTGATGATTCTTGATTGATTAATTGGTTGTAGGTGAATGTAGATGATGAATTGGTGAATGAAAACGGAGTTTTTAATACGATATTTGTAGAGAAAATCAGCCAAAAAAGATAATTTAACAAAACAGAGTCTGACGATCGCAAAACAGGATTGGCGCCAACCCTGGCTAGCTGGCGCCAAGCACCAGTGGCTAGCGCCTGGCGCCAAGGCCTGGGGTTGGACGCCAAACCGGATTTCAACGCGTTTTCGAAAATCTGATAAATTCCTGTACTGGAAGATAAAATAATATAATATCTTCGAAAAATGCTATTTGATCTTGATTAAAACTTTGAAAAGTCAACAAAGTCAACTTATCATTGCTAATTGAATTAGGAATGAAAAGAACCTTCTAGAAGATTTTAGAAGACCAAAACCATTTCTAATTGCATTAGGAATGATAAATCATATTAGGCCCTCCCCTAGATCATTGGGCCGTACATAAAGCTCAAACCGGGCCAGTTTAATAAATTGGTCATAACTTCCTCAATATTCATCGGAATTGGGCTTATAATATATCGTTGGAAAGGTCTTTGCAAGCCCCATCCAACTACACCACTATTGGACCCATATCATGGACCAACCAAACTGGATTGACTGTTTTCTTAAAATAAAGTTTTTAAAAACAGAGAGAAGAGAAAAGAAATAAAAACTTTCCGCAACACTAGACCTTTCCACACTTCGTTTCATTCGATTATGATTCGACGTGAAAGGTACTCATCACTGGGTTTGGTTTTAGGGAGACACAAATGGGTGTCTACACACTATATTACTCCTCTTTGTATACACAATTTTCAGTAACTTAAATTCACTTTATACTACTTAAAATAATCTGAAAATTATTTTTAAAAAAACCCATAATTAGTCCCTTCTTTAATGGGTAATTAAACCCTTTTCATAAAACCTTCAAAAGTAGTACTTTGGGCAAAATTCCAGCATTATAGTTTAATCAAAAACTCATCAAAACTCCATAAAGATTCAATCTTTAAGCTTTATTAACGCTTCCAATCAATGGGTATATAAAACCCCCAAATTAATTGCAAGTTAGAACCCTAAAAATCAATTCTTTTATAATTAAAACCATAACTTTATATACTTTATAAAATCGGAAAATAAAACATTTTAGTAATCTTAAATTTACAATCTTTAATCATCAAAACATAATTATAAAACATACTAATCACGTTTAGACAATTAAAATCAATACCCAAAATATATAATACATAAATTAAATTAAAAACAAGAATTTAAAACAAGGAGGAGGAGGAGAAGAGTGGCTTACGGTGGTGGTGGCTGGTCGCACCGATCGCCCGCGGGAGTCGGAGGTGGTGCTGCCGGTGGGGACCTCGGGTGACGTGGCAACCACTTGGGGTTATGCATGGAGAACCATGCGTGAGGTGGGTTTGTTCCCCATGGTTCTCACGTACAACCAAAACAAAGAGGGAAAAAAAGAAGGTAAAAAAGAATAAGAAAAAGGAGAAAAGAAAAAGAAAGAAATGAAAATAAGGAAAAATAAAGAAAAAGGGAGAAAGAGTACTTACTCCCAAATAATCTGACTTTTGATCTCTTTGTGTGGGAAAATTTTGGGGTTTTGAGAGGTATTTATAAAGTAGGGAATAGGGTTTAAGTTTGGGCTCAATAAATAATTGGGCTTGAGTTATAAGATGTTTTACCCACAAGGGTTCAAATAAAGGATTGGGCTTATTTAAATGAAATGAGTTGTTCCAATAAGAGTATGTAGGACCAGGTTACATACAATATTTTAAGCAAGGCCCAATATTTAGTAAACGTTTGACCCAAAATATATATTACGTTTATAAAACCTTATATTTAAAATACTTTACCCCTTTAAAATATTTAATTAAAATACTTGAGCCCTTAACAATACATTTTATTAATACTTAAAAACTTTATAAAAATACATAAAAATACAGGGTATTAAAGTCTACCCCCTTAAAAGAAGTTTCGTCCTCAAAACTTAGGTACGAAAACTTTAAAAACTCGTTTAAAGGCAAATAAATACTTAAAATCTCAAAAACTTTTCTTAATACATTTAGTTGCTGCACTTTTGTGATACTTCCTTTCTACCTCATCTATTCATTCACACAAAAACTAGTGTGTAAAGTAACCAACTTATTGACCAACTTACACAAAATGATGTGTAAGATAACAACTTTACTAACAAACTTACACAAAATAATGTGTAAACTATTAGACTATCTAACAAACTCACACTAGCATTAGTGTAATAATCAACTTTGGTAATAAACTTACACATCTTAGTGTGTAAAATAGTCAAACTTATAAACTAAATCAGTGTAAAACTGACGAAAAAGCACTTTAAAATGCCAAAATTAAGGAAAAAGCGCGTAATTCTATCCTTGGTTATGTTGATTAAAACAACAGTAAAGTGCTTGGTAAGGTCATCAAAACAACAGTAAAGTGGCAGCAAATCGGTTACTTTCAGAGACGTGTGCTCGACAGTGCAAGATACGCGTTTCTTAACTCTCTTATCTGTTTAACTTACGCTAGTTTGCAGGTATCGGCGTTATAAGAATGGTTTAGGATCGCATAACGTTCTGAATCATTCTCCGTCCCTATCGATACTTTGAATTTTGTTTTCGAAACTTGTGTTTCTCCAAACTCAGTCAAAGTGGGGGCTTCTGTAGACACCCATTTGTGTCTCCCCAAAACCAAACCCAATGATGAGTACCTTTCACGTTGAACCAGAATCGAATGAAGTGAAAGTGTGGAAAGTTTGGTTGGTCCATGATATGGGTCCAATAGTAGTTTAGTTGGATGGGGCTTGACAAGAGCTTTCCAACGATATATTATAAGCCCAATTCCGATGAATATTGAGGAAGTTATGGCCAATTTACTGAACTGGGCCCGGTTTGAGCCTTATATGCGGCTCAATGATCTAAAGGAGGGCCTAATATGATTTATCATTCCTAATGCAATTAGGAATGGTTTTAGTCTTCTAGATTCTTCTAGAAGGTTCTTTTCATTCCTAATTCAATTAGCATTGATAAATTGACTTTGGTTGACTTTTCAGAGTTTTAATTAAAATCAAAGAACATTTTTAGGAAGATACGATTTTATCCTCCTGTACGGCAATTTTTTTATCTGATTTTAAGAAAACGCGTGATTTTCTGAATCAGCGCCAAACGCCAGCTGTAGCGCCTGGCGCTAATGTTGGCGCCTAGCGCCAATAGCCAGCGTTGGCGCTAATTTAGTTTTATGTGCGCCAGATTCTGTTTTGATATTTTATCTTTTTGGCTAATTTTCTTTATAAATAACGTCGTAAAAACTCCGTTTTCGGTAACCAGTTTTAATGAATTCTCTCTCATTCTCTTCAATAATCATTCACCAACTCTCATCAAGATTCTCTTGATTACTCTCTCTCTCTTTTTCTAAACTAGCTTCTCTCAAATATAAAAATTCCGCATTCATAAGATCTAGATAGACCTAGCCATATTCGAAGTTTCCTTCGCCCTAGACGTGAAAGGTTTAATTTCTGAGGGTTTGGTCCCAAATCTCTCTTTCAATTATTTGATTTAATTGTTTTTTTTATTATTTTCCTTGAAGTTACTAACGTGTGTATTTTGTTACTAGAAAGAGGTACGAGGCATCCAAGTAAGTGCTTTAATTGATTTATTGTTAATATGATATAAAATTCATGTTTAGGTTGTTTATATGATATTCTTAATATCATGTCTAGGGTAACTTTAATATTAAGTATGATGCCTTTTATGTTCTTCCTAATATTTATGATTGTTAGTATCATGTTAGGGCTAAAGATTTGATTTTTATCGTTTAGTGACATGCTAGGGTTTGTTATTAATCTTGTTAGCATCATGCCTAGGATCTTGCTATTATTATGCTTTAATATGACTATCATGAATATGATTATTATAATTATTTTTATGATTCATGATTATGGTTATGAATATTATTATTATTATAATTTTATTGTTATTGTTATTGATTATTATTATGTTGCTTGATGATTTTTACCTTTATTGCTTGATCACACCTTTTATGCATGTTTAAAGGGAATTGGTACTTGTAATCACGCTTAATAAGATAATTAATAATCTTGTTTAGGGTTAATTTGATTATAATTCAAGTGATCGCCAATAATAGATTTATTTGTGCATTAAATTCAACCAACATAGATAAACAGGTTTAGGGTTAAATCTATTGATTGCATGTTAGTCAGAAAGCGCACATGAATACGATCAGAATAAAGTTGAGGCCTATTATTAGGGCAGGTTCAATCTCTTTTAGGTTGGATTTGTACCTTCATCCCCGAACCCTATTTGGTTCAAGACCTTATGGAGTTGACGATCTCTTGGATCGTTAAGGGGTGTAACCTTCACCTCGTGAACGGTTTACAAGTTCCTAAAAAACTTGTTGGCGACTCTTTTGCTCTATCTTCTTCCCTTTTGGAAACCACCGTACTTTAGTGTATGATCACAGTGGGGTTCAAGCTAGGGGATTAACGCTTAAAATATTCCCTACACTAATAAGATAATTTGGACAACCGGTTTAGGTTCCTTTAATCTTGTTATTAATCGAAGAGATCACGGTATTATAGAATCATATGTGTGCATTAACATTTAACCAATTTAGCATAATAATAGTTTGGAGCAAATTGAATATTTTGTTTGTATGCATTTGAGATCGCGGGATGGAATAATTTTCATAATAAGAATCGAGTAGAGGCCAATATGGCCATACGGGCGAATGTGACTCCATGACTGACTTCGTACTATCATCCCCAATCCTCCTTCCGTGGTTCCGAACCGTATGGAGTTAGTAATTTCATGAATTATGAATGGGGTGTAACCTTCACGGGTCAATCGTTGTTGCCTTTCATTGTCACTTTATCGTGGTTTCCTTTTATGATCTGTGAATGGTTTACAAGTTTCTTAAAAACTTGTTGGCGGCTCCCTACTTTCTTTGTCCCTAATCGTATATGTCAATTCCCACTTCTTAAGAGTGCCAAGCATTTTCACACATGCTTAACGTAGGCGCACTGCAAACGACGCCTATTAGTACTTAGTTAATTCTAGAAATGTTTGAACTATTATTAATGATAAATGATAAAGTACTTTTCTTCTGCTGCAAATCTCTGTTAAGCCTTACGTAATCACGTGGCGGTAATATCCCCAAATTACTCCCTAAAGTTGGATTATTGTTATTATTATTGGAGAGTAATTTGGGGGTGTTGCAGTAACGTGTGACCTCATAGGATTTGCTTAGTTGGCGTTGGTTTTACCCAATGATCAATATTGGTCTCTAGCTCCATATTATATTAGTAATTGCACGAGAGTCAATGACACATTTCCTTAAAATACGACAAATATCACATAAATACAGCATATAAAACACGTAAATTAATGTGTCATCACACAACAAGCCCGAGGACCTATGAGAACAACCACAAAAAAGCACCTACTGTGATCGAACTATACACTCACCCCAAGTATTCTATCTCACACTAGCAAAGTATAGGGAATTATAGGCACTACGCAGCGGAAAAACATGAGTCATATTCATATAGCACCTAATCCCAAGATCATGCATAACACATAAAGAATTAGAATTAATACCTTTGAAGTGTGATTCCACGTGCGATCGAACAAGAACAAGGGAGACAAAGAACCTCAAGCGTGATTCCTCTACTTGGTCCACAGGCACAGATTAAGACCTCCACTAATGCTAGTTAGTTGCAATTGAACCCTTCAATTGACCTTCTATGGAGAAGTGCAGGCAATGAACCACCACGAACCACCACACGCGCCACCAAGGTGGCCGGCCGTATGGACGAGGGGAGGAGAGAGAAAGTCGTGAGTTAGAGAGAGGAATTAGGGTCTTTGGGATTGGTTGCCTTGATGTCAAAATACACTGTGTGTGAATTATGACTTCTTACATGCAACCCTAGGCATGGATCTTATTTATAGATCTCATCTCTAAATAAGAGCCCATGTCAAAAGCCTAAAACCTAATTCTCATCTAACTATGCTAGCCCAATCCATTTCATGATTAGTTAGTTGCTCATGAGGCCCATTAATGGGCCTCTTACTTACTTAACCCAATACCCTTGTTGTGTGACCTCATAGGATCCATTCTAGTAGGCTTTGGACTATTTGACTAGCCTAAAGATCATTGATCATAGTCTAGCAACAGATAATGACGACCCAAAAGAACGAACTTATTATCTCCATAATAGTGATCCTTGATATATCTAGTAATTGCACTTATCGAAGACACAATTCCTTCAATCTCCCACTATGTAATCCATTTGAGCACGGCCATGCATTTTCTGAATTCTTCCTCTTCAAGGGGCCAAGACAGATTCCTAATTAAATAGGTAGACTCTATCCAATCTTGTGGCAACCAAAGCTCCCACTCAACTTCTGAAATAACCGGGAAACACCCTTTATAATCTCCAGTTACGGGCAGACGTTTGAGTGTACCACAGCCATAACATCCATTGAATGAAATCAATGTTCCACTCATGTCAAAGGAATCCACTAATATATTTGGAAGCTCTATACTTGAACTTCAAAGTAGGTCTATAGTTCGATCATGCATCATTCATGCATATCCATATGATTAACCGAGCTTCACTACACTCCTATAGCCCATGAAACTGCGCTATCCAATCAATCTTACATACTAGTCCACGAATTGAAATCATTTATGTCCAGTTTAATGATTCCGAACTAGGAACTTAAATAATATATGAATTTAGTTCACCTGTGGGGTTTCATTCACCAGGTCATCAACCTGATAAGCCCATCAATTCATAATTATTTTGGACATTTTATTTAATCTTGAAACCACGATTAAATAAGATTGAAACTTTGTTTCAATTGATAAACATAATTCTGCAAATGAATGTATTACACATGTAACTTGTTTTTCCCCAAAAACAAATACAACTTCTAATTACATCATTTGCCTCAATCCAATTTCATTAGCATGTTTCTCATGCTTTGGAAATGGAAGGGGTTTAGAAAGTAGAGTTCATGAGACATTCTCATAAACATGAATTTTGCAATTTCTAAATTTTATAATCATTTTCATCTCCATACACTAAGAATTTTCCTTCGTCCTTTCACAAGGAACTTAGAAATTTCTAATTTGTATTCCAACGTAACATTGGATTTCAATTGAAATCTATCATCACTTGTTCCTAAAACATGTGAATCAAATAGACGAGTATAGTCCATGACATGCATGATGCATCCTTTGCAAACTGCATAAGGATCACCACTCAAGACCTTAATTTCATCAACCTTTCTCAAAGAATTGAATCATTAAGCAACGTGTCATGTTACATGGGATTGAAACTCCTTTCAATATAACGTTGAACTTTATAAGAATCTTATCAATACAAGTTTCTTAACCAAGCTCAAACATCCATCAAAACCTATCTCTATAGATTTTGAATCCCAAATGTACTCATCATTCTTCTTCAAGATTTTCATACAAAATGCATTACCCACCACTTGACTCTTCAAGCAATGAATAATTTTCTCTTTATACTAGACCAAGAAGACTTCATAGCTCCCACTAAACATCTTGTACACACAAGACCTTTTCTTCATTTTACGAGAACATCAAACGATTTGATTAACTCACAAAATTAAGAATATTAACTCCCAAATGCTAACTTCAATCCATTAAATGATCTTTTATGCATCTTTAGGATTATTAGATTTTCAAACTTTTGATTGTATCATATACAAATCTTATTTCATGAACAATTTCAAGAAAGCGTTTTGAAATCCATCTACCAAATTTCATAAGGTAGAAATCACTAAAATATCTTTGATAGATCTTTGCAACATGACTAAAGTAAAGGTTTCATCGTAGTCATAGTCATACTATGAATTTGTTAAATCCTTTAACAAGTCTTTGCTTTAATTAGAAAACATTTTTCTTTCTTGTCTGTTTTGCTTATAATGGGTCTCACCCAATTAGGAAAATTATTCAAGTGTCATATACTTGCTTACAGACTTATAATCTATTTCAGATTTCCTGGTTTTTAAACCACTTGGAGTTATAACTTGTCAAATCATATTTATTACTTGCATAATCATCATGTTCCAAAATGAATGTTTTATAACTCTTAGTCAATATGAAATCATATTTCTTTGGCTAAGTTTTACATATGCTAGTCATTGTTGTGGGTTTGATGCAACAATTGAAACTCATACAACAACTTTGTTTAGCTTTCAATGAGAAACGACAATTGAGGATGTGCACTTGGAATGTACTACCTTCGACACATGGTTATTATTCCCATTACACTTAATGAGACCACGCGTTGTCATTTGTAACATGAGGTGAATCATGCTCATATTGTTGCTTTGATTCGATTACTTCTCAAATTTCTTCAAGATTTTTGAAATCACACTCTTTCAAGGCTCTCGAACTTTTCGATATTCTTATACTCCCACTTGCCTTTTTGAGGAGGCACTTTTAGCATAGGGTGAACCAACCATGGTTTGAACCATGTTTGTTTGTTGCTTTTCTCGAACTCTTTCAAGATTTACACTTCTCCCACTTGAACTTTTGGAACAATTTCCATAAGGGCACCTACTTGAGCAACAAACATTTTGTGCTAAGTATGATTTGTGTAGTAGTACCCCGTGCTCTGTATAGGAATTGATCGTGCATTAAACGATTTAATACAACTTTTATTCCTTGCTTTGTAGAAAGACTTTATCAGAACTCTTCTTATCCATATCACATATGAAACCTTTGCTACATTTTGATTTGACCTATGTTTCTTTGTTTAGTTTTGTAGCTTATCTTAAAAGTATATCCCTTGAACAATGGTTGGAAGATAGGTAATTTTCATCCATTATCAAAATATATCTTATATAGATTGATAGCTTCCTTCATAAACACTTCACAAGGTTTTCTTTCGAAGTTTGTCGTGAAACGATTTCACAACTCTTGGATGTTCATCAAGGTCTTGGCTTAAATTCTCATTATTACGATCATATCGCAATACTTTGAATGTGTTGCCAAGTATATGTCTTGACTTAAATTTTCACAATTACAATCATATTGTAATGTAATCATTATCTTGTCAAGTTGATACTGAACTTCATACTGAACATTTTGAACTTTTCAAAATTTTCACTCTTATGCTTCAACTAAGCACATGTGATCATATCACAAATGAAGTTTCATTGTCCGTCTCTAGCCTTTGAACCTTTGGTTTTCTTACATCGATACGTATTCGACCTTGGGTTCTCATCATTTCTCTAAATGGTGACTTTGTCAATACTTTCAAATTAGAATGATATTTACATATATCAATGGATTCATAATCCAATGATATTGAAAGTCCATCCCTTTGGATCTTTCGCATGCAATTTTCATTTTTCATTCGAATTAATTGACATTTTAGAGACAATTTATATATATATAGAAATGGTTTAATAATTTCTATTATATAGAACTTTGAACCTATTTAGCAATCTCAAAACACATTAGGACTCAATGAAGCATAGAATAACATTTATTCCACGTTTTTTGAATCTTCGATGCTTAATCATTACTAACATTGAATGGTGTTTTGATAATGGCAAAATTGAATAACATTTATTTAATTCTAGCCAATTACAAGGTAAGGTGAAATATAGCTTTTACTTGTAAAGTTGCAACTTTTGCTTCTAAACTCGTAGATTCTACTTGTGAAGTAGTAACATTTGCTTCTAAACTTGTAGATTTATTTCTCCTTTAGTCATACTTCTTCATTTAGTTCAACCTCATTCTCAATAAGAGAGAACTAAACAAGACATCATATGTCCAAGAAGTAGTAATGTGCTAAATCAATTTCTATAATATACTTCTTAAATTGGAACATTTTCCATTCTTTTACCTTCCAACAATATGAGGTAGTTTCTAATCAATTGGAATCGGTCCATTTAATTTGAAACATTTGTTATTCATAACAACTTTTAGCATGTAAGTAGTTCTAGGTTTGAGAAGTAGCAACTTGTTTGCATTTCTTGGCCTATAACTTCTTAATGCAATCCTCATATATTCCTAAACCATTCCCATTTGAGCCACTTAGAACACTTCTCTTAGGTTCAAAATGATGCTTTGCTTAACTACTTTAAGCACTTTTCATGATTTTGCTAAGTCTATTCAATCATTATTCATAATAGAGTTTAATCAACTATTTAACTCTTATATAAAATGGATGAAGAATAGTGTCATTTGATCAACTTTTGATCATAGAAATTTCCAATCACTTTCTTATATCCAATCATATTGAAAATAAGAGATTTTATTAGACTTCTATGCTTGTCTTTTAGAGGGTTTGTACCTCCCATCTCATTATATCCCTTGAAACACTTTTCAAAATGAAGATGTGTTGTCATTTTACTCAAACATTTTGAATAAAACCAACCTTAGACATGTGACATGGATTTCTAAAACTTGCCTTTTAGAACCATCTTAGCAAAGTTGGAATATAGGTTTATGGATTATCTTTTAACCTTTTGAGAACGTTTCTCAACTTTATTTTCAATCGTGGAGATTATATTTAATAATAAAATTAGAACGACATGTTACTTGTAAGTAAACGCAAAATTTAATTATGTTTAATAAAAATTTAAAGTGCCATAAGCGAATTAAATTGGCAACTTTAAAGCATTTATTCAATTTTAATTGATCCCTATTGAATAAAATGATTCCAAGATCCTTTATTTGTGCAATGATTGACCGGACTTTGTCCCTACCATCAACCATTACATTTTCAAGGTGAGTAAACTCTTTACTGATTACAACTCTTTGTAATTCTTGGTTGAATAATTAACCATCACATGTTTAATTATTACCCTTAGCTTCAAGGTTCTAAACTCTTTAGGTAACCTTGTTGAGTATAACCAATCAAAAGTGTAAATTTTTTTTTACCCCCACTCCCCTAAGATATAATATGACACCCTGCTTTGGCATGACCCATCATAAATATCGAAGGTTTCATCGGGTTTTTGATTGAAAAAGCAACCTCAATATTACCGGGACCTAGATTTATTATGTTGTGATTAAATGGTGAACTCTAGCGCATCATCACAAAACATCAATAAAATCTAACATGCATAATAAACTGAATGCATAAACAAGACATAGCATGGCTCCTAATCCTAAGAAATTAATAAAGCAAAAAGCTCCCACTTGAACCTTCATGGATCTCATCCACCTTGCTCCCTTGGGCCTTCACTTCATGGGCTTCTTGGATTAACTGCAACCTGTAATTTTACTCTATTCTATCTACAACTTAAATAAAATGAAATAAAATTACAAAAATACTTTATCGGTATGTAGACCGTACTAAGATTATAAAAATACATCACGATGCGCAGGTCGTATTTAGCAATCTACTGGGCCATACTAGTCATTATATAGCAATAAATAATATCATATATTATAAAATTGCCACATAATAAATCACTCATCATGCTTTCCTAAACTACAACATCGAATGTTCACAATTAAGGAAACATGGCACCAAAATATTTCATATTTTAATTAATGCAATTAGATAATATCATATATTATTCATGACCATAAATAAATTATCATATATTCTAAATTAGTCATGAGATAGAATCAAATCTTATTTTAATCTTAAAAGATAAATCATATTTATCCTCAAAGATTATCCTAACAAAGTTAGAAATTCTATCCTAATTACTAGCCAATCACAAAATTTTAAATCAATTATATCCAAAATTAATCATGGGATAATCACATTATTTAAATCAATTATTATCCTTTTGGAATATGTTCAGAATATCCTAACAAATCTTATCCAAAATTAACCACTTTAATTATGGATAATTATCAATTTAACAACTTTAAATATGGATAATATCAAATATAACAACTTTTGAAATTTGAATTTATCCCAAAATAAAATCAGATTTTATTTTGAAATATCTTTAAAATAAAATAATTTTAATAAAAACCTTTTTTTTTTGAAATATTACCAACTGCCACGTCAGCAAGGGGAAACCCAGCCAACGCAGCAGTCAGTAGTTTCGCAGGCAGCATTTCAGCCCACCCGCAGTGATCGGCAGCCCAAGGAACCACCAAACCATACGCCTGAACACAGTCAGACCAGTGACGGTTCCCTGCTCCGCCGATCTTCCAAAATAGCTCCAGCCTGGAAGGTTGCCGCGCCACCGTGGCCAAGTGAAGCCCAGCCACACGCGTTACCCTTCCCTCTGGTGGCAAAACGCCGGGCTGCTGTGACAGTGGTGCAACAATTGCGCCCCTATCTCGTCGCCCTTGCGCCACCCTCCTTGCCGCACCCTTTTCGACCACCTGGGCAGCCGCCGTGGCCACCTGATGGTGGTTCATCCACCCAGCCACGGCTGCCCCTCCCAAATTCAACCTTTTTTTTTTATTTGAGATTAAATTTAATTAAACAACATTTGTGAAATTAAATTAGATTGTTCTTTTGAATTGAAACATAACATTTATGCCTAATTCAATCTTGAAATCAAATTCACAATTCAATTTCAAATTTTAGGGCTCTTCATAAAATTAATTCCAATTTAATTTAACTTTTAAATCAAATTATTGATTATACAAAAAATCATATTTTATGTATCAAAACAATCCAATTCAAATTATGAAGCATAAATATTCGAAAATCATCAAAATTAAGCACACAAAATCAAAATATTAGGGCTATATTTCAATCACAATTTTTGAAATTCTAGGGCTTAAAACGGATTTTGCTAGAATAATTGAGCAATTTAAATCATATTTAAACAATTCCAAAAATTAAATCTCATTTAATATAAAGATTGAACCATAATTAAATTATTCTCCCTCCTAATTGAATTAAAATTGTGGACTATCAAAGAATTAAAATTCAATATGCGTAAATGCATAGGCTAACTGATACCACTGTAGGGAATTATAGGCACTACGCAGCGGAAAAACATGAATCATATTCATATAGCACCTAATCCTAAGATCATGCATAACACGTAAAGAATTAGAATTAATACCTTTGAAGTGTGATTCCACGTGCGATCGAACAAGAACAAGGGAGACAAAGAACCTCAAGCGTGATTCCTCTACTTGGTCCACAGCACAGATTAAGACCTCCACTAATGCTAGTTAGTTGCAATTGAACCCTTCAATTGACCTTCTATGGAGAAGTGCAGGCAATGAACCACCACGAACCACCACACGCGCCACCAAGGTGGCCGGCCGTATGGACGAGGGGAGGAGAGAGAAAGTCGTGAGTTAGAGAGAGGAATTAGGGTCTTTGGGATTGGTTGCCTTGATGTCAAAAGACACTGTGTGTGAATTATGACTTCTTACATGCAACCCTAGGCATGGATCTTATTTATAGATCTCATCTCTAAATAAGAGCCCATGTCAAAAGCCCAAAACCTAATTCTCATCTAACTATGCTAGCCCAATCCATTTCATGATTAGTTAGTTGCTCATGAGGCCCATTAATGGGCCTCTTACTTACTTAACCCAATACCCTTGTTGTGTGACCTCATAGGATCTATTCTAGTAGGCTTTGGACTATTTGACTAGCCTAAAGATCATTGATCATAGTCTAGCAACAGATAATGACGACCCAAAAGAACGAACTTATTATCTCCATAATAGTGATCCTTGATATATCTAGTAATTGCACTTATCGAAGACACAATTCCTTCACAAAGACCATCAAATTTTCGAATTCTCTTTTTCTTAGGGTTTCGTTTAAACTGATGTTATAAAGACCGTTAGTCAAACAAAAACATCCATTTACCATGTTGCAACTATTGATACATTCCCAATATACCCATACGACCATACACAAGATTGTGAATTGACCATTAAACCCCCGAGATAAACGACAATGGTTTCTCCTAAAGATCAACTTGTATTTACCTAAAAAAAATATGGAAATTTTGTAAAATAACACTACAAAAAAACTGAAAAATTGATTATAACACCATTTAAAAAAAAAAAAAAAAAAAAAAAAAAACTTTAATTATTACACCACAAAAAAAAAAAAAAAAACATCGAAATTTGCTTTAATCACCATTTAACGGATTATTGGATGAAATTTGTTAATGGGACCCCTAACAGACACGGGTCACATCTTGGTTTTAAAAAAATAAATAAATAAAAGAAAAAGGAAAAAAACCTAAACCCCAACCCAACCACCATTCCCACCACCAGGCTTCCTACGTGCCACCGCCGACCAGCCTCACTGTCGTAAGCCTAACCACATAAACATCACCACCGTCGCTGCCCTCCTTTTCCCTACCCAGAACCGTTGTTGAACTCCTCTCCCCCTGCCAAAACCGTCGCTAAAACCCCATTCCCTCTCCCTGGAAACCACCCAACGTACAAACCATCACGAATTCTACCACTTTGGGGTTCGAAGGTCGATTTCAGCCTTACCCTCCGCCCTCAAAACAGCCAAAACCTTTGAAGTCCTAGAAACTTCGATCTCTCGGTGAAGGGCAAGGGTTGTTTTCGGGGAGGGGAGAATGGGTTGGGATGGTTATCGGTGAGGAGGGGGAAGGCCAGGGGAGTCGCTGGTTTAAGAGGTGGTGGTTTGGCTGATCTCGGCGGTCAAGGTGGAGGCAGGGCATGCTGGCGGCGGGGTTATGGTGTCGGTGGTGGGGCTAGGCTGGGTTAGCCGGTTAAAGTTTTTTTTTATGTTTTTTTTAAATTAATTAATTTTTTTAACCAATAGCCTATTAACACGTGTCTGTTCATGGAATTCGTTAATTGGTGGCCGGTGAAATCAAATTTTAGTGATATTTTGTGGTGTTATAATTAAAGGGTTTTTTTTTTTTTTTTTTTTTTTTTTTTGGTTGTTGTTGTTGTAATCAATTTCTTAGTTTTTCTGTGGTGTTATTTTGCAAATTTCCAAAAAATATACTCGTATGTATAAATGAACCAAATTCCCTAATTCCAAATTCCGTTATTCGAAACCAAACAGAGTTCACATCGAAAAAACAATAAACCCAAATTCCCTAATTCCTCATTTTCACAAAATCAAACTTGTCAAGATTCAAAGATCGATCAACAATGGAGTGTGTTTTCGGATTAGTAGGCAATGGATTCGCAATAATTGCAGCAGATACATCAGCAGTGAACAGCATTTTGGTGCACAAAACCAACGAAGACAAGATCATGAAGCTCGATTCTCACAAACTCTTGGGCGCCAGTGGCGAAGCCGGCGATAGGTCCAATCTCTTCCATTTTGCAAAATCAATTTGTTCATTTGTGACGTTTGATTTGAATTTGAATTTAATATTTTTTTGTTTGATTGATTGATTTTCAGAGTTCAATTTACGGAGTTTGTCCAGAAGAATGTTTCTTTGTATCAGTTCAGGAATGGTATCCCTTTGACTACTGCTGCCGCTGCTAATTTCACTCGAGGTGAACTTGCTACTGCCTTAAGAAAGGTACATTTTCTGGGTTTTCGTTTCGAGGTTTTTTTTTTTATTATTTGATTTGAATGTTTGTTTGATGATTGTGTGTGTTTTAGATTTTGAAGAGATGCTATTTAGGGTTCACAAATTCTTTTGTGTCACCAGCTATTGTAGGGGTTACTTCGTTAGTGTTATACGGGTTACTTGGTCAGTTCTAGAAGGGTTACTTCATGAGTTCATGAGTGCTATAGAGGTTACTCCATCAGTATTATAAGGATTACTTGTATAGGGTTAGTGTTTTTTAGTGAACCTGAATTTGTTACAAGTGTTGCTGACTTAATTAATGAATGTGGGTATTTGTTCAAGAAGGCGGTTCGTATGCTGTGGATTACATTAGATTGCTGTCCTTTAGGTTTACTCGAAAAATACAGTGCTGCATAAGGGTGATTATGAACATATCTTGGTTCATCAAGTGAGGATTGGCTGGTTTAGTTGTATGCAGTGAGTTGATGTAGATTATTAGGCAAACAAAGAATGACGTATTTCCACATTAAGGGTCATAACCTTGAGCAAATTAAGTTGAAACTGTGAGTTGATGTAGACTATTAGGCAAAGGAAGATTGATGTATTTTCACAATTAAGGGTCATGAGTAAAAGCAAATTAAGTCGAAATTGTGAGTTGAAGACTATTAGGGAAAGGAAGTTTGATGTATTTCCACAATTAAGGGTAATAACCTTAACCAAATTAAGTCGAAACTGTGAGTTGGTGTAGAGTATTAGGCAAAGGAAGATTGACGTATTTCCACAATTAAGGTCATAACATTAAGCAACCTAAGTTAAAACTAAGATTTTGCTAGTTAGTGAAGTACACTGTTAGTTTCCCCTCATTTCTTTCACCAAACGCCAAACACTTGAAAATTGTACTCCGTATAGTTTTTATGCTTGGTTGAACTTGTTTTATTTCCTGCAGCTATAAATCACAATGTTGATCAATATTTTGTTAGAAGATTCAGTTATTCATGATTTTCAACTTTCACTGTCCACCAGGTTTGCTTAGTTCTATGCAATTCTATATTATGCTTTTATTTTGTTTGAGTGCTCCAATATTTAGTTTTAAGTTTATGCTAATGTACCATAGGCTCTCCGAGCATCTACGGTGTATTATATGTGCTACGCATTTACTTGAAAAGGTTTCTGCTACTGAAATTTGGATTTTGTGTGTAATTTTGATATGAACCATAAAAACATTAAGAAGAATCTGAATCGAAGAGATTTGAACTTAATTTAATGATAAATAAGTTAGCTTTTTTTTTTGGTTGGTTGGTTGTAGTAGTAGTAAACTAGTAATAGTAGTAGTAGTAATTAGGGATGCCCTTGAAAGCTTAAAATAGGATTTCAGCTCTAGTATTGGAGATTTATTCTGGATTTTTTCCTTCTCTTTAAATTAGGCTGTAATTAGAACTTTTTTTTATAAAGTTCTCATTACTTAAAGGTGTAATTAAAAGAAAATTTTCTAATATATTTCCCTGAAATTGTTATGCCTTTTCAATACAGCACTGTCTCGAGTTTGTTATTTCCCTGATAAGACTTCCTCTATTCCCAACTCCATCCTCCATAATGCTTTCTTTCCTTTATTTGGCTTATTGGAACTTATGAATTCCTCTTTGATTGCTTGTAGGCTCTCTTGACATTAATCGTTGTTTATTTGCAGAATCCATACTCAGTAAACATAATTCTAGCTGGTTTTGACCAAGACACTGGACCTTCATTATACTTTATTGACTACATAGCGACTCTTCACAAGGTAGATAAGGCAGCATTCGGCTATGGTTCCTACTTTGCTCTCTCTATGATGGACAGGCATTACCGTAGTGATATGTCAGTTGATGAGGCCATCAAGCTGGTTGATGATTGCATTGTAGAGATCAGGACTAGGCTGGTTGTAGCTCCACCTAATTTCGTGATCAAAATTGTTGATAAGGATGGAGCTCGGGAATTTGCCTGGTGTGAATCCATTAAAGATCAGGCCGTTGCAGATGCAAATGCTGCTGCCGTATCTGCTTCTGTCTGAGACTCTGAGGGTATCTGGTTTTTTAGTAGTGAAAAATAGGTCATTTTTTATATTTTCTGAAGGTGGTAGCGTTTATATAACAGGATGATTTACTATGTTTGAAACTGTATACCCTTACTTTGGAGTTGTCACCTTGAGATTTTACCCCACTGTTATCTGCTGAAACAATCATCAAATTGATTGATCTAGTTCATTTATCACCATGCTAATCTTAACTTGTCTGAGTATCGTGGATCCGTGGAAGGTGGAGCGAACACCTTGCCATTTCCATTCTACATCGTATTGTGAAGACCTCACCATCTCTATTCTACATATCCCTATTGTTTGGCCTTCCCACTCTCCTTGGTTGGAATTCTGAAAATCTTTGGAGTACCCCTTTTTGTGTCCTCCAGTTGCATAGCGAGACTCAAAGCTCTTAGGAGAGTCAAAGTAGCAAAGGTTATCACTCTTTTTGGCTTCCTTGTTGTTGTTGAGGCTATTTAATCCTTTTCGATGGCCTCGTTCACCTTCTTGACGTTTGTGCCCTCCCCTATGTTGATCGAATTCTTTTTCACAATGCAGTTTGCATTGCCTTTGTCGTGGAAGTCCTTCCTCACACTTTATCAGACAATGTGTGTAATCATGTTCTCTTGGGTGCCTATCCATCCATAAGTTCAAGCTAATTTATCATACTACCTATGTTAAATTTTATTTGTAACTTTTACTATATTTGGATGCTTAGTATTATTTGCAACTTTCCCAAATCTTTCCCTTTTCAGTAAGTCTTTTCGCTGGAAATGTCAATATTACCCTTATTTTAAAAATTAAACATTCACTTAGATGATTAATTACATTACACTAACAAATTAATTTGGATCTAACAACTCCCAACTTGGCTACCTACAAGGTTGGTTTGCCACCTATACTGATAGGTGGCACCAGCTTGGTTGTCTTCCTATAAATACCCAAGCATATTTTCATAATAAGGTACAATCTTTTCTCTCTTTCTCTCTCTCTCTCTTTTCTCATCAGATTACTAACTTTAGCATCGGAGCGGTTATCCCCGGATAATCCCCCGGGTTAGCTAATATGTGTTAACTGTGTAGGTGTGAAATTGAACGGTAGAAGTTGTTACTTCTCCTCCTAGTGCCAATTGTTTCGGGTGAGCTCCGGTTCCGTGAGTTCTTGAGGGTATTAATAAAATATTTTTTTGTATGTTAGCATTACTACTATAAATTTTTGTATGTTAGTATTTATATTAGTTATTGATTATATTAAAGCACGAATACTATTAATCTTGTAATATACTCCTCACGTTTCAAAATAATCTTCCCACTTTCTATTTTAAATCCTCATTAATTAGTTTCTTATAGTTTTCTCATTTTAATGGTCTCAATCCAAAAATAAAAAAAGTCTCAATGTACTTAATTTTTTTTTAGCTTTATTTACAAAAAAAAAAAAAAAAAAAAAAAAAGAAAAAAAATATTCCAAATGAGAAGATCGTTTCCGAAATAATGCTCCATCACTTGTTACTTTTAAAAATGAAATAATGCTCCATTTATAATAATACAACTACAATATCTCGATCAATTGCTTTACAAAAAATGAAATTACAATGTTTCATATAAATATTAGATAATAATTGATTAATAATATGAATAACAATTAATAATATTGTAATATACAAATTCTAGCGCTTGATAAATTGTTTTAGCAAAAAGTGAGATTATAATCATTTACAAAATATAACAGTGAAGAGTTAAAATTACTTAAATTTGGATTAAAAACAATAGTTATCAGTTACTAATAAATGTTTCATTAACCTCAAAAAAAAAATGTTTCATTTTTTTTCAAAAGGATTGAAAATACAAAATAAGTAAAACTCTAAAACATATTAATAATATTACTTTAAGTTTTGGAAACTTTGTTTACATCTTGTAAGGACATTTTTAACTAGCACCACTAGTTATGTTTTCGTTGCTTAATATTAATATTAAATAAATTATTATAAGCCACATCATTTATTAATCTTGTAATATAAACTAAAATAGAAACTCTTGATAAATCTCGATCAATTGCTGTTTTTTAAAAGTGAAATTATGATTCTTAATATTAAGATACTTCATTTAATAATTAAATCTCGATAACGTGATAAAAGCGAAATTATGCTCCTTATATCAAAAAGTGTCATTATTCACTATGTTAATATCTTCAAACTTTATATTGTTATAGTATACACCGCCATTATTTTATAACTATACTATAGGTTTTGAATACTATTTAAATAATTATTGTTACTGTAATCTAGTAAATGAATAACTAATATTAAAACAAATAATGTTACTAAATAAATTAGAAAATTACAATCGTTACCACCCATTTTATTTTCAAGATACCTCATTTTTTCCCCTTTGTTTTACTTTCAATTTTTTTCCCTTTATTTTACTTTAATTTTTTTTTCAAGAGTTTGGTCGTAAAACTAGATAATAATTTCTTTTAAATATGGCATCGTGAATTCGTGATAATTCAAGATTTTAATGTGTTGTCCTTGTGATAATCTAATGTCCAGCATCTGTTGCTGGTCAATTATCTAACTTGCAAAAAAAATTATAGTTTGATGTTTAAATCCGACAAATTGTTCTTTAGAAAAAGATCTGGGTAAATTGGAGAACATTGGAAATAACGATGATATAGCACAATATTTCAATCTGGGTTTAACTTTAAACTTATAACATGCATAATTTGTCTTAAGATTTGTTTAATACTTTGAAAAATCGAAATAATGAAATAAATCTAAAAATAAAAAACCCTTTTTTTCCGGATCTGTAACAACATGACATACATACAAATCAAAATAACAAATTATTAATAATTAATTGTATAACATAACATTGTATATTCATATGAATTTATAAAAAAAAAACAAATAAATCGTCAAGCAAAAGATGATTTTTTTCCATAAAATCATCAAGAACATGAAGAACATAACAAATTAACAATAGAGAGAAGAGAGACAAAATCAAAATCCGAAACTCAACAATTTTTAGCCAAAGATAAAAGGCAATGAATTAGTCATGAAATATAATAAACATTATACAAAAAATAAAAATAATAGAAAAATTATGGAACAAAAAAAAAATTGAATTTGAAGTTATAAACATGAAGAACAACAAGAACAAGAAGAGAGAAAAACTAGACCCACAAGTAATCAGCCAAAAAAATGAGAGGAGAGAGAATGAGGTGGTTGGGAATGTAGGGGGGCATTGTGCATTGAAAATATAAAGCTGATTTGAAATATTTTGAAATTTTGGTTTAAAATTTGAATGAAATAATAAAATATATTATTGTTGGAGCCCAAATCTAATACCAATCACAGATTGCCACGTGGCCCACGTCAATAGTTTATACATGGCTCACATAAACCTAGTTTATGTGTAGCAATTGCCATCCCTTAGGGAATTAGTAGTGAGGTGGAATTCCACATCCCAACCTCATTGTTTGCATTGTTTGTTTGTTTGTTTGTTTTTTTTTTTTAAATACATTTAATTAAATTTAATTTAATAAGTTATATATATCAATGCAGAATTATAATCAATGATAAATTTAAGTATAAATAAGGTTAAAACGAATTGAGTAATAGGTAAAGAAGATGGTCTTCTTTCAAAAAAGAAAAGAAAAAAACCGAAAAGGGTTTATTGAGCCGTAATTTCTCATTCGTCAATCTAAATCGGTTTATGAAGCATGCACTTTGAGAGGAGGGTTGATCACTTGATCCTACTAATGCAAATATTTTTATTAGGTCAAGGCTCTTCAAACTTAGTTGGCTTTTATATAATTACCTCTTCACTAAATTTGCCCCTAATGCTAAATTGGGTCAGAAAGCAATTAGTCCCTTTTGTTCAAAACTGTTTATCTAATTAATTAATATTTTGGCACCAAAATTATATTAGCTGTTGCTGCCAACTCAACCACTAAGCCGAAAATTGTCAATAATAATCTCTCTTTGTTAATTTAAGACACGTAATAATGCACTTCATTTAGAAACCATGCAAAAATTAAAGCAACTTCTAAATTATTATAATTATAGTAATAATGTCAACTAGGGTGAACATACTACCAAAAAGGTACTCGTATTGCTTTTAATCTGTAATCCAATTTTGGTAGTTTTATACTTCTTAGTTTGTGTGGTCAAATAACAGCTATAGACCTATAGTCAACTTAAATTGCCCCTTCTATAGTTCTATACTTCTATTGCATTGAGTTAATTAAAAAAGGTGTAATGCAATCATTAAATACATTTTTTTTTTAATATACTATCTCCATTTCATATTATTTGCAACAAAGAATTATTTTATGTTTCATAAATAATATCCCTTTGTTGCACATAATACGAAACGGAGGTAATACTTATAAATTTGGGTATTTACATATCAATATAATCAGTGTTCTTAACACTCATTCCTTCCCCGTGTTTTTTTTTTATTTTTTTATAATTTGTAATTGAAATCTTTTAATACTTTTGTTTTCTTTTGTCTTACTCACTTTTCGTTTTAATTCGTTTTTCTAAGTTCTACTCCTTTTATGACAATAACTTTTTATTCTTTTTTATCATCCACAACCCATTTTGTGGGGACTCAATATCATCTTTAATACAAAAGCACCCACATGACCACATGTGTGGTTCCCCTTTTTACTTTTTCTTGGTTTGTGTAGCTAGTAATTCTCAACCAAGGCCTTGTTTGGCAAATGACTGTTGGCGATTGGCGGTTGGCTGTTGGGTGGTTCACTTGGCTTGTTTGACCAGCTGAAATGTTTGGCTGTTTATAATGGCTTTTGAAATTAGCTATTTAAGCTGGCTGTTTATAAAAGTGTTTGGTAAATTAATTGTTGGTTGTTGGCTGTTTATTAGATAATTTGTGGGCCAACAAGCCAAAAGCCAACAAAAAAACTACTCAAAGCAGCTTTTTCGCTGACTAAAAAATCAATTACCAAACATATTTTTTTGGCTGTTTGACCATCTAAAAAAACCAAAAGCCAAAAGCTAACCAAAAAGCCATTAAAAAGCCAATTACCAAACATGGCCAAAATGGAGGAGTTTAAAATGACTATGGGATCACAATATTAATACAGCCTTCATTCATGTTTCATAATGCATATCAGCATATGCCAATATATTTACAAATCATCATATGACATGCATATGAGAGGTTATTATAGAATATACTCGTATATGTTTAAGAACTAATATAATTTTTGTCAGTTATATAGGTTCATGGGCTTCCTACTTTTGGAATATGCTCCACAATATTTGCACGAATTAATGGTTCATCAATTATAAAATTTGTAATATAAAAGAAAGAACCAATGCACGTCAAATAAGCAAGGTGTAGCATAATTCACGAAATGAAAAAGAGGGCTATGTACCTAACATTTTGCACTTTCTCATCAAGAGTTATTGGTGAAATTGCAACTTGTTTATTTGGAATTTACTTATTAGAGACATTCAGACACAAAGGAAATGTGTAGATATTGTGTATGATTTTATGACACTCGTTTGTACCACCTTCAAATCTTTTTTACTAAGTTAATCAATCAATAAACAAGTAGAGTTGTTAAGCCCATAAGAATACCCACATGTGAGTGGTGTGTTGTCCCACATTGGTTTAGTTTATAAGTAAGAGTTTGTATTGAGAAGTGTATCCCACATTTAAGAAATAAGATATTTGTGTCCACTATATAAGGTTAAGGGGTTACTCCCATCATTGTCATATGGTTTTGAGGTGCAACCTACTTGGTCGTGTAAAATAAAAAGATGTGTCGGGTGTGGCCCAGACCCATTTATCATGGTATCAGAGCTAGGTTAAGTTGTGTTATAATCTGGGCCAATATTATGGACAACTCACATGTGAGGGGGAGTGTTAAGCCCATGAGAATACCTACATGTGAGTGGTGTGTTGTCCCACATTGGTTTAGTTTATAAATAAGAGTTTGTATTGGGAAGTGTATCCCTCGTTGAAGAAATAAGAAAGTTGTGTCCACTTTATAAGGCTAATGAGCTACTCCCCTCATTGCCATATGATTTTTGAGGTGAAATCTCCTTGGTCGTGTAAAGTGGACAGATGTGTCGGGTGTGACCCAGACCCATTTATCAAGAGTACTTGGTATATTAGAAGGATTTCATCACATTAGATCAATTTTCAATAGCGACATGACTTTGGGTCACTCATTATTCCTGTGTCAAATTGATTTTTATTTTAGTATGGAACCTCCTTGATCCTTATTTGTGGACTAACTCGATCTCCTCTTTGTTTGAATTATCCATGTCCCTTATGCATTGTCTTAAAGTTTAACAGGTATATATTCATATAATTGTACTCCATTTCGGTCACGGTCACCATACATGTTAACGATAGTTATTCTACTTGCATGGTAGAAACAAAAATATTATTTGGTTATTTTATTAATTTGCTCAAAAAGAACTTCAACTACTAAGCAAATGAGCAAAAACATAAATCCGTGACTCCGTGAGCGAGGCAACCATTGAAACATTGCCTTTATTTTAATGTATGGGCCCGGTCCTCGGATAGTTGGACAGGTTGGTAAATGGATTTTTTTTTTTTTTTTTTTTTTTTTTTTTTTTTTTAAAAAAAAAAAGAAAAAAATTGTGGTAAACTAAATTCAATCAAAACTTGCTTAATCTTGTTACATTGAATCATATTACCTTTAATTCTGAATCACCTCAATACTTTCCATTTTGTTTGTTTTTAAAGTATCACCGGTTCCTACAGGCGGATGCACGATCTTCATGGTGCATCCGCTACAAAATGCATTTGTTTCCTTTTAAAAAGCGGAATGTACATCATGTTATATCATAATGTACATGGCTATAGAAAAAGAACATATTGTTCCTTACAGTTTAATTCTAATGTACATGAGTTATTTTGAGCTTTAGTTTTGTAAAAAAGGAAAACCATACAGTAATTTTGTAACACCCCAATAATTCTCTCCTTAAACCTGTAAACACCTTCAATAAAATGCAAGAGAATTAATGACGTGCTACCGCCACGTGTTCAAACGTTAAGGCTATATCAGAAATTAGCAGCGGAAAAACTAATTCTGTTATAAATAAGTTTCTAAACCAATAAACAAAACCAAATTAAGTCTTACAATTCGGAACCATTAAGGCCCTTATTCAAAACCCAAACTAGTGAAAGTATTATAAAATGAAACCGAGTTTAATCCAATTCAAAAGTAAGTAGCAAAATAAATTATGAAAAGCAATCAACACTCAACTCAAAATCCCACCACCTAGATGCGAATGTTGCATGTGTAAGAACCTGTGGTTAATCTGCTCACCAATATTACAAGTGTAAAAATTGGATTGTCACAGGGTCATTGAAAGGTGAAGGCCATGACCAAAGAAGGACACACAAAGCACGCAATCAGCAAAACTGAGTACATATAAGCTGCAAAACATAATAGGAAATTCCTAGCATGCTACTAATAATCAATCATCACGCATCATCATATTATAGACTCAACACACAGCTGAACTGTCAGTTTACTAAGACTTTACTAGTTAATAGTAGTTAACTCACTTTATTTTATTCATTGGCTTAAGCAAAAGACAAGGTTGTTCATTTGGAACATCAATAAAAAGAAAACTCCATGCCTCCTTTCAGAAACATCAATAAAACATCCAACGACCACGGGCGCGACTCCGTGACCGTATCTAGTATGAGATCTCATCTAACTCCTAGTTTTTGAAAAGTATTTGAAATAAGAGACTCGTAGATCAGACGACCTCTAAAAAAGTGCACGACTAATACCCCGTGTACTCCAACCCTTGATTGTCAATACTCTAGATGTGCACAAATCCAAAGTTTTATTGCTCATCCATCTTGCACTTTACATAATTTACAAGTTTAGAATACAATACAATCAATCCAATATCACATCATTCCAAGCAATCTAAATTTCCAATTCAATTCTTGATTTATTAGTGGCAAACAATAATTAGTATAAAATCCTTTACCTACCTCGGTGTATAAACACCTTAAGTGCATAGGGCACTTCAAATCCTAAACCTCGTCTTAAAAGACTTTAATTTACTCCCTTTACTCAAATCATAATTAATTCATGAAAGAATATTAAAAATTAACCTCATGGAACCATTTTCAACATTAATTCCACTTATAGACAACCAAGAATCCTTAACCTTTAATTAATCATAACATATCCACTTGATAAGACAATCACTTATACATCACCCACAACCGTAGTCAGATACTTATATCTCAAACATGCCTCATACACAATGTACGGAAATCACAATGTATAACCAAACAATTTAGCCCAATCTTCTCTATACATGATACTAGGTTCTTGATACATCCCTAAACATGCATCTAAAGGCAAGGTTTCATAACTCGTACGTACCTTGAGTAAACGAGTTGGTATGCCACTTTACTAACTAGAAATCACCTTCAATAAAGTTCTCTCCTAAACCAAACAATAAGAATTCAATCAATACCTAAGCAACATAATTTACAGCAAGTTTAAAGCTTTATAAAAATCTGGAAATTTACTTTATACATGAAAACTTAAAATTATAGTATTATTTGAAACTACCAATATTACATACTTCGTATTAATTTAGTTGGCTTTAAACTAAAAAATTCACCAATTCAATGAAATTAGAAGCTTCAAAAACAATAACCTAAAATCTGAAAAATATCCAAAGCCTTTGTTTAATAAAATTAAAGACTTGAAACACATTAAATCAATACAATTTAGACCTAAAATTAAAACGTTAACAAATCTGAAAATTAGTTTTAATCATCAAAAATATAATTTTAACATAATATAATCACTATATATAAGTAACTTGGTTAACACGTTTTAAGTCCTAAAATCATGAAAAAACAAGGTTTAAGCCCTAATTTTCTAAACTAATTAAATCTAAAATTTTATTTCATAATTTAAACACGATAAAATTTATAAATTTATACTCTTTTATAATTCATATACATAATCAAGCCATAATAATAACAATTTAATAACAAAATTTGATAAAGATTAAAACTTGAATTAGATTAACAAAAGAAGAAGAAGAAGAAGAAGAAAAAGAAGAAGAAGAAGAAGAAAAGAGAAAGAAGGGGGCGAACTGGTGGTGTAGTAGTGCTGCGGTGGTCGGAGGTCGTTGGGCGGCGCCGGTGGTGGGCGGCGTGGCATGCAAGGTAAGTAGCGATTTTTTTTTTAAATCGTGCAAAGCAAGCTAGGAGGAAGACAATAGAAGCAAATCTTATATATAATTTAAGAGTTAATTTTGCAACACTTCACCACAATCCTTCAAAACCCCAACTCTTAATTCTCACGCACTCTCCTTTTTTTTTTTTTTTTTTTATAAAAAAAAAAATTATTTGGCATCCAAACAACTTCCACCTCTCTTAGCTTCCATTATCATTTTTCCTGATAACACCCAACTACCCAAAAAAACTACCTGTTTATTATATACCAAGTATTATGTATATACATACATACATACATACATACATATATAATAATAATAATAATAATAATAATAATAATAATAATAATAATAATAATAATAATAATAATAATAATAATAATAATAATAATAATAATAATAATAATAATAATAATAATAACAAAATTATATTTCAAATACGTGAAATATATATATATATATATATATATATATATATCATTATATATATATATCATTATATATATATATATATATATATATCATTATATATATATATCATTATATATATATATATATATATATATATATATATATATATATCATTATTTTTTTTTATATCCCGTGCATTTTGCACGGATACACTCTAGTTACGTGAATGAGGGAGGAAGAGTTTGAGGGTTTAATTTCCAAGTCCAAATAAAATTAGGATTGCTTGTTTGGGCCCAATTTGCATACTAATTAAGGCTGGGATTAAAATATAAAGCTGGGTATGAATTAGTTTTTTTTTTTTTTTTTTTTTTTTTTTTTTTTTTTTGTTTTTTTTGGGAGGGTATGAATTAGTTTGGACTAGGCTTTTAACTTGTATGGTAAAATACCCACTGACAATAGTTAGTAAGCTAATTTTGAAATAGAGAATGATGACTTAATCATGTAGAATTAATTTGTATTTATTTATTTAAAAAAATATTTTTCAAAACATTTATGAAATATATAATTATCGTAAAATAATCATATAATTGATACGGAGTATTAAAATATAATTATTGTTTACTCAAAAATATGGGGGGATTACAAATTTCAAATCATTTCAAATTATATACTCTCACTAAAAGTTTACTCTCTCTAGAAGATTTTCTCTCCAAAAAAAAAATCGCTTAAAATTCATCAAACCCTAAGAAAAAATTCGTGAGTTTCGAACTTTTTGGTGCAAGATGAAAGACAATAACGAAAGGTAAGATCAGATTCGACATTCATACTTGTTTATTTTGAGTTCAAGTGTTTGATTTTTTATTAATTTGGTTGAAAATTGTACTTTTTGGTTTTTTTTTTTGGGAACTAATTTGTGATTTATGTGGTTTTGGTGTTGCAAGGAAAACAATAAGAAATTCTTGAAGAAAACTAACCAATTATTACATTTTGAAAAAAGAAAGCAAGCAAATAATCAGAAAAATTAAAGTTGTACTAAATAATAGAATGTATATTAAATTACTGTAAAATATTCTTTGTCATATTCTATAAAGCGGAATGAACATATTATAGAAAGTTAATGAACATATATATAGTTACAATGAAAAGAACATACTATTAAAATATAATGAACATATACCTAGAGTGAAAAAAACATACTATTACAAAGTAATGAGCATACCTACAGTGAAAAAGAACATGCTGTTAAATAATGTTCTTTATCTCCATGTTCTTTGATTGTCAAAATGTATATTTATTTGTGACATAATGTTAATTGTTTATTTTAAAATGTTCTTTGAATTTTGTCTTTAGATTATGGTGGTTGAATAAAAATAATGTTCATTACATTATATTTTCATGTTCTTTATTAATATTACAAATGTTTTCTTTATATACTCCTAAAGATAGGCATCGTGTCGTGCCGTCGCGGGCCATGTTTGGCCGTGCCGGGGAAGGGCTCGTGTCGTGCCGTGCCGGCTTGGTGGCGGACCGTGTCGTGGCGTGCCATGTTTTGGCACACCCTAGCCCACGACAAGGCACGACCCACGTGCTTGGCGGGTCGTGTCGTGCCACGGGCCACCATGGTTTTTTAATTTTTTTTATTTTTAAAAATATATATATTATACAAAATTGATATATATATATATATTGTAAAAATAGGGTGTCGGCGGGTCGTGCCGGCGTGCCGACGATCGTGCCTGTGCCGTGCCGTGCCAATTTTCAACATTTGTGTTCACGGCATGGCCCACGGCCCACAAGTGGGCCGCCGTGCCGTGCCGGGCTCTTGTCGCCCGCGTGCCCGCACAACCCATGCCCACCTTCATATACTCCCTCCTTTTCTTATTTCTTGCAACAAAGGGGTGTAGCGCGGTTCCGAAGTCAAAACCTTTTAAGCATATTTAATAAAAAATAAGGGCATGTAAATGATGTAATTAAGGAGGAAAGAGGGTGAATAATTTATCCAACTAAAAAAGCAATTAAGCAACCAAAGTCAAGCACCACCACCGATGAACGCACGCCACCCACAACCATCACCCAAACCACCAGTCGACCACCTAGACCCGTGCCACCAAACCCACAAAACCATCAAAACCACCCCTCCACCCCTGCGAAACCGACTACACCACCATATCTAGACCCACCGACACCGCCAAAACCACCCTGATGCACGCCCTCAAACCTACGAAACCACCAAAACCCCTCATCATATCTATCCCTGCGAAACTACCGAAACCACCAATACCACCATAACCACGACGACCAACAAACCCACCCAACGAAACCACCAACACCACCAAAACCACCAACGAAACCACCAAACCCACCAGCGAAACCACCCAACACTAACCACCGACGACCCACCAAAAAGAAAAAAACCACCAATCCCGACAAACCACCAAATCGACTAAGAGCGGTGAACCATTAAACCCGATGAACCACCAAACCCGACACCACTGATGACCCACCAAAGCCACTAACAATCAGAGTTAAAGAAAATTCGACGAACTAGTGATTTGATTATGAGAGATGAGAGATGAAGAAGATGAAATGAAAGATGGAGGAGAGAGAAAGATAATGGGTCTGATTATTTGGGTGTGATTTCATAGATAAGTAATTTAGATTACGATTATAATGGGTTGTAATAATGTGTAGCATTATGTATTAATAAATTTTTAGTAAGGGTATATTGGTCATTTTGACAGTAAAAAATTTCCAAATAAATAAGAAAAAATATGAGTTTGTTGCAAGAAATGTGAACCACCCCAAAATGGCAAATGTTTCAAGAGATAAGAAACGGAGGGAGTATATATTGAGATCACGTGAGAACCAAGGTGAATAGTAGGAACTGGGAACTCAAATTTAGCCTTTAATCACGCTACATCCGATGGCTCACATCTCACCTGCATTCATTAATGACATTTTCGTAATTTCGCGAATTTTTAAACTTTTTTTTCTTCAGTTTTTTAACTTTTAAGGCAACTTCATTTGCTTTATGACTTAATTCATTTACTTTTACTAACTTTTCATTTACTTTTTGGAAATGAAATTGGAAATCATTTTGTAAAGTTGAAATATTATGACTTATTTCATTTACTTTTACTAACTTTTCATTTACTTTTTGGAAATGAAATTGAAAATCACTTTGTAAAGTTGAAATGAAATTGAAAATCACTTTGTAAAGTTGAAAGTTAACACTTAACTTTTTATTTTTATTGGTAAATTCCATCATATAAAACCTGATTTTCACTTGTCTGAATTTATTTGATCTTATCTGATCTTATTTAAACTTATTATTAGACCATTTTTAAACTTGTTTTAGTTGTAATTTGTGCTTAACTAACCCTTATCAAAACTTAAGGTGAACATAATAGACTTTTGTTCCAAATAAAATTTCATCTTTCCCCTCATCTACTAGCTAGTAAGTCTTCTTAATTTTTATTTGGAAAAATTGAAAAGAATAATCCCACCTTTCGCCCATCTGCTCAAAATAATCCCACCTTTTCGAATTCTAGAAATAATCCCACCTTGTACCCCCATCTTCCCAAAATGAGCCTTTTACCTGTTAGTGAAATTGGCAACCGGTTTTGAAGGTGTGTTGCCACGTGTTGTCTTCTAATTGGTTATTTTTATTTTTTATTTTTAAAAATTAAAGGAATAAAAAAAAAAACCCTTCTTCTTCCTTGCTCTGCTGTCCTGCCGAAGCCACCTCTCCCTCGTCAGGTCAGCTGCCCGCCGGAACAGCCAAAAGCCGGCCAATCAGACCCAATTGCAGCCGCCCTCCTTAATTTCCTCCCACCTAACTCACCACCACCACTACATCCAGCCACCCACACACCGGAAAAAAAATAAAAAAAGAAACCCAAACATTAACTTCCCTTCCCCGTCACTCAGTCACTCACTCACTCCCCACCTGAACCATTCACCCAAATCGACAACAACAAAAGCTTGGTTACTAGAATGCCCATTACCGCAAACCAGCACCTCCAGCAGCATCGCTTTCGCTGCGTATAACATCAAAAACCGGTCAACAACAGCCACATTATACTTTTGGTAAGCCAATTTAGCCTAATTTCAGATTAATTGAAGCCCCAATTCAACCCAATTTCAGATTAATTGAAGCCCCAATTCTACCATTGAAGGAGTGACGAAGGTAGGAGGTTTAATGAGCTTCAAAGGAGGAGGAGAAAGAGAAAGATGATTTTGAGTGGTGGTTAAGCTCGTAGGATTGGGGGTCGAGCTCGCAATTGATGTGCATTGCTAAGAGAAGGAAGGGGAGTTGGAGTTCTATGTTGAGGTTAAGTATGGGGGCTGCAAAAGATGGGGATTAGCTGTGGCTTGTGATTTTTGGTTGTTGTTATGGACGGTGGAGCAAGGGTGGTGTTTGCATTGGAGTTGGTGTGTGGTGGTGGTGTGGAGGTGGTTGACAGGGATGGAGGGGTGAGGTGAGAGAAGATAGATTAGCGGGAAAAATAATTAAAAATTACAAAAAATCTACCTGTTTTACAGGTTAAAGGTAATAAGGATCATTTTGATAATATGGGGAACAAATGTGGGATTATTTTTGGAATTCGAAAAGGTGGGATTATTTTGAGCAGATGGGTGAAAGGTGAGATTATTCTTTTCAATTTTTCCTTTTTATTTTTATTATTCAAGAGAAATAATCTTCTTAAAATTTAACAAAATATTAAGTTTGTTGAAATCAACTACTGGAGATTGAATACTAAACAAAAAACATGTTCTTTCACTTTTCGATCTCTCTTCAAACCTAGTCCCCATATATAGTTGTAGACACCTAAAAATGTCTCCCCAAAACCAAAACCGATGATGAACAACCTTTCACCGCTACTATTGGTCGGGTTCAGTATTTAATCCCGAGAGTGCTTAAAAAAATCGTATTTGATTAAATTTGTATTTGAACAGTCCGTGGATTAGTCTTGATGTTTGGTAAAAGCATAGTTTTAGTTTCAGCCCAAATTTATTATTTAATTTCAGCCCAAACCTTTTTTATTTTATTGTTTTATTATTTATTTTTGGCCCAAACCTTTTATTTATTTTATTTGCTTATTTTCTTATTTTAGCCCAAATAATAATAAATAAGAAAAAGGCCCGAAATTATCAATCGGCACTTAAAATGCAGAACGAAATTAGGGTTAAAAATGTATTTAGACGGAAAAGCGGGCTGAAAATTCCCGCGCCACGGCAGGAATCCACCGTGTCACGGGAATCATTCCCGTCTGACGGTGGGATTTCCCGTGACACGGCCACACGGGAATTTCCGTGTCCTTTCCGTGTAAACCCTTAACGCGTTTTCTTTCCTGTTTACTAAAAATTTCCCGCGTCACTCTAAAATTGCACCGTGTCATGGGAATGTTTCCCGTCTGACGGTGGGACTTCCCGTGTCACGGTACAGTTTGCCGTGTTGCGGGATACTTTTTTTTGGATTTTTATCATTTTAGGGTTCCGTGTGTTCCCTCAGCACATTTTTTCTATAAATACCCCCTCATTTCTGATGTACGGGGCATCAATTAATTCTCTAGTTTTTTTATCTCTTCTATGCTTTAGCCTAAACACTAGCCTACCCTTATTATTTCAAAATTCCTTCTTCAAGTACTCCAAGGAGTCCATACTTTACTCGTGGTTCTGTCCTTAAGCCAAGGCGTGAAAGGTAGAACTGTTTGAGGGTTTGGAACCAAATCAACTCTACTTTATTTTTTTTAATTTAATTATTATTTTATTATTATTTCCTTGAAGTTACTAACTCGTTTATTATTTTGTAGTTGCGAACAAACATAATCAAAGTAAGAATTATGTTCCTTTTATTTCTATTATTTTTCTAACGATTTTATATTGTTGGAATTATGGTTGAATTGCTTCTAATATTAATGTTTATTTTTATTCTATTATTTTTATGATCACCATATTGCATGTTTAAAGGGAATATGTAATTGAAAATCACGCCTAATAAGATAATTTGGACAACCGGTTTAGGTTCCTTTTTAATAATCTTGTTATTAATTCAAGTGATCACTAATATTTTAGAATTATATGTTGCATTAATATTCAACCAATTTAGCCTAATAATAGTTTGGAGCAAATTGAATATTTTGTTTGTATGCCTTTGAGATCACAGGAATCACTTTTCATAATAAGAATCGAGTAGAGGCCAATACGGGCGAATGTGACTCCGTGACTCACTTCGTACCATCATCCCAATCCTCCTTTCGCGATTCCGAACCATATGGAGTTAGTAAGCTCATGGATTATGAATGGGGTGTAACCTTCACGGGTCAATCGTTGTTGCCTATCGTTGTCCTTTATTCTTGGTTGCCTTTTTATGATCCGTGAACGGTTTACAAGTTCCTTAAAAACTTGTTGGCGGCTCCCTACTTTCCTTGTCCCTAATCGTATATGTCAATTCCCACTTCCTATGAGTGCCAAGCATATTCACAACATGCTTTAACGTAGGCGCACTTCAAACGACGCCTACAATTTGGCGACTCCACTAGGGAGGATTCTTGGTTATTTATCAATTTGAGTGACCGGTATTTAATTAAGATGAGTGGATGAGACTTGAAAGATTCTTGAAAAAAATATTCCTGTGATTAATTTGGCATTTTTGCATATGCATAGACGTTTTAACGTCGCATTTAGGTCTGTCCCGTTAGGAAAAATTGAATAACTTGATTGCGTAGGAAGGAAAACAGGGCACCAGTCTACCGTCTGACGGTGTGCAGTACCGTGGCACGGGAATTTTTTCCGTGTCACGCCAGTCCTAAAATAAGTCCGGTGGCTTATTTTCTCTTCTCACGGTCAACTTCCTTCGATTTTTCTGAAAAAACGTATGTGTTCTTGTAGACACCTAAAAATGTCTCCCCAAAACCAAACCCGTTGATTAACACCTTTCACCGCCATTATTGGTCGAGTTGAGTATTTAATCTTTGGAGTGCTTAAATTCATGTTCTATCCAATATATTTCATGAACCAATCCAATTTCTAGCTCATTTCCCTAAACCATAACCTATTTTCCACTTTTCGTGTCCACATCGCAAAACTGAGAGAAACTGATTTTTTGGCTATAAAATTTTGATCCAATTATTATTTTTTTGGATAGGCCTTTAAATAAGCTTTCCAACCATATTTCATAAGCCCAATTCCGAGCTATAACGAAAAAGATATGAGCAAAACACCAAACTCGGCCTAAAACCGACACCTTTGCACTAAAACGACCATATCTTAAAATATAAATATCATTTTGACTTGATTATAATTGGGTTGGAAAGTAGACTTGATAATCTTTCCAATGATATATTATATGCCTTATTCCGAGTTACGGATCAAAAGTTATGATTATTTTAAAAACGGGTAAAAAACTGAAATTACTGCGCAGCTGCAAAAATGCCGCGATGCGGCAAAAGCTGACGTGTCACGGGAATTATTCCCGTGACACGGTGCCTATTTTTTTTTAATTTTGCTCAATTTCTCCCGTGTCATGGGATTTTGCACCGTGTCATGGTGCAATTTCCCGTGTCACGGTGCCCATTCCGTGACACGGGGATATTTCGTGTAATTTCCGCGTACTTTTTACACCGTGACACGGCACACTGCACTGTGCCACGGTGGACAATGCCATGTCACGGAATTTCTTCCCGTGTCACGGTGCACATCTCGTGCCACGGGATTTCTCCGTGTTTTCTCCGCGTAATCCCTAAACGTGTTTTCACTTCCCGTAACCTAAATATTTCCCGTGTCACGCAAATTTGTACCGCGTCACGGGAAAGTTTCCCGTCTGACGGTGGGATTTCCCGTGTCACGGTACACTTTTCCGTGTCGCGGGATACTTTTTTAGGGTTTTTATCATTTTAGGGTTTTGTGTGCTCCCTCAGCACATTTTCTCTATAAATACCCCCTCATTTCTGATGTACGGGACACCAATAATCATTCTCTCTCACGTTATACCAAAAATCATTCTCTTCTCCCTCTTTAACCTAATTTCTAGCCTCCTTATTCTTCCATAATAATTCCCCTAAGCACTCCAAGGAGTCTATACTTAACCCGAGGTTCTGTCCTTAAACCAAGGCGTGAAAGGTACAAATAACTGAGGGTTTGGACCAAATCAACTCTACTTTTTATTTAATTTAATTTTCATTTACTTTATATTTTTTTATTGAAGTTACTAACAGTTTATTCATGATGTAGAAATTTAAAGGAACGCGCAGAATGTGAGTAATTAATTGATTTAATTACTCTTATTTTATTTTTATATTGCTAGTATCATGATTAGGTTTATTATTTGATTTGACTAACGCAATTATTGTTAAATTGCTTCCAATATTAATGTTTATTCTTTTATTATTTTGATCACCATATTGCATGTTTAAAGGGAATGTGTAGTTGAGAATCACGCCTAATAAGATAATTTGGACAATCGGCTTAGGTTCCTTTTTAATTTTGTTATTTAATCAAGTGATCACAATATTTTAGAATTATATATTGCATTAATATTCAACCAATTTAGCTTAATAATAGTTTGGAGCAAATTGAATATTTTGTTTGTATGCCTTTGAGATCGCAGGAATCACTTTTCACTATGAGAATCGAGTAGAGGCCAATACGGGCGAATGTGACTCCATGACTCACTTCGTACCATCATCCCCGATCCTCCTTTCGTGGTTCCGAATCATATGGAGTTAGTAATCTCATGGATTATGAATGGGGTGTAACCTTCACGGGTCAATCGTTGTTGCCTATCGTTGTCCCTTATCGTGGTTGCCATTTATGATCCGTGAACGGTTTACAAGTTCCTTAAAAACTTGTTGGCGGCTCCCTACTTTCCTTGTCCCTAATCGTATTATGTCAATTCCCACTTCCTATGAGTGCCAAGCATATTCACCACATGCTTTTTACGTAGGCGCACTTCGAGCGACGCCTACAGTTCTACATGTGTCTTAGCCCCGGGGGATTTAAGCTCTATCAACCCAAAAATGCTCATGGCAATAAGGGTTCATCCGAGTTATTAAATCCACCCAAACCATGGAGTCGAGTTCGATTTCATCACGAACTCGCAGAGCCTCCCGTTGGCATACACCCTCAAGGGAGGCTGCCTTGCTAACGCATCCAAACTCTTAACCATGGTACCCTTTTGACACCCAAAGCTTGACTAAAAGTTGAACATAGATCTTGACTCTAGGTTGTGAACTTTTTTACATAATCGTGCCTAAATGCTACGTGGTTGTTTGGTGCTAACCTTCATTTGTTTACTCTTTTGTTTAACCCATGGCCGAGGGTTTTTATTTCCACACAGTAATTAGTACGGACCTAAAATCGATTAAAATCTGGAAAAATCACAAAACAGACCTGGAACTGTGCACCGTGTCATGGCATGTTCTGCCGCGCCACGGTGAACAGTGCCGTGACACGGGGCTTTCTACCGTCTGACGGTAGACTGCACCGTGACACGGTGCCTAGTAAAAGTGTCTTGTCAGTCTTTTTTCGGTTTTGGTGCATACGTATGTGGTTTATGTGTCCAGTTTGGTGTCATGTCTAGCTGTACGGTCAAAACACGCGTCCATAACCTCACTTAATCACTCACATATCATGTTCACACACTTTTTTCCTTAGTTGTGCACCACTTTTTGACCGTATTTTAGGGTAGTCTTGTTTTTGTGTCGTTTTTTTTTTTCGGAGTAAGTCGGATAGTATCCTCCCATATTTAAAAAAAAATAAAAAAAAAATCAACAAATAGAATTTCAAAATTATAGATTTTTTTTTTTAAATTCAATTTGTTTTTTATCCGGATGGGTTAAGGTTAAGTTTGGTCATTAAAGGTGTGTTTGTTTCGGTGTCACAGCACTTGGTCAAGAAGCAGGGGTAGATTGCTACAGTTCGAGTCAATACCTCAACAACCTCTTATACCAAAGAGGCGTACAAGGAAACCACCACAATCATCTTCACAAGATCCATCTCCAGTCTACTTTCAACCAATGGCTACTAAGGAAGACATCGAGAACATCAACAAGACAATTGAAATGTTGTCTAACATGATGCAAACACTCACCACTAGAGTCAACACGGTAAAGCAAGACAATCAAAACAATGTCACTACCGCGGCAATGGACAAGATTAAGGAACAAATGAGTAAGATTTCTGAAGAATTCACTTATGTGGAAAAGCCTGTCACCTCTTCGTCCATTAGGGACAAGCTTCCTGAGAAGTTTTCCACTGCTGACATTCCCAAATTCAAGCCTACTGATAATCCGCTTTTCCATTTGAAGGCTTTTTCTGCAACCATGGCTCTTAAGGGAGTAGATGTGACACTCTTCCCTACAGTGTTCCCTCTTTCCTTGGAGCATGCCTGTCAACAGTGGTTCTACTCTTTGGAATCCAAATATGTCGCGACCTGGGAGGATGTTGCTGAAAGCTTTATGAATCGTTACAAGTGTAACATTCAGGCCAAGACTTCTGAACGTGAACTCTCCATTCTCAAACAGAAAGAGAATGAAGGCTTCACCACTTACTTAAGCAAGTGGAGGGAAACAGCCGCGCTCTTCGTGGATCCCCCCAAGGAAAAAGAGATGGTTCGCTTGTTCATTGCCAATCTGACTCATAAGTACAAGCAACACTTGAAGTTTTTGCCTCTGAGTACCTTTGAAGCTGTATACAATATTGGAATCAATATTGAGGACGAACTAATGAAGACTGCTGGTAGCAACAATAATAACAACACTTGGAAAAACAAGAAGAACGACACTCCTTCTTCTTTGTCTTCCAAGCCCAATAATGCCACCAACGATATCAATATCAATGATGTGCTGGCCCTTAATGCTCCTCCTCAAAGATTCCAAAGGCAAAGGAGGGTTTACATGCCTTTGGGAATGACCTATGATGCTGCTTTTGACCGTTTGCATGGTCAAGGACTGATTATGCCAATTGGACCATTTCCAGAACCTCGACCAGAGAATAGGACCGCTAGCTATTACCCCAATGCTTATTGCAAGTTTCATCAAGCCAAGGGTCATAATACTGAGAAGTGTTGGAGGTTGAAGGATGCAATCCAAGACCTAATTGATGCTAATCAACTTCCTGTCCTTCCAGGGGGCAAGAAGCCTAACATTCAAAACAGGTCCTCTTTCTGATGCTTTGGCTATCATGGGAGATGAAGTCTCCTTTGACCCGTCAATACTCATTCAACCTGTGAATGAACCTCTGCCGGACGTTGTATTTGTCTCGAGTTCTGAAGAAGTGAATGGAATTTGGGATAGTGACGATGAAGACGTCTATCTCAAGGATATATCCTGTTCATCTCTTGGCACAAGTGAAGATGTTTGGGGAGACTTTGAGATCAAGGTTCTCACCAGAAGTGGGAAGTTGCAACAACCTAGTCCACCTCCATCTCCACCACAATCACATCCGATAGTTGATCCAGTCGACCCTGTGAACAACGATGTGGTCAAATAATTGCAAAAGACCAAGGTGGAGATGAATGTATGGAAGCTTTTGGCCACCTCCCACGAGCATCGAAAGGCTGTGATGAATGCTCTGGTGAAAATAGGAGTTGATGATGACATGACTCCTCAAGGACTGGTCAACTTTCTCACTACTCAATTGCCAAGTACTAGCAATCTGATTTCATTTTCTGACAAGGATCTGCCCCCGGAAGGCGATCAACATAATAAGGCCTTACACCTCACTGTGGTGTGTAGGCAGATGAATGTTCCTATGATCCTAGTTGATAACGGCTCTGCAATCAATGTATGCCTACTCCGCACTGCAAAGAAGCTGGGCATAAAGAACGAAGAACTGACTCCCTTGACCCAAGGCATTCGTGCTTATGATAATACTCGCCGTCAAGCCATGGGTACTATCACACTAAACATAACTACTGGGGCCATTGAACGTCGCACCAAGTTTCAGGTGGTAGATATTAAGGCCTCTTTTAATCTGTTGTTAGGACGCCGTTGGCTTCATGAGCTAAAGGCGGTTCCATCATCGCTGCACCAGAATGTGAAAGCCATAGTTGGAGGGGTTCCAATTACCATTGATGCCTCTTCTATGCGCATTCAAGTTATCGACACTCCTATCGTCCATGTCGAACATGACGAAGAAGACGAAGATCTTTGGGGGTTTTCACTCAATGATATTCTCGTGATTGAAGAAGAGGAAAAGTGTCATCTCGACTTCGATCCCTATTCAAACACCAATATTAATGCCATTCTGAAGAAGCAAGGGCATTTCCCTGGAATGACCCTCGGACTCAAAAAGAAAATGGCTGAACTTTGGGGCCATCCTGGTGCACTCAAGAAGGATACTTTTGGCTTAGGATTCAAGCCGACAAAAGAAGATGTGAGACAAGCCCTCTTGAAGATGAAGGCTTGCAATAATGCTCGAATCACGAAAACGGAAATGGCCATGGATCCATATCCATTCACCCTCAATGGCCAGTACATCACAGAAGGGGAAGACTTCCCATGCTATGAATTCCCTGAGCCATTCGTCCACGATGGGAAGCGTGAACCAGGATTCGAGATGTTCCTCGATTGTGACTTTGTTGATGAAGACGAAGAGCTCTTCACAACTGAGAAGCCAGCTAGCCCAAACTCTAATGATCTAGGCATCAACCTGCTTTTTGGAATGGAGAAGAATGAGTCTAAGCCCGTCTGCAATGATAATTTCGAGCTCGTTCAAGCTATTATAGCAAACAAAGATTTTGACCCCTCCGAGTTAATTGTCCAAGCTGATAATATTTCAAAGGGGTGACGCAAGACATTGAGGATCACTACACCAAGCGGAGAGAAGTTGGAAATAACCGCTGGCGAAGGTCCTATGTTTGATGAGTCTGAGTCGTCTGGGTCTGAGTCCGAGTCTGAGTCTAAGTCTATAGACGAGTCCTTAGAGTCTAAGGCCGACCCTCTTTCTGCTATAGAGTCCAATCCTGAGTCTCTTGTTGAATTTTCTCTTTCCGGTGAGGTCGCAGCTGACCTTGCCCCTCTTGATGTATTAGCCGATGAATTCAATAAAATGAGTACCTTTGCTTACGATGCGTGTCATTCCCCTAGCCGTGATCAATATTGCTTTGCTAATGATAAAAATGACAAAGAAATAATAAAAGCAATGGAAGAACACGAAAATAAAACGACAATTATCGAAGATACAAAAACAATTAATATTTCCAATGATACGACTGTTAAAGAAGTAAAAATTGGATTAACACTAAGTCAAGATGAACGCAAAGAGCTAATTAACTTGCTTAGTGAATTTGTTGATGTATTTTCTTGGTCATGCCAAGATATGCCAGGAATTGACAGGGATATAGCTCAGCATACGATACCACTTATTCCAGGTATGAAGCCTGTCAAATAAAAGTTGCGCCGTATGAAACCGGATGTAGCTCGCAAAATCAAAGAAGAAATCAGAAACCAGTTGGCCGCAGGTTTCATCAAAGTATCCAAGTATCCAGAATGGATAGCAAATGTGGTTTAGTTCCAAAGAAGGACTGAAGGTTCAGAATTTGTGTTGATTACAGGGACCTCAATAAAGCAAGCTCGATAGATGGGTTCCCTGTACCTCACATTGACATTCTGGTCGATAACACAGCAACCCATGCACTCCTATCATTCATGGGCGGCTACGCCGGATATAATCAAGTATTGATGGCTGAAGAAGATATGGAGAAAACCACATTCATCACACAATGGGGTACATATTGCTATACGGTAATACCGTTCGGGTTGAAAAACGGGGGTGCCACCTACCAAAGAGCAGCTATAGCATTGTTACATGACATGATGCACAAAGAGGTGGAGGTCTATGTCGATGATATGATCGTTAAGTCTAAAGATCGCCCAGGCCATATCATTGCACTTTGCAAGTTCTTTAAAAGACTCCACAAGTACAACATGAGATTAAATCTAGCAAAGTGTGCATTCGGAGTCACGTCAGGCAAATTACTTGGATATGTGATCAGTTCTCGAGGGATTGAAATAGATCCCACAAAAATAAAAGCAATCATGGCCATGCCACCGCCTAAGAATGAGAAGGAGATTCGAGGTTTCATTAGAAGGCTGCAGTATATAAGTAGGTTCATATCAAAGCTCACAACGATATGTGAACCAATATTCAAGAAGCTTAAGAAAAACGTCCCAGTCACATGGGATGACGATTGCCAAAAAGCTTTCGACAAAATCGAAGAGTACCTGGGAAACCCACCTGTGCTAGCGCCAGCAATACCTGACTTTCCTCTTCGACTCTACCTTACGGTCACAAGAGAAACGATGGGGGCAATGCTAGCACAAGAGATTGAAAACAAGGAGAATGAAATCTACTACTTGAGTAATAAGCTTCAAGGATATGAGACACGAGACACACCACTTGAAAAGTTGTGTCTCGCACTTGTTTGGGCCGCACAGAAACTAAGACATTACATGCTCACTCATACAGTGCATGTCGTGTCCAAAATAGATCCTCTCAAATACTTGTTCGAAAAAGCAACACTCAATGGCAGATTATCAAGGTGGATAGTCAATCTTGCTCAGTTCAACTTGAAATTTGTACTACAAAAAGCCATCAAAGGTTCTGCGGTTTCTGACTTCTTAGCAGACTTTCCGCTAGAAGAAGTTGAGAAAGAAGAAGATGAGTATGATTTTCCTGACGAAGATTTACTCATGACCGAAGATGATAGCTGGACGCTCTATTTCGATGGAGCTTCAAACCAAAAAGGTTGTGGTGTAGGAGTCTTGCTCGTATCACCCAATGAAGAACATATCCCAATTTCCATGAAACTCGATTTTGATGTCACCAACAATGCAGCAGAATATGTAGCATGTATTTTGGGCTTAGAAACAGCTGTCGCGTTGGGAATTAAGAAGCTCAGAATCTATGGTGATTCTTCACTAATCATTAACCAAATCTCCAAGAGATGGAAAGTGAGAAGTGAAAGTCTCGCTACGTATCAAGCTCATTTAGAAACTCTCACGGAGCAACCAGATGAAGTGGAATATACGTATTTGCCGAGAGAAGAAAACGAGTTCGCTGACGCACTAGCTAAATTAGAATCAATGGTGCGAATTCCAACGGATGCAATCAGAATGTCGTTGACCATAGAAAGAATATATGAGCCGGCTTATGTTCACGCACTCGACGATGAACAAGAATCAGAAGAAGAAGATGAAGAGCCATGGTATACAGATATCCTTAACTATGTGACAAGAGGAGAATACCCTCCTAATACTGATAAAAGGGCACGCCGTGCTTTGAGGCTCCTGGCCTCACAGTATGTGCTCATCAGGGGAGAACTCCACAAGAGAACTGCAATGGGGAAAAATCTCTTATGCATAGCCAAGAAAGAAGCACACAGAACCATGGAAAACCTTCATGCCGGTATATGTGGAACGCACATGAATGCAAAGATGTTAGTCCAAAAGATTCAATGACAAGGTTATTATTGGACTACTATGGAGAGAGATTGTCACAAATACGTCAAGAAATGCATGAAGTGTTAAGTCTACGCAAATTTACAGCATGTTCCACCTTCGCTTCTCTACACATATACTTCTCCATGGCCTTTCTCCACTTGGGGCATCGACATCATTGGAAAAATAACGCCACCAGGACAAGGGGGGCACGAATTCATCCTCGTAGCGATCGACTATTTCACCATGAGATGATCAGCGATAATGGAACGCAATTTGCCTCATATGCTAAGCTAACGGCGAAACACGTAGCTCAATTCATTGAGAAAAATATCATATGCCGCTATGGGGTACCTCATGAGATGATCAGCGATAATGGAACGCATTTCCAAGCCGAATGCGCGGAATTATTACAGAAATATCATATCAAGCATCACAGATCATCATCTTACAGGCCACAAACAAATGGTGCGGTCGAATCAGCCAAAAAAACCGTGAAAACTATCATAAAAAAGATGACAGAAAATTACAAGGATTGGCTAAGTAAGCTACATTTCGCCCTTTGGGGTTATCGAACCTCTGTTCGTACATCAACGGGGGCTACCCCTTTCTCTTTGGTCTATGGAGTTGAAGCTGTACAACCAATAGAACTCGAAATCCCTTCTCTCCGAATCGCGTTGGAAAGCCAACTAGATGAAGTCGACTGGATTAGAGCAAGATATGATGAACTAGTCTTACTCTATGAAAAGCGCTTGGCAGCTTTGCACCATGTCCAAACCTACCTACAGCGTATGGCGCGACATTTTAATAAAAAATTCAAGACTAGGAACATCAAAGAGGGTGACCTGGTGCTTAAAGCACTTCGTAAAAATGTGTTAGATCTAAGAAGAAAATTCAGACCAAATTGGTCAAGCTCGTACATTGTTAAAGCCATCTTGTCTGGCGGAGCGGCACAATTGGTAGACATGGACGATAACCGTTTCCACAATTTAACCAACTTGGATCAACTCAAGAAATTCTATGCCTAGTCGCATGGGTTCATGACCCAATAGAGCTACGTTTGGCCTAATTCCTTTTTGAGGATACGTAGGCAACCCCTCAAGGGGGCCCGACCACTTTAAAAAAATAAAATCCTCCCTCTGTCGATCAAGTATACGCGTCAGTTCAGCATTGCGTCACAAAAAAAACGAGGTTTTGCCGCGACACGGGAATGTCCACCGTGTCACGGCACAGTCCACCGTGGCACGGTGGACCTGAGCAAAACAAATAAAAAAAAAAAGAGTTTTGCCGCGACACGGGAATGTCCACCGTGTCATGGCACAGTCCACCCTTGCACGGTGGACCTGAGAAAAAAAAAATTGCCGTGACGCGGGAATTTCCAACGTGTCACGGAATTTTTCACCGTGACACGGTGGAATTTCAGATTTTCCGATTTTTTTAGTGACGCAGTCTTTGCGAATTCATTATTTGCCCGAGGTTTTTTTTTTTTATTTTCATTCTTCCATTGCGTCCGACTCCTTGACTCGGATATTAAAAAACAAAAAGGTCATTGTAATTTTTTATTTAAGGCTAAAATAAATATGCTATTATTATTGAAATAAATGTGACGACAATTATTGGCATCATACGCCTTATTTAAAAAAAACACATTATAAATCATAAAAGCAAAGCAATACTGATCTAATCCCTCTTCACTTTAGGAACCTCATTCTCTTTTTCAACTAGGTCGGCCTTCACCATTAATGTGTCTTTTGTAGCCTGAACCGTCATACCCCTAGTCGAACTTTCACCCCTTTCACCTTTCTTAATATTCTTCGGTTGTTTCTCTCTATAGACCATCTTCTCCTTACCCTTCCCTTTCACATAATTCTTCCTTTTCGGCATTATAGGAGTCTTAAACTCAATCCCTTGTGTTCTTGGACCTAGACGATCTTTAGGAGGCACTTTCTTATTTCCAAGACGGCTCTTCACATAAGATTTGCGTGATCCGACTCGTTCCCTCCTACTTCCAGGATTCAACCATGCCTTGTATGCACTAGATAAGGGAGGAGGAGCTTGGTTACTTGCAGAAACGGTCCAAAAAGGTCTTCCAATCCAATAAGTCTCGTATTTGTGAACGTTACTTTCATGCAACGATACTTCACGAGGGCTATCGTTATAGCGTGGAACTACTTGTTCAAGTCCATACTGCCGCATCAGCCGAGAAGGACAATAAAAAGTCAGTTTTGAGATACTAGGAACACGACAATACGGAGTATCATTCGTACCAACCATCCTAGTAAGCCTCCACCAAGGCACCACCCAACGAATGGAAAATTCCCTCTTTGCAAAGAAAGTTTTCCAGTCTTCATACGACATGTTCACAGAGTAATTCTTCTTCCTGCGGACAAGATCGTTAGGGCCATATTTCTCAATATCGTCGGGGGCTTCAAATAGTTCTAAACGCTCCATCAACCAAATCTGCAAAAAAAAAAAAAAAATCAGTCGATAATAAAAAAAAAACTGCAGATTCTACCGTGACACGGCAGAGTTCACCGTGTCACGGCAGAGAGCCACCGTGACACGGTGCCTGTTTTGTGTCACGGGGGCTACTCGAAGCGTATTTTTACCTGCAGCAGTACCAGAGAGCCCTTCCTGATGGCTTTCTGGTCAGCTTTTGCTTCGTCAAGGCCACGAAATGTTTCTCCAAGGCACGTAGGCATAGGAGATCTTCCAGATTCAACATGTTCAAGCACATACGCTATACAAGCATGTCCTACCCTACCGTTTGCAAAAAAAAGCTTGCTAAACATGCAAAAAATATATGCCCTTCTACGATATACATGATAAGACTCAGAGATAGGGCGATTAAAATATAAATTTGCAAGTTTTTCTAAGTCTACCTCATTACCACACACAATTCTATTTAAATCTGAATCTGTTAGATTCAAATGGCGTTCAAAATCTTGGTAATAATATTCACATAGGGTAGGCATGGAAATAAGATTTCTAGTAGGAAATCCAAAGATGGCACCGAATTCCTCCGGCAGGGGACATATTTCATCGTAATCAAATTTAAAACAATGTGTTTCTAGACTCCAATAGTCTAATGCTGCCCTAAGAAAATCATGTTCAATCGCTACATGCCTCAGGGCTAGTAAACCCCTGACATGAAACAATTATAACTCTCTTTTGTCAGCATTGGTCAAAGAATAAGACCAGTTGCGCAATGTATTATCAAAATTCTGAGACATTAAATTGAAATATGAAATTCTAATTATTTTGTGTTTCGTAATTATGCATATCACGAGTTTACTGGTCCTATTTTATAGCAAAAGCGCTCGGAACTACTCAGAAATTATCTTTCCATACGTGTAAACCACACCATTGTAGAATACGCGCACCGTGACACGGGGAGTCCCACCGTGTCACAGGAATTTTTTCCGCGACACGGCAGATTTTTCCATGACACGGTGTACAGTGCCGTGTCGCGGCACCCATGCGTTTTCATTTTTCTTTATCTTTTCCTGTATCTATCCGGATTTTTTTTAGTATTTTATCTTCACCGTTTACTTTTCTGTTTTTCGAGAGTTTCATTCCCAATAAAATTCTCAACCTTTTTTATCATTTTTTTTATTATTTTATTTTTATTTATTTATTTATTTATTTAATATCTTTTTTAGTATTTTATTCATTTTATTTCTATTTTTTCTTTATACACTTATTTATTTATTCTTGTCTTTTTATTTCCTTTTCTTTTAGGGAAGGTCGGTACCCTCCACTTACTCCACTTACGTTTTTTTTGTCGCGTCATTAATACATACACAATCACACACAATGAGTCTCAAACACACACTAACACACACTAATAAATACGTAAACTGTGAATAATGTACAAAATGAGTCATAATAAATAAGAAGCGTAAAGTGTCATCACAGTATGTACAAATAAAGACCCTCGGTCAAAAATCTGCAGAACTAGAAGAGTTAGGATCAGTATCATCTCCAGCCTGTGAATACGGGAATGGTGAGCCAAAGAGTCCCGCCATCATCCGAGTACGGGGAGTAGTGTCCCTACTAGTCCATGTGACTCCAGCAGCAGTCAAACTCAAAGCAGGACCCGTCCAACTGGAAAACGGTGTCGACTGACTCAAAGACATGGGAATCGTCGGTGGAGGCATCGTCCCATAAATTGGAACTGAAAACAAGCCCGACACCGGTGGAGGAATCCCAGACGATGGAGCTCAAAATAAGCCAGGATCCACGGGAGTCAAAACTGGCCTAAACTCAGGATGTCAAGGCTGTGAAAACGATTGCCGCTGCCTCTGACCCTGACCCTGAAAGCGCTGGGAAGACTGAGGCTGCTGCCACCGAGCCTCCTGAAATGGCTGAGGCTCCCGCTGAGACTGAGAATGCCGATGAACCTCAGGAGATCGTCTACCACGACTAGGCTCCTCCTCGTCCGAGCCTTTATTCCTCGAGCGCGAGCGGGACCTCCGTTGCTCCTGAAAGATACAAAATAAAAAGGCGTCAACAATGCAAAATAAAACAAATGGTAGAAGTGGAAAAAAATGAGCATACCTCAAGAACATCACCAGAACTGCTCCGACAACTCGCACCACGCCAAAGCTTGATGATGCAGTACTTCAGAGCGTCAACCAGCTTAATGAGTCTCATCATCTCCGAGTCCCATCATCTCCGGGCGGTTAGGTTGAGAACAAAACAAAGAAAAATCAGTAACAAGCGGTGTTAAAAGGATGAATAATGCATCAAAAACTTACTGGCTCAAAAACCTCGGGCAGAGACTCCTGCGCCTGTCTGAAACCCTCTGGCACGTCAACAATATGGTCCTCCGTAATACCGATCGGCCCTGGGTAGTGGACAGATTGAGGCGGAATCTCAATCCTCCCCACGGGGCGAACAGTTGTTTGAAAATACGATCGAATAATCAAGTTATTCAACTATTTACACAGAGACTAGTGACAAAAATCCTCAAAAGAAATCATACCTCAGGAAGGCGGGGTGGAGAAGCAAGTCCTACGCGTAATCACCCTCCATGTGCACAAGCTCCTGCCAAGGAAAAGTGTAGCGCTCTCCCCTGTTTATCAACTCCCTAAGCAAGCGCGAGTCCAGCATCGACTCCGGTGGAGATAAGGGCACCACAAAGCGATCACCAGTGTGCTGACGAATGACACGCTCTCCCAATACCAGACAAAGCGTCCGGTACCAACCAAAATAGTGTGGTGCGCTGAAAGATGCAAGGCCTCGGGAAACACCGTAAAAAGTTGGCATGAAACACCGGAAACAACGTCAGAGAGAAAATAACAGACTACAAAACTAGTTCTTGCGCCAACAGAAGAGGTGCCTCGGCGTAGCAGCTCGCGCAGCGCAGAGATAGACTCCACCCGTGACTCTCCTCGGTCACGCCAGCTGGTCCCGACAGGGAAGTCATGAACTGTGGAGCCAATCCCTGGAAGTACTCGTAGAACCATAGCTGCAATGAAAATTAATCTTTGAGCACATAAGTCGAACAAATTAAAATTAAACAGGAAGAGGAAAGGATCGTCACCTCTACGACTCTCCATAGACCGTAGACAGTGACGGGAGACTCGTCGTTCAGCTGCCTACAACCATGACGTAACGACAAGAGAAGGTCGACGTATCCGAGGCTGGCCCAGCTAAAGGATCCTATCTCACTAATCCTGACTAAAGAATGGAGGTAGCAAAGGAGTGCACGTGAACTCCTATCAGGAGAAAGAGTCATGGAAATAAGAATCAGAATGAAGATCCGCACTCGTTGCTCAGCTGATGTCTCCTCCATGTCAAAACCACGAGCTAGAACTGAAGCCAACTCCGATCACCCGCTCCTAGGACCACCTCGAGACACTGGCTGGGTCCTGATATGCGGAACAATCGGACCTAAAAAATCGGCTGCCTCAGCCGCTCCCCAAAAAAGATCAGACATTTGTGCTACGGCCCGATCAGAGAAGCGTAGGCCGCTAATCATGCTAAAGTCCAGAGGGGTCACTGTCATCTCCCCCCAAGAAAAGTGGAAGGTGTTGGTAGTATCCCAAAAATACTCCAACAATGCGCGAACGACTGTCGCACCACAACCCCGGGGGCTGCGAAACCCTACGATCGCCGAATAAAAGTCCACTAAACCAGCTGATTCCCATAAGGCGTTCGTAGCCGAATCCCTCGTGATAATCTAGTGAAGTCGAGGAATCAAATCTCCAGCTCCAGATTCGTGGTGGCGAAGCGTGCCGTCAACTATGCCGGCAAGTGGGCGATGAGAAACGTGGTTCTCACGACAGAAAACCAACTGGTCTGAGGTCCACGGGGGTGGAACCCACCTCCTCTACCCGTAGAGGCCCGAGGCTCAGACTCTAAGGCGTTGTCATCCATACCCTCGGGAATCGTGGGAGTGTCCTCCCGAAAAGCCTGACGCCGGCCATGGGTAGAAAGATCGCGATCTCGTCGTCTAGGCATGCTATTATAAAAATAAAAATCTAAATGCTTAACATCATTTCCTAAGACATTTAGTTATTTATATCGAGTTGCATTTTAATAAAAAATCTAAATGCTTAGCATCACTTCCTAAGTTATTTAGTTATTTATTGCATTATACGCTAAATTTTTACCTCAAGGCTAAAAATTGGCAAAATAATGGAATTATTTATAGTATTTAGTTTCTCCATAACGAACTAATACTATGTTCTCTTAATTGCATGATACTATGTTCTCCATGACAATGTAGTACATACACAATACAAACACATATCTCAAAATTGCACAAAAACAATAGATCGACGCATCATAGCATATTTTAGAAGATCTACAACCAACATGTCATCATCTCAAGTGCAAAAGAACAACATGAACAACAAGGAACACCATTTACCACAAGTAGTATAAAAAATGGTGATTTTGCTCAATTCTTCACCAAATCATGTAATTTTTGTCTCAAATCTCTCACAAACACGCATACATACATATGCAAGTAATTTCATGGCAAGAATTTCAACATAAACCTCAAAATCAAAAAATCCCCAAATTGATTTTTAAGGGTTTTTACATGAAATTATTCGTTTTAAGCAAGGTCGAGACAAAAATCAAAGTAAACTTACATAGATCCTTGTAGAGAATCGAAAATGAGGAAAGTAGCAAAAAATTAGAGCAGAATTGATGAAGATTTGAGCTCCAAAAGCTCGAACAGCCGTGAAGACTGCAGCACGACCGCCGTGACACGGTCAGAAGCTGCCATGACTCGGTAAGAACGGCCCGTGTCATGGTGAGAAACCTCAGGTGACGGGAAAGAACTCCGGCAGTGGCAGCGGCAACCGCAAGCGAGCAGCAGCAAATTTCAGCGAAAAAAAATAATAAAAAGGGGAAAACGCAGAACCGCCGTGACACGGGAAGTGATCTCCGTCTGACGGAAAATAGCTCCGAGCGCCGGTGAAATCTTGCCGTGGCTCGGTAATTTGAGCAGAAGAAAAAAAGAAAATGGAGAAGGGGAAGTGCGGAAATGGCAAGAAAATGGAAGAGAGCAACTCGAATTTAAAGCCAAAAAAGCATCTCGTTACATCCCGTTTCCCGTGCAATGTTTCCGTTACCATGTAACGATAATATATTGGCGTGGCGCACGTGGTTTGACTGGTCAAAGATGCCAGTTGACTGATTTTCAGCCAACAGATTTCCCACGTCACGGGAATCTGCTCCGCGTGACGGGGACCCCTGTCGTGTCACGGGAATTCTTTTTCGTGACACGTGTTTTGGGGGTTTTTGTCCCTTGGGAGAGTTATGTCACGAAGTCTGATCCGGCTGAGCTGTACCTGCAAAATAACAGAGACTCCGGGTGGTTGGAGCTCCGCCTCCGACGGTCAAGTTAGTAACTTGAAAAGGAATAAAGAGAACGGAAATTTAGGTGGGTATCTGCTCGGATTCCAAGCTCAGGTCTTTCTCTGATGTGAGAGAATGCAGGTGTAATAAATGATTGAATGTGTCCCCAAAATGGGGAAATATCTCCCTATTTATAGGGTCATTTGAAATTGTGCCCTTATCTAGGTCACTTGACCTAGATTGTGGTGGGCTGTGCCGAATTACGGCGTTCTCTTGGGATTTGGGCCCTTGAGGGCCGCCATTTCAGAATCTATCTGAAGGAGCCACGTGTCAAATGGCTAGGGGGCCACTTGGGTTAGTCTGATCTTGACACATGGCCTTCTCTTATTGGGACACCTGCCTAGGGTAATTTTTACCCTAAACATTTGCCCCTCACATGGGTCACGTGGATGTCACGTGGGGCATGGTACACGTGTCCACCTATCAAAGGTGAACAATAACGGGTAAAATTTTTGAATTTCAAATCAAAAATTTCCCCCCACTTTCACTTTCTATAAATAGAAAGTTACCCCACTTTTCACACCTTACGTTCACATTGACTTTTTAGAGAGAGATTCTAGAGAGAGATTCGCTGCTCCCGTCTGCGTCACAGCAAGTTCACGTTCCCGAGTGCGAGCAGTTCAACACCTGGTTTACCGGCTGTAGCGGTTTTCAGATTTTTCAGAGTAAAAGCGAGGTAACCACCTGTACCATTTTAGCTTTTCTCCCTTTCAATTTGTATACCATTTTTTCCGCCTGTATACCCAGCTTTTTTAGAGATTATAAATGAGTTCCCAATCCACTCACTCGGCACTACCTAGGACACTCAGCCGATCCCCCAGAACGGCTGAGTCTAGAACAGGGGGTGCCTCTTCTGGACTGTCGGAACCAATATGCTCATCTCCGAATTCCTCCCTCTCTGTGTCTGTGCAGGACACAATGGCCAGAACGAAACAGACGACCAGACGGTCTAAGAGCCTGCGCACTATGAGAGTGCCAACCGATGAGGTTTTCCCGGAAGGGGAATAGAGGGATTGGGAGAAGAACGGATCTGACGAAGAGGCTCCCTCTACCTGCGGGAGCTTTGGGGTACGAGAGGTAAACGGCGAGGGAGCCGCCTCCTCTGATGAAGCCGGCGATGCTGAGGCCGGCCAAGGATCAAGAGCCGAATCTTCCGGCTCTGACCAGCACAATTTTGCGGCTGACTATCAGCAGCCGCCCAAGGTCGCTGACAACCCCAACCCCAAAAGGACCCTGATGCTGCCGGGTAACATCGCCCTCCTAAATAGCGGATTCATGGCCTTCAAGGAAAAGCACCCCTTTGGAAGGGGTTGGGAGATTACCGTCCCTCCGGCTGACGCTGTAATGGCTTGGAGTGATGATATTGAGCACGCAGATGATTACTTCATCTGCTACGAGGCGGTTATCGAAGCCGGCCTCCGGTTCCCCCTCCACCCCGGGATTAGGAAAATCCTTAAGGGGTACGATCTAGGGGTTTGGCAGCTCACTCCCAATTCGTGGGTGAATATCCTAAGTTACATCGCTGCCTGCGAGTTTCAAAACTTGAACCCCAGCTTCTCCGCCTTCGCTCATATGCACTATTTGAGCAAGGCTCCAGGCGGCCATGGGGCATGGTATACTCTGACTACCTTGCTCCAATAATTGATGACTCTGGACAAAGTGTCCAAATGGTCCTGGTGGAAGGACAAGTTTTATTTGGTTTCCTCCCCCACCCTTAGACACAACCGGACACTACGCCGGTACAATACTGAGCCGGCTCTTCTTGGACGCAAATGCCCTCTCCCGGCACTATCTACTAAGGCACAGGAGCAAATAATGGAGCCGGGATTCTTTGAAACAACAACTGAGTCCATGGGGGATGGGACTCACATTATTGTACCCAAAAACTAGATTCCCCATCTGGACTTCTTCAAGGACGAGTGCTTCTTGTCCGCCTGCGGGCTAAGTACCATGTTTCCTAGGGGTAGAACACTTCTCATCCGGAATGATTGTTATTTTACTTTAGTTGCAAACTTGCCATAATTTTCTCTAACTTTAAATTCTTGTTCTTGCAGACGAAGCCTTGAGAATGGTTGATCAGGCAAAGACTCCAGCCAAGTCTGCGGCGCTGCTGCGCAAAGAGTCTGCGCTTGCCAAGAAAGCAGCCGTCGAGGCTAAGGATTCCAAAAAAGGCGGGGTAAGACCGCCTGACTTGATGTGTTTGCAAATTTCCTTTTCTTTTACAATTTGCCGGTTGGGTATTCTTAACCTTTGTTTATTTCTCAGGAGTCCGTCAAGAAGGTCCCACGATCTTTCTCCAAGCTGCTCAAAAGGCAAGGAGACGATCTGGAGAAGGCTCCGACTGCTAAATCCGCCAGGAAGGGCCCTCCTCCTCCCCAGAAACAATCATCTGCCCAATCCGGTCGTCCAACGACCGGGGGTAGATCACCTGCTTCAATAAAAATTCTGAGCGAAGGCTCGGAACGCTCGCAGCAGAAAGCGCCGGATGTCTCTACGGCATCGAAGGGTGGCGAGCCACCTAAAGTTGCAGGCGGTGCGGCAACCACTGGGGAGAAGCAGAAGCCGGAGACCCATCCGGAAGCCCAAGGTAAGGAACAAATTGAAATACCTTGGCCACTTGATTTTATGAGAGTCAAGACCAAGGTTGATCCTTTAAAAGGGTCGGTCAGCAGCCGGCAACGGATGAGTGCCGACTACGCTACTTCTATCTCACAGAGTGCTATTTTTGATGCAGGTCTGACTTCTGGCGAGCCGGATCTTGCGAGCTTTGCAAAACGGATGGTGAGGACCCTCACCAGGTCTGAGAAGAACTCCATACCTGATCTGCAGGTCGTGGAATTCGACCGGATAATGGGTCCACTAGCTGAGGTAAAAAATCCCTCTACCTTGATATCTCTTATCTTTAATTTAGCTAAGTAACTCATAAACCGGCTGTTATTGTCTTTGGTGATGCTGAGAGTGGACAGTCTCTGGGGCCCCTTCAGGCGGAAACAGGAAGAGGTAAATGACGCCAAATGGAGGGCCCTAGAAAACCTCAACTCTTCTGAATATTCTGATTATATGTGTAATTTAAAGATTAAAGCAGTAGAGTTGAAACAGGAGGAGCTGATCCGGAGTTTGACGGCTGCAAACGATGAAGATAACAACCGGGCTGATGACCTTGACAAGCAACTGAAAGATGCCAAATCAGATCTCAAGGCATTAGAAGATGCTGACAAGGAGAACGCCCAGCTCCGAGCAGACGTTACCCGCCTGGGGATTGAACTTGTCAATCTGCGAAACAAGCAGTCGAACGAGCTTGCCCAGGAGCAAAAACGGCTGACAGAGGAGAATGAGCGGGACAACTTGGCCCGGCTGAAGATCACATGGAGCCTTCTTTACCCAGAAATAGACTTTGAGGTCTATAAACTGAGGTATGATTACGCCACTGAGGTGTATGATGCCCAGCGAATGGGTGATGCTCCCCCACCTCGCTTCAAGGATTGGGCTGCTGAGCAGGGATATGAAGTATCTGATACTGAGGAGCCGGCGGATGAGCATAACGAGGGCCAGACCAGCCAAACTCAACCGGAGCAGCCACCTCAGCCTTAGGCGGGCCTCCCCCCAAACTTCTGTGGCAGTATGCCATTTTGTTTCTTTACCGGCTTGTATGCCGTGTGTTGTTGTATCTTTACCAACTAAGGAGTTGGGTTAACATTTTATTTCTTTCCTTCTTCACCGGATGTGTCCGGTTAACACCTATTCTGGCCTATGTGCCATTATTAATATTAATGAAGTATTCCGACTCAGTCGGTGTTTATATATGTTTGTGTTATGAGTTTTTTCAATTTGAAATTTTTTGCGTATGCTTGCAATTCTCTAATTTTTTGCCTAACTTAAAAAAGCATGCAGCAATTTGCAATCCGGGTGCTCTTTCCCCTGGGCGGCTGTGTGGTTGGTTTTATTTCACATTGATTGATTGGCTTGAAAACACTTGATACTGGAGAGGTATGGAGTGTTTTTGGGCCAATCAATCACAATGGTGATTGCCCCAAACAAAGTGCACAGCCGGCCATTGGAGCGGGTGCTTTGAGCTTCTTACCCAGGCGGTTATATTCCGTCTGGGGTTAACACTTAGCCATTACACAAATCTTTTGCCCCAATAGGGAGTAAGTGCAACTTTGGAATAAATAACCTAAGTGAGAACTTCAGCCGATGACCGACTGATGCCTCAGGGCATCCGGTACTCGGTAACTTAATCGTTCTTCATAGATTATTCTGGTCAGACGGCTATGAATTGACCAATTTGGTCGTTCAATTTTTGCCATCTACATTTGTACATAGAACCGACGAATAGTCCGTTCTCTGCGACGATTGCACCCGGAGGGGTGTCGCCGGACGCCTTTGTCCATGTTGGGACAGGCGGTTTTATAAAATAAGCAACCATCCGGCCATATTGGCCTTTGGTCTTGTTTGAGACCGGTTGTATAGCCACTAAGCGTTTTTGTGCTTAGTTTTTAATCGGACCATTGGCCGAGCGTTATTACAAAAGTGAATTTACGCTAAGTATCGAACTTAGTTGTTTGAACGAATAGTCCGTCTGAGTATTACCCAGGCGGACAAGCAATTTATTAAATTACACTACCAAACGTAATTAATTAAACAAAGAGTCCGTCTGAGCTTTACCCAAGCGGACCAGCAATTATTAGATTACGCTAAGTATCAAACTTAGTTATTCAAACAAAGAGACCGTCTGAGTTTTACCCAGGCGGACAAGCAGTTATAATATTTAACCAAACCAAGTATCAAACTTAGTAAGTTAAACACAGGGTCCGTCTGGGTATTGCCTAGGCGGACGAACAATAAAAATGGCCAAATAAATCTGCAAATAAAGCCTGAATTTTCATTAATTGACTTTCTGTTTACAAAAATTATACATTCTCAGAAGTAGTACTTATTTAGGTTGTCTACATTCCAAGTTCTAGGCAGGTGGCGATCGTCTGGGGTTTCCAAACGATAAGTGTCGTTCCTGACTTCTTCATAGATCCGGTAGGGGCCTTCCCAATTAGGGGTTAGCTTCCCAGCCTCATTGGCCCTACCGATTGCCTCCATTTTTCATAACACAAAGTCATCCACCTTCAGAGGACGCTTGTGCACTTTCTTGTTATAAGCTCTGGTCATTCTCAGACGGTATATCTCATGTCGCAGGGCTGCGTTGCCCCTGCGTTCCGGGAGGGAGTCCAATGCCAGCCGCATGGCCTCCCAATTTGCCTCTTCATCATAGAGCATAACTTTGAGAGTTTGCTTATAGTGCTCGATGGGCAAGACGGCTTCAGCACCGTATACCATAAGAAATGGGGTTTCTCCGGTTGCCCCTTTAGCAGTAGTCCGGATGGCCAACAGGACATGAATTAATTCTTCTGCTCATAAACCACCGGCTCTTTCAATTTTCTTTTTTATGTCTTCTGAGATGATTTTGTTGAAGGCTTCAACTTGGCCGTTTGCTTGGGGTCGGCCGACTGATGCAAAACAATGTGAGATACCCTGATCTCCCAACCAAGTCTTGAGCTGGGGGGTCTCAAACTGAGGGCCATTATCAAATACCATAGACATAGGTACCCCAAACCGGGTGATGATGTTCTTCTAGATGAAAGTGTTGACATCCTTTGTCTTAATGTTCTTAACCGACTCAGCTTCTACCCATTTGGTGAAATAATCCACAGCCACCAAAATGTATTGCTTTCCGCCTGGAGCAGGCGTATAAGGACCCAAGATATCCATGCCCCATTTGGCGAATGAGACTGGGCTATGGATTGCCGTCAGATCAGTAGTCGGGCGACGAATCAGTGGGCCAAACCTTTGGCACTTGTCGCATCTTTTGACTAACTCTTTGGCGTTTGCTTCAAGAGTAGGCCAGAAGTAATGCCGCCTGGCTCTGACGGCTAGGGACCTGCCGCCTATATGAGAGGCGCAGTACCCAGATGCAATTCTTGGAGAATTTCTTTCCCCTTCTCTAGGGTAACACACTTCAACAAAGGTTTGAGGAAACCCGCCTTGAAGAGTTCTCCATTTCTCAACTCTTAGATTACTGCTCGCTTTTTCATGACGGCTGCCTCCTGTGATGAATCAGGAAGCTTGCCGTCTGCTAAATATGCCTGGATGCCATCCATCCAGGTAGAGCTTCGGTCTAAGATTCCAATGGGCTCTTCATGTATACTTCTCTTTTCAAGAACTTCCCAAAAGACCGACCGAGGAGTATCACAGCAGGCGGTTGAAGCCAATTTAGACAACACATCCGCGTGGTTGTTATCAGACCTAGGCACTTGATTCAGACGGAATTCCTCAAGTGCCCTAGTATCTTCTTTGACTGCCTGAAGGTATTTAACCATAGCCGGATGGGTTGCCTCATATGTTCCCTCATACTGGCTGACGACCAACTGTGAATCAGAATAAGCGTCAATTTTAGTTGCCCCTACTGCCTTACACATGCGGATTCCGGCTAGCAGGGCTTCATATTCCGCCTCGTTATTTGAGGCTTGAAACTTAAACCGCAGTGCATATTCAAATTTGTCTCCCTCAGGGGACTCATATATAATTCCTGCACCGCAGCCGTTCTTCGTTGAGCTTCCGTCTACATACACTTTCCAAACCTGGTCAATATTATCCGGTTACACCGGTCGTGTCATTTCAACAATGAAGTCGGAAAACGCCTGACCTTTCACTGCCTTTCTAGGTTCAAAAGTGATTTCAAGACTTTGCATTTCAATAGCCCATTTCAACATTCTGTCGGATGACTCCAAAGTAGACATTGGCCGCTTGAGGGGCTGGTTGGTGTAGATTACAACCGGATGAGCCAGAAAATAAGGTTTCAATTTCTTGAAATCCATATATAGGGCAAGGCCAAATTTTTCTACCACGGGGTACCGGAGCTCGGCATTTTTTAGAACATGGCTAATGAAATAGACCGGAAGCTGAACAACGTCTCTCTCAGCAAGGAGAACAGCACTAAGGGCATGATCTGAGACGGCTAGGTACATATATAACACCTCTCTAGGAAGTGGACTAACAAGCTTTGGAAAAGAGTGGAGGTGTTCTTTCAGCCGTTGAAAGGCCACCTCAGCCTCATCCCCCCATTCAAATCTGGTCTTCTTCCTGATTGCTTGGAAGAAGTAAAGGCATTTGTCACCTGACCGGCTGAGGAATCTCCCCAAGGCTATCAGGCAACCGGTTAATCTCTGTGCTTCCTTGACAGTGCAGGGTGACTTCATGTCAATCACCGCCTGTATCTTCTGAGGGTTAGCCTATATCTCCCTTTGATCAATCAGGAATCCGAGAAACTTCCCAGACTCAACACCAAAGACACATTTCTTTGGGTTTGACATAACCTTATGCCGCCTGAGTGTGGTGAAGGTTTCTCGGAGATCAGCAAGGTGATCCGCCTGCTGTTTGGATTTGACTATCATGTCATCAATGTATGCCTCTACATTCCTCCCAATTTGATTAATAAAGACCGTATTAATCATCCGTTGGAACGTAGCCGGCGCATTTTTCAAGCCAAACGGCATCACCGTGTAACAGAATAGCCCCTGATCAGTGACGAAGGCCGTCTTTTCTTGATCTTTCTTCCACATGGGTATCTGATGGAAGCCAGAGTAGGCATCCATAAAACTCATCAAGGCATGCCCGGCTATTGAATCGACCAGACTGTCGATCTTAGGAAGCGGATAAATGTCCTTGGGACATGCTTTGTTGAGATCTGTGTAATCAACACACATACGCCAGGTACCATTCGGCTTCTTTACAAGCACAACATTTGCCACCCAGTCAGGGAAATTACATGGCCGAATGAACCCAGCATCCAACAGCTTTTTTACTTTGGCAGCTGCCGCCTGACTTCTTTCCTCGCCGTGATTCCTTTTCTTTTGCCGGATGGGCTTCTTTTTAGGATCCACGGCGAGTTTGTGGACAGCAAGATCCGGGCTGACGCCTGGCATCTCTTCCACTTCAAAGGAAAAAATGTCTTTGAATTCTTTCAGCAGAAGGTGCAAATCTGCACCTAACTTAGCAAAGGCAACCGTCCTAACCTTCAAGGTACGCTCCGGACGACTGTCGTCCAGAGGTATGTCAATACGCTCACCAGCCGGTTGGGGACGGAGCTCATCTGACCGTTCACCGGTCAGTGATTGCTATTTTTTCTCTTTCTTCACCTCCACCAGCATAGGTGCCTTTCTTTTCTTTCCGGCTGCTAGTGGGGCTGGTGCTGGATCGGCCTCCTTGACATTGTCAAGGTCTTTTGGCTCCTGGGCGCTTGGGGCCACGGTAACTTTGACGGCTGAGAGATAGCACTCCCGGGCCGTCTTTTGATCCCCATTCAAGGAACCAACAGAGTCGTCATCCCTCTCATACTTGATGAGCATGAGGGAAGGGATGATTACAGCCTTGGGTTCGTTGAGGGTTGGCCGGCCCAAGATAATGTTGTAGGCGGTCAGCTCCTCAACGACCAAAAACTTGACGATCAGATGTCGCCCTTTTCCTTTCTCACCCAGCCGGATGGGTAGATCGACTCTTCCGACTGGGTAAACCATTCCTCCCCCAAAGCTAACTAGGGGGTAAGTGACTGAATGCAAGCTGTTGTCATTGTATTTCAGCTTCTGCAAGCACCGGAGGCTGATGATGTCTGATGAGCTGCCGGTATCAATAAGGATCCGCCCAACCAACTGGTTGGCAACCTTACACTCAATGACGACCGGGTCATCATGTGGGCGGCGAACGCTACCCCTATCCTTCTCAGTGATCAGAACATCCGGGAAGGAGGAGCTTGCAGACGCCTTCCCATCATCATCTTTGTCCATCTTTCGAAGATGGCTCTTGGTGCCCCGGATGGTAGGGCCACCACATGAGAACCCGCCTGCTATTGTGTAGACCGACTCCTTGTCGGTATCCGAGCTACTAGCAGGCTGGGGGGTAGTCTTAGAGGACTGGCCCTTATTCTTCTTCTTTGCCCTGGTTGGGGACTTAGAAATATAGGACTTCAGCATTCCCTTGTCAGCCAGACGGTCCAACGCCCGTTGAAGGCTGAAGCAGTCGTTGGTGTCATGGCCAACTTCCTCATGGTATTGGAAAAATTTATTTTTGTTCCTTGATTGAATGGAACTTTTCATTGGATTCGCCTTCTCTAGGGACAGCCGGTCCTTAATCTCCATGAGGATGGAGTTGTAGTCCTTGTTAAACTCGTACTTTGGGACGTACGGTTTAAATTCTTTCTTCTTCTTCTGGGACGGCTGGTCAGAATCACTAACCGTGTGAGAGAGGACTATGAGAGGGGTTGGGTTTCGTGTTTGCTAATTAGGGTTTGATCACACTGATCAGTTAATTGCTTACTCCCACCTGGAAACCTAGGCACCTAGTCTATTTATAATCTCATTATAATTAGACTAGGGCACGAAGCCCAAAACTCTCATATAATCCCCATATTGCCGGCCACCTAAAGTGATGAGGCCCATGATGGGCCTCGTCCTCTAATGCTCGATCTATCCCCTTTGCGTGACCTTATAGGATCTGTCCAATTGGGCTTTGGTCTATTTTACTAGTCCAAAGATCGTTAGTACCCCTAGCCATGGAAAAACGACGACCCAAATGTACGAAATTAATTATCTCCATAATTTGATCCATTTATATATCTAGTAATTGCACACGACGAAGACATAACTCCTTAGAGTCTTGCTTTATGAACTTGTCAAGATCCTTATCAACATAAGTCTCTTGATTCATTCCAATCATTCTTCAAGATTCACTTCATGGATCGATCTTGATTCCCAATATGTACTCAACATTTCCTAAGTCTCTCATATAGAAACAATCTTCCTAACCATTGCTTGACTCATTCAAGCATTGATATATCATTTCATATGAATTGTATGTCAACTACATACTAGACTAGGAAGACCAATTGCTCCCACTAAACTTCTTGTCTCTACAAGATTCCTTTGTTCTACTAAGGAAATCAAACTGTTTGATTGCCTAATCAAAACAAATGTTCCAACTCCCTGATGCTTACTTCAATCCATAAATGAATTTCTAAAGTTTGCAAAACTTTCTAGGAATTTCTGGATTTCAAACTCTTAGGATGTATCATATACATGTTCGCTATCAAGATGAAAGTGATTTTGATATCCATAACTTGAATAATCCGAATAGGCTTAACCAACTAATATGGACTAACACATCTTTACAAGCATGGAGTCCATACTGGATTTCATGGCTTTAAGCCATTTCCTGAGTTGGCATTTATCCAAAGCTTGCTTGTAGGCCATGAATTCTAATCGTTCTAATAAGAAAATTTTAGAATCCACCTTTTCTCAGAATTTCAACAAATTGTTTGTTTTTATCCCAAGTAACCTACGATAGGTATGAGCGATAATAGAATTATTCTCTTCAACTCTTTGAAGTCTTTCATTCTAGTGGGACGATAGAAGCCTCGCTAGTTGAATTAGCTTGCTTCGACGCATGTTTTATCAAATTAGTTGATTTCATATGCCTTCATCTCTGATGTAGTGTTATCCACATCCATTTGTTGCTCGTCTCGAATCTCATCGAGATCTAACTTTACTCCCACTTGGCTTTATAGGAAGACATTCTTTCTATAAAGACACTATCGCGAGCAACAAACACTTTGTTTCTACACGATTGTAGGAATAATACCTCTTAGTTTCCATGAGAAAACCCATGAAGAACCTATTTTCTGATTTAGGGTGCATTATGTCATCTTTGTAAACATTTTACATTGATTTCATAACCCTTAATCCTGTTTAGAAAAGATAACTTTTCGAACATTTCCAAATCATAACTCTTATGACATCTTTTCTACTGCTTTGGTTAAGTTTCCTGTTTAGTATATTCGCAATTGTTGTTGTAATGTATATCCTCAAAGCGAATTTGTAAATCATTAATTTTTGGATCGAACAATGGAAAGCAAAGTTTGATTCCTTCTAAACATACATTTTAATTGTAATGTTTCTGGATTGTGAATTAATTCAACAATTCCCTCTAGATGATCATTCCTTTTGAGTTAAATATTTATCACACCAATCATATTGTGGTGTTAAATTGTTTATCTCAAACTGATTTTACATTTCATTTTTGGAATTTTGAACATTTCAATGTTTCCAAGCTTTACTTCATTAAGTAATTATCGATATATTTACTTAAATCATTAGTAAAAGCGATGAAATAGTTAAATCTCTTTGCTAATTTTGAACTTATGGTTCACATACATCATATGTATGAGTACCGAAAGGTCATTTTAGCTTCTTTTAATCTTTTTACTAAAAAGGCAACTTGGTCATCTTAACTTATCAAGCATGACTTCTAATTCTCAAGTGATTCATAATCATATATGAATGAGAGTCCATCCAAAACTTTGAATGTGCAAATGGTTAATGTGACCTAACCTTACTTGTTATAAGTAAGTGTATTTTGAATCATCTAAATTTTACTATTGTGATCTACTTATATCAATTTCATAAAACAGAATTAACTCATATCTTGCAAAATGAAAAAACAATTTATTACCTTGGTCATGGATCAACACTTATCCAAGCCAAGTAAACCAAATTCAGTATTCAAAACAAGAAAATCGAAATATTGTCTCATCAAAACTGGAAATTATTCTAAAATCATGATAATTAATCAAAATTTATAACTATGAAGCTATCTCTGGCCACTCAAATACTTCTAGTGCACCTTCAAGCTCCATTTCCATGCTAGCTTCACTTATTTGCAGTTCCTGCGCAACATCACTATGTTAAGCACTGCAACTTGGTATCACATACCTAAGTGAAAGTTAAAATGTTTATAACATTATACCTGAGGTTGATGCTCCATTCTTCTTGAGGACGTCGTGGTATTTCTGGCAATTACGCTTCCAAAGCCCCTTCTTCTTGCAGTAAAAGCATTCACTTTCACTTGCAGCCTTGGGCTTTGGAGTCGTCTTAGGCTTTTCAAGAGCCTTGGCAACTTTCTTGCCCTTGCTCTTAGCACTAGCCTTTTGCCCCTTCTTCTTGAATCCCTTTCCCTTTTGAATCATAAGAACTTCCTTCTTAGGTTCCTTAGGGATTTGTTTCTCAGCACTAACCAGTATTGCAAGCAATTGATTCATAGTCTTTGTAGTGGGAGTCATGTTAAAATTCATGATAAACTGGTTGAAACTTTCTGATAGTGAATGGAGAATGATGTCTGTTGCCAAATCATCACTATATAGGTGCCCTAGTTTCTCCATACTTTGAATTAGGCCGATCATTTTGAAAACATGATCATGAACTGTGGCTCCCTTCTCCATCCTACAATCCAGAATCTCACGATGGAGCTCATACCTTTCAACTCTAGCTTGTTTCTTAAACAAGGCTTTGAGTTCTTGCATGATTGAGTAGGCATCCTGGTCCTCAAAACGCTTTTGAAGACTAGGCTCCATGGTAGCAATCATTAAGCAAGTGATAGGTATAGCTCTGTCATGAGCTTCCTTGTGCTTCTTGATCTCTGCCGCAGTTGGATTTTTTGGCAGAGGTCCTGGCAATGGGGTGTCAATGATATCCTCTTTACCCTCAGATTTCAGAACAAGTCTAGCATTATTTCCCAAGTGAAAAAGTTATCCCCTGTCAATTTATCCTTCTCAAGGAATGATCGAAGGTTGTAAACGTTGTTGTCATTGTGATTACGGCTACCCATCTATGTCAAAATAAGGCAAAGTTTAATAATTATGTTTAATTTTAATTAAAGTACCATAAACGCATTCATTTGGTAACTTTAAAACATTTTATTCAATGATTAATTGATCCCAATTGAATTTTAAGTAATTCCAAGATCCTTTATTTGTGCAATAATTGATCGGACTAAGGCCCTACCATCAACCATTACATTTTCAAGGTGAGTAAACTCTTTACTGATTACAACTCTTGTAACTCTTGGTTGAATAATTAATCATCACATGCTTAATTATTACCTTTAGCTTCAAGGTTCTAAACTCTTTAGGTAACCTTGTTGAGTATAACCAATTAAAAGTGTAAAACGTGAGTTACCCCCACTCCCCTAAGATATAATATGACACCCAGCTGAGGCATGACCCAACATAAAATATCAAAGGTTTCATCGGGTTTTTAATTGGAAAAGCTACCTCAATATTACTGGGACCTAGATTTATTATGTTGTGATCATTTAGTGAACTCTAGCGCATCATCAATCAACATAAATAAAATCTAACATGCATAATCTACTAATGCAATTAAATCATGACATAGTATGGCCCCTTAGTCCTAAGAAAACTAGAAATGAAAAAGCTCCCACTTGAATCACCATGGATCTCCATCCACCTTGCTCCTTTGGGCCTTCACGTCATGGGCTTCTTTGGACCAACACTATTTAAATAACTATTCTATTTACTTTAAATAAAAGTTACAAAAATACTTAACGGTACGCATACCGTATTTAGATTACAAAAATACATCACGATGCGCAGATCGTATTTTAGAATCTATGGGTCATACTAGTCTATATATAGCAACATAATATCATATATTATAAAAGTGTCATATAATAAATCACTCAACATGTTTGTCTAAACTACAACATCGAATGTTCATAATAAAGTCAACGCATTTCCTAAAATATCTTATATTTTAATCATAATTTGATAATATCATATATTATTCATGACCGTTATAAAATATCATATATTTAATTTAGTCATGAGATAGAATCAAATCATATTTTAATCTAGAAATATAAATCATATTTAATCTTCCATGATTATCCTAACAAATTTAGAAGATTCTATCCTAATTACTAGCCAATCAAATAATTTTAAAATCAATTATCTCCTAATCTAATTATGGGATAATCACATTATTTAAATCAATTATTATTCTTTTGGAATATGCTCAGAATATCCTAGTCAATCTTATCCAAAATTAACAACTTTAATTAGGATAATTACCAATTTAACAACTTTAAATATGGATAATATCAAATATAACAACTTTTAAATATTTGATTTTATCCTAAAATAAAAGATTTTATCCAAATAAAACCAACTTTATCTTTTAAAAATAAAAGATCATATTTTCAAAATATTTTAACTTATCCAAAATAAAACTGATTTTATCCCAAAGTAATTCACAATTATCTTGAAATAATTTTTAAAATAAGATAATTAATTTTTTTTTTTTTTTGAAATACCGCAAGCCACCACCGCCGGCCACCGTGGTTGGCTAACCGAAGCTAGCCACGGTGGCAGGCTGCCATAACAGCAGCCACAACCGCAAGGCAGCAGCGGGAAGCTGCTCTAGCAGCCGTGGCAGCAGCCGTGCAACGCTTGCACGCTGCTGCCCACAGCCACCCCTGACCGCATGCCCTCCCTCCCTCCCTCTCGGACTGCCACCTGGTCGGCAGCCGCCGTGGCTGCGCCACCCAGCCGCGGTTGCCGACCAAAATAATTTTTTTTTTGTATTTTAATTTAATTAAAATAACATTTATCATAATTAAATTAAATCAGTCCATAAGATTAAAATTAAATCACATTTAACTTTATAATTAGGGTTCATCATAAAATTAATCCCAATTTAATTCTAACTTTTAAAATTAAATTGATCATCATACATAAAAAAATTTTATGCATAAATCAATCCGATTAAAATTATGAATCATAAAATAAATCGAATTAGATCAAAATCAAGCACAAAAATCATATTTTAGGGCTAGGATTTTCGAAAAAAATAGAAATTTAGGGTTATGGGGTTTGAAAATTTCGAACATATTAGGGCTAAAATTCGGTCTCTTCATGGCTATTTTGAGCATAATTAAATCACATTTAATCGATTCCAAAAGTTTAATCACATTAAATATAATAACTAAACCATAATTAAATTAACTTCTCCCTCTTAATTGATTGTAAAATTAACGTGGACATCAAATAATCGTATTATTATGATCTAGCGCGTTCATGCAAGAGGCTAACTGATACCACTGTAGGAGTTTATAGGTACTACGTAGCGGAAAAACATGAATCATATTCAATCAAGTACCAATCCCAAGAATCACATGAATAACACACAATACACATAATCATACCTTTGACGTGTGAATTCCACGAAACTATTCGACAGGCAAATCAAGGAGAGAATAGAGCCCCAAGCGTTGCTCCTCTACTTAGTCCACGAGATTCGAACGAGCCGTCCACCAATACTAGATTGGTCGAGTGATTGAGGAAAACCGCGATCACCACCTTTATGGACAACCGACCACCGCACGAACCACCACCACCGCGACACGCCACCGGCGCCTAGGAGGAGAAGAGAGCCGTGTGAGAGAGGACTATGAGAGGGGTTGGGTTTCATGTTTGCTAATTAGGATTTGATCACACTGATCAGTTAATTGCTTTCTCCCACCTGCAAACCTAGGCACCTAGTCTATTTATAATCTCATTATAATTAGACTAGGGCACGAAGCCCAAAACTCTCAAATAATCCCCATATGGCCGGCCACCTAAAGTGATGAGGCCCATGATGGGCCTCGTCCTCTAATGCTCGATCTAGCCCCTTTGTGTGACCTTATAGGATCCGTCCAATTGGGCTTTGGCCTATTTTACTAGTCCAAAGATCGTTAGTACCTCTAGCTATGGCAAAACGACGACCCAAATGTACGAACTTAATTATCTCCATAATTTGATCCATTTATATATCTAGTAATTGCACACGACGAAGACATAACTCCTTCAACACGGTGGTCCTGCGCCTGCCCTGCGTAGCTATTTGCGAATATTCCTGTCATTTTGACCAAAATTGCACGATTTTCCGAGCAAATTGGACAGTTAATTTTTTCAGTAAAATTACGCGGAAAATTCTAACTGACAGTTGGAGGGTACCAAAATTACTATTTTGCCCCTAGAAGCATTAAAGTCAATTTTTATCGATATTTTAAGCACCTAATATGGTCGGATAATCGACTTGAAGGTGTGAATCATCTGCGGCCCACGTTCGGGGATAATCGAACCATCATACACTTGCAAATTTCAGCGATTACAGTAGTCGTCGGCTTTCCTCAAGCATGGAAAGCGTTATCGGTGGATTTTTCTTCAAGTATAGAAAACCGCCAAGTCGGTTTTCCTCAAGCTTGGAAAGCGTTATCGGTGGATTTTTCTTCAAGTATAGAAAACCGCCAAGTCGGCTTTCCTCAAGCATGGAAAGCGTTATCGGTGGATTTTTTCTTCAAGTATAGAAAACCGCCAAATTCCTTTGTCGGCTTTCCTCAAGCATGGAAAGCATCATCGGTGGATTTCTTCAAGCATAGAATGACACCAAATTCATACGTCGACTTTCCTCAGGCATGGAAAGTATCATCCGGTAGGTTTCTTCAGGCTTAGAAAACTACCAAACTCCTCAGTCGGCTTTCCTTAGGCATGGAAAGCGTTTCAACAAACATCATCCGGTGGATTCCTTCAAGCATAGGAAGCTACCAAACTCATTTGTCACCGATACACTGGTGTCAGATACGCATTCTATTCCTTTACTCTTTTATCTGTAGAACTGACATTTTTCTGCAGGTATCGGCGTATACAGAATGATTTAGGATCGCAGAACGTCTTAAATCATTCTCCGTCCCTATCGACTACTTTGACTATCGTTTTTGAAATGACGTTTCTACAAACTCAGTCAAAGTGGGAGCTTCTGTAGACACCTAAAAATGTCTCCCCAAAACCAAACCCGATGATGAACAACCTTTCACCGCTACTATTGGTCGGGTTCAGTATTTAATCCCGAGAGTGCTTAAAAAAATCGTATTTGATTAAATTCATATTTTTGAACAGTCCATGGATTAGTCTTGATGTTTGGTAAAAGCATAGTTTTAATTTCAGCCCAAATTTATTATTTAATTTCAGCCCAAACCTTTTTTTATTTTATCGTTTTATTATTTATTTTTGGCCCAAACCTTTTATTTATTTTATTTGCTTATTTTCATATTTTAGCCCAAATAATAATAAATCAGAAATAGGCCCGAAATTATCAATTAGCACTTAAAATGATGAACGAAATTAGGGTTAAAAATGTATTTAGACGGAAAAGCGGGATGAAAATTCCCGCACCACGGCAGGAATCCACCGTGTCACGGGAATCATTCCCGTCTAACGGTGGGATTTCCCGTGACACGGGAAACCTGCTGTGACACGGGAATTTCCGTGTCCTTTCCGCGTAAACCCTTAACGCGTTTTCTTTCCCGTTTACTAAAAATTTCCCGCGTCACTCTAAAATTGCATCGTGTCACGGGAATGTTTTCGTCTGACGGTGGGACTTCCCGTGTCACGGTACAGTTTTCCGTGTCACGGGATACTTTTTTAGGGTTTTTATCATTTTAGGGTTCCGTGTGTTCCCTCAGCACATTTTTTCTATAAATACCCCCTCATTTCTGATGTACGGGGCATCAATTATTTCTCTAGTTTTTTCTCTCTTCTATGCTTTAGCCTAAACACTAGCCTACCCTTATTATTTCAAAATTCCTTCTTCAAGTACTCCAAGGAGTCCATACTTTACTCGTGGTTTTGTCCTTAAGCCAAGGCGTGAAAGGTAGAACTGTTTGAGGGTTTGACCCCAACAAATCAACTCTACTTTATTTAATTTAATTTAATTATTATTTTATTATTATTTCCTTGAAGTTACTAACTCGTTTATTATTTTGTAGTTGCAAACAAACAGAATCAAAGTAAGAATTATGTTCCTTTTATTTCTATTATTTTACTAACGATTTTATATTGTTGGAATTATGGTTGAATTGCTTATAATATTAATGTTTATTTTTATTCTATTATTTTTATGATCACCATATTGCATGTTTAAAGGGAATATGTAATTGAAAATCACGCCTAATAAGATAATTTGGACAACCTATTTAGGTTCCTTTTTAATAATCTTGTTATTAATTCAAGTGATCACTAATATTTTAGAATTATATGTTGCATTAATATTCAACCAATTTAGCCTAATAATAGTTTGGAGCAAATTGAATATTTTGTTTGTATGCCTTTAAGATCACAGGAATCACTTTTCATAATAAGAATCGAGTAGAGGCCAATACGGGCGAATGTGACTCCATGACTCACTTCGTACCATCATCCCCGATCCTTCTTTCGTGGTTCCGAACCATATGGAGTTAGTAATCTCATGGATTATGAATGGGGTGTAACCTTCACGGGTCAATCGTTGTTGCCTATCGTTGTCCCTTATTCTTGGTTGTCTTTTTATGATCCGTGAACGGTTTACAAGTTCCTTAAAAACTTGTTGGTGGCTCCCTACTTTCCTTGTCCCTAATCGCATATGTCAATTCCCACTTCCTATGAGTGCCAAGCATATTCACAACATGCTTTAACGTAGGCGCACTTCAAACGCGCCTACAATAGTTAATCGTGTGGGTTACCATCAATAAATCAATCAATGATAAACCCTAATTTCTTCTATCTTTTTAAGTCAATAGATATCACCAACATTATGGTGATTACACCAATTCTCTAAGTACAAGATTTAGGATCAGTTCTATTCATCTTATTTCAATGATTTCAGGTATTGTAATAAGTTCATATAAATTCACTTCATGAATAATAAGTTCTTATAAGGGTTATTCAAGTACAAATTACAACTAAAACACAGATTTTTATATGTGGTTGGCCGCACCGTATGACCAGCCATTATAGAGGTTATTTCGTGTGTGGCCAGCCATTATAGAGTTTACTTTGTTAGTGTAATAGGGGTTACTTGGTCATTGTTAAAGGGGGTGGTCATTGTTAAAGGGGTTACTTCGCCAATGTTATAGGGTTACTCGGTCAGTGTTATACGTGTTACTCAATAAAACACACCATTAGTCGGTGCAAAATATAAGATCATTTAGTTTTTATATTGAAAATTTAGATGAATGTTTGAAGATTCCAAATAACCTTTAAACAACGAGATCAACCCATATTTCATAAATTTTTTTTTAATTTATTTTTTATTATTGGTAAGGAAGACCCATAGTAGACCTCAACCCTTATGTTTTTCATTCTAATATTTGCAAGCAAGGCTCTTGAGAGTAGAGGGGAGAGTATGAGAATCCCTGCCCCAAATACCGTCACTTGATAGCTTAGGATTCGAACCCCATACCTCTAAAATTTGAGGTATTAATTACCAATTGAGCCAACACTTACTTATTATATATTCCATAAAATTGAGAAGATTAATGAGACGTTGAATTTTATCCAATCTCCTTACACTTGGCTCTCCTCAACAATATTACACATATCATAAGAATAATGACTAGGATATAACACATCTATTTGTTGATCAATCTAATGGTAGGGCTCACATTGATTTAGATAATCCTAATTAATTAAATCAATTAGAAACTAAAACCACATACTATGGGTAAAGTGCTAATTATCATCAACCAACTAGTGGAAAGTGATAAAAACAGCTACATATATACATATTGCCAATTTGCGTTTTAATTTACAAACCCATTTAAACATTTATTATAGTCCCCAACTCTACATAAGCTCTCTCTCTTTTTCTTAACATCCCTCTTCATTTCAAATCATTTCTGCGCTAAAACCCTCTAAATAAACCAAATCATCACTCAACTTAAAATTAGTGTATGATTACAATCTAGTTATACCATAACTACAACATCGTCAAAACCTTAATCGGAGAAGGGTGGGTTCGGTTACATAAACAAAGATCAAGTTCGTTACACTTTTTCACCATCAAAATTCGTTTCAATTCCCGTGATATATATATTGTCTCTCTTTTCATGCTTTCGTTCCCGGAAAGTTACATCTAAGATTCTAAGGTCAGATTATTCATCATTTCTTACTAAAAAGACATTCTATTTTTCCTTAAAAATTAATTCATTAATAGAAGAATCATACTTTTTTTTTTTTCTACGTTTACTTAAGGCTTAAATTAGAAATAATTTGACAAAATATTCGCGAAATAATATAGTTACGATGAAACCCAAACAAATAGCAAGGATAATGATGGCTAGAGGTAGAGAAGAGAGAATGGAAGGATCAACGTCGTCTTCGTCGTCGAATCGAGAGGAGGATTTTGTGGTGGAGCGGCCGCGAGAACGGCTGTATGCATCGGTCGGAAGCCGGTTCAACTTGCTAGTGACGGAGTTTAGCCACGAGTCGAGTCAAAGGCAGTTTACAAGAGAAGGGTTCTTCGTTGGTGTTAAGGATCTTTACCATGGTCTTGTTATTCATCCAGAGCACAACAGGTATGTAGAGACTAGAGAGTATCACATTCTCCATTTTGTTTTTACTGTTTTGATTTATTTTTAGCATATTGTTATTCGATTTGTTTGTTATCCGTACGTTAAATAAGGAAAATAGATAGTGTAACTAATGATTAATTCATTTTCGTCAAAAAATAAAAGTAAATAAAAAAAAATGACTGATTTCTTTTAAAATCGGCGGAACTACGGCCAGCCTCATATAATGTTTCTAAATTTAATTATTTGTTCATTTTCTTTTTTATAAATGATAACATATAACAAAATTATTTTATTTTGACCACATGAATAGTGAGTTAAAATTACAAGAAAAAAACAATTATTGTTTTTATTTTTTTGTTTTGTTTTTAATATTTTTTTTTTTATTAAAGATGCATCCGGCAGCAGCTTTTGAGTAGCTTTAAGCTAACTTTAGTGGTTTGACATTAATTGTGATAGTAGTTGTTAGATATTAACTGCGATAGTAGCTGTTAGCTATTAACCGTAGAGGTAGTTGTTAGCTGTTAACTATGATAGTAACTATTAGCTATTATCGATAAAATTATAAAAAAACATAGAAGAAAAATTCCAACAACAACCTAATATTTCACAAAAGTTACTCAAACTAATAAATTCTACTCCCACACTACATTGCGAAACACTCATTTTTTTTTTTACTAAGTAATAGTTTGAATAAGTCAAACCACTAAAAGTTACTCAAAATCTAGTGTCGAATATGCTTTTTGAAAGTTAGAGGTATCTGTTTCGAGGTGTTTTTTTTTTTTTTTTACCCTGTATATTAGAAGGTGACAACTAGTAAAATGTTACTATACTAAACACCCAAACTTAATTATTTATGTACATAGCTAACAGCTTGTTGGCAGTTAAAAATAGTTCGTTACTTCCACAGCTATCAACTATCTCTGTAGCTACATTTTTCCGAACATGGCCATGGTTGTGGAGTTAGATATTAGTTCTATTAGTTATGGTAATATCCGGTAACTGTGCAATTACTTTATAGTTGTTAACAAGCTGTTAGCTTTGAAGATAGATAATTAACCTATTATGAGTGTTTGGTAAGTAGCTATTGACTAGCTGATGTTGCATATAATATATTTTTTCTTAAAAGTATAGGATGCATCCCCAATTTATTTTCCTTATAAACAATCAAATTTTAATTAATGACATTTCGTAAATAAATCAACAACACATCTCAATCAAATCAAGATTGCATTTTTGTAACTAAATCAACATTTGTGGAACCCACATTTAATAAAAGTTGTTGACTTATTTACAAAAATGTCACTGTGTAAACATTTTTTTTATATATTTTCTCAAAGTATAGATTAAAACATCAATAGATACTTAACAGCTACTTTTACCACTTAAAGCTACGAATCCCAACCACTACATTACCAAACGCCACTTATGATGATTTAACTTGGTCAAACCACTAAAAGTTATCCAAAAGTTACTCAATAGCTAACGGTTGGCGAGATAGGGGAGGAGTGATTTTTATTTCTCTTTTATCATTTATTTATTTATTTTAAAGAATTAACTATTTATACCAATTATACATTAACACGTATCATGGGTAATCTATTTACTCCCTCAATTTTAACATACTTGCTCCACTTTTCATTTCCATACGTTTTAAAATATTTGCTCTATTTTCTTATTTAGAGCTTTTATAATATTTAAGTTATTTCTCGGGGGCGCCCCAGTTTCTCTTCTTGAGAAACAAGAAGCGTTTCTCTAATGACATTTATGAAATTATAGCTTATTGGGAATTGTTAAGTAATAGTATTTTAATGTAAAGAAGTGCTGACTAATATGACTATAGCAATCACTCATACTGGTGATGTGGAACCATTTAGACGGTGTGAAATGGTAATTAACGACGTTCTTCAACATCCATTCAAGTTATCGTTACAACCAAAGTTACTCCACATTAGAAAATTTTCACTTACAGTACAAGGTTCCAGATCCGATCGGAAAACTTGAACGAAAGTGAAGTTTAGTTCAAATTGCTGTATGTAGTTGTCTTCAGATCTCGTCGCCCCCTGCCGTCTTCAACCTCCTTAGTCTTCCCGGCGGCTTCGCCGCCAAATCAAACGAAAAACCATAGAAAAAATGGAGAAATTAGGGATTGGTTAACCCTTAAGGGTAGGGTTTGACTTTCACCTCCATTGAAGATGTGCCTGCAATTTGATTTCTCCATTGATGGAGGTGAGGGAATGGATGGAGGAAGGAGGAGGTCGTGAAGGGGAAATTTCAGGAGGGTAACTTCTTTAATAAGAGGGTTACCTCGTTGACGGAAGACTTAACCCTTGGTAACTTTAAAATAAACAGAAAAATGAAAAAGTCACATTTACCCTTAAGTTCCTGCGCAAATGTACAAGTTTAACCCCTTGAGATAATTCTCAAGTATCTCAAGAAGATAAACTGGGAATTACCCTTATTTCTTTCAATTGGTAGACCCAACATAAATCATATTTTATTAATTTCATATTCTTTTTCATCCAATTCTCTCAACATCTACTTTTTCTTTTTACAATGTTTTATTCTTTTACCTATCCACTACTTCCATATTTTATTACTTTCTCCAATTTCTCCTAAAATTCCATGCATAGAGAAATAAAACAAGTACTACCTTCGGATCATATTATATGCAACTTTGAGGTATTATTTGTGAGATATAAAAAATTCCAAAGTTGCATATAATATGATCTCGAGGTAGTATTTGAAAAAGGAGGGAGTACTTGTTAAACAAACTTACAATTTTTTTTTTTTGACATGTTTAAAATTTAGACCTCAAAAGTTGTAATATTAAGAAAAATGTTGTCTTATTTTAAAATTTCAACCTTTAACGGTTACTCGTATATTATTTATAATTTTTTTAAAAAATTATAATTCAAAGAAAAAGTATGCTTCACAAGAAAATAATAATTATGAACACTATTCAAAGGTGGGCTCAATTTAGTTTTTGGTTGTAATTAATCTAATTATAATGAAGTTTGTTGTGCAATTTTTTTCCTACTATAATTAAGCGGGAAAATGTGTGTGATGTGGGACGCAGTTTGCTCTTATGTCACAAATTTAGTTATTAACAGCATTAACAATAAAAATATGTAAACAAATATTTTTAGGAGTATAAAAGTTTGCTCATTATTTTTAAGAGTTTTAAAAAAAAAAGGTAATGAACATTAACGAGGGAAAATATATACTTCCTTCGTTCTTTTTTTATTGCACTATGAGCGATTTCACGCTTGCCAATGCATTATTTTAGCTGTTAATATCTTCTATTATACGTTTGTAAAAATTATAAAAATTTGATATTTGAAAAAGAGATTTCGAGACGAATTTAAGTAGATCTCTCATGACTATATTTTTCCTAATGGATAAATCACAAATGATGGTCAAAGAACGTTAAGTAAATAGTGTCAAAGTCCAAATGATGCAATAAAATAAAAACGGAGAAAGTAAATAACATTTTAAAAGGCATATCAATCAAACACTTTTTATTAGTCATCTCAAACTTTAAAAGGTACTCGTAGGAATATGGTTTTGAAAGAACAAAGTGAGCATAGTGTTCAACTAACAAATACCGGGTACAAAAATTTATTTAGATACCCTGTTCATCCCTTCACCTTATTTTTGTTATATTGAAATTATTTTTACTGAACTAAATTATTATTGTTGTTATTCAAAAAAAAAAAATTATTATTGCTGAAATGAAAATATTTTTTCTAAATTGAAATTAATTTTGTTGAACTGAAATTATTTTTACTGAATATCTATTATATTTCATATTTAAATTTACTGGTTTTTGCTGAACTAAATTATTTTTACTGAACTGAACTTATTTTTAATAAATATTATTTTTTTAGGGTGAAGTAAACAGAGTCTTACACAGATAAATTTACTTGGGTTTTATGTGAACTAAAATTAGGGAATGTCTTAACCGGTAATTGTGATAGATTTACAAATTTATAATAGTAATTCGTACGGAGTATCAAATAAGCACATTTTTGTAACAAAATCAAATATTTTCATAGTAACTAGAATCACAATTTTTTGTATGTGGCATGTTGTACCGTACGACAGGGGTTACTCGGTCGAGTTTTCGGGTCATGGGTTACTCGAGTTGCCAGAGTTACTCGAGTTACTCGGTTAGGGGTTATTTGGGTAGCTGGGGTTGTTCAAGTTACTCGGTCACCGGTTACTTGAGTTCCTCCTGACCGAGAAACCCCTCAAGTAACCCTTGACCGAGTAACCCCTAGAGTAATCCATGATTAAACCTCTCGAAACCGAGTAACCCCTCAAGTAATCTCTGACCGAACTCTCGAGTAACCCCTGATCGAACTCCTTAAATAACTCCTAACCGAGTAACTTGAGTAACCCCTGACCGAGTAACTCGAGTAACCCTTGACCATGTAACTCGAATAACCCTTAACTGAGTAATCTCTTAAGTAACCCTTGACCGATTGAACCCCATGAGTAACCCCTGTCCGAACCTCTCAAATAACCCCTGACCGTATAATTCGAGTAGCCCCTGACTAAATAACTCTGATAATCCCTAACAAAATAACTCAGTTAACCCCTATAACACTTTTACGATAGCTGCAATTAAAAGTTAGAATTTAGGCTTTTCAAAAATGTGCTTACTCGTATTTAGTTTAGTACTATGCGTTGCGACCAAACGGCCTCTAGATTGGAAGACCGACGGTCAGACGCAATTAGATTACGTCTTTATTTGACTGTTTTCTTTTGAAAGTTGGGTCTCTTTGATTTTGCGTTCCCCTTTATAGATTCCTTACATTTACAATCTAGCTGGTGTCTAACAGAGCCAATGTTATTCCTTAATTTGGAATCTTAATGACATTAAGATTTGATTTTGTCACAAAAATAAGTGATATCTATTTGAAATAAAACGGTAAAGGCTACATATACAATTGTTGTATGTGATCCCTACATACAACCATAATTTATCATGTTTTTATTGGCTAAAATTATAGGTCCAAGTTCCATTTGAATTCAATTTATATTTGACACCTAGTTTTCTTCCCTTTTTTATGATATGTCAAACTTCTAATGGTATTATATGTCAGTATGTGTATCAGCTCTCAAATAAAACATAAAATAAACCAACATGACTTTAATCAAAATTGATCTAAATCAGGAAATCAATAGTGAATCAACTTAGATCAGAGCCACATGTTCCTGACTCGCTTCTTGTATGCGTGACACAATAGATGCACTCCTATTATATCTGTGTATGTCATTACTAAAGCTACAAATAATCAAATAATGGAAAAATGAAATCTAATAATTCCATCTTTGACATTTATACTCTAAACAATCCTACCTTTTCGAAATTTGAAAATAATCTCAAAATAGTTGGAAGGGAATTAAGTTTTAGGCTCTGTTCACAAACATTTGTATACACCCCGGCTTAAGCCCGGTTCACTTCACCTTAAAAAAAGTATTAAGTAAAAATAATTTCAGTTCAATAAAAATAAGTTCAGTGTATTAAATATTTTTCAGTAAAAATAAGTTAGTTCATAAAATTTAGTTATCTTTAAAAAAAATTATAATAGAAAATTAGTAAAAATAATTTCAGTTCAGTAAAAATAATTTAAGTTCAGCAAATATAATTTTGTATCAGTAAAAATAATTTCAGTTCAGCAAAAATGAGGTCAAGTGAACGAAGCCTTATAATAATGTTAACATATATTAAAATATACGTTAAAAAAATTTACAATAACTTTTAGCCAATTTGAAGTAACATTTAATAACCTTCTTTGGATAAATTTGAACCTAATATGATTTTACTTAAAATAGGTCATGTGGCAGTTCTAATTTTTTTTTTTCTTTAGTATTCCACCCGTTTCACCCTTATGGCTAGTCCAGATTTAGGGATCGATTCTAAAAGATATGAAGTATTTACTTTCACATGTATACAATAATGAGATATGATAACGTAACATTTATTTATACTCCCTCCGTGTTTTTTAAGTGTATTTTCGGCCGTGTTTTTTTAAGTGTTACACTTCCTTTTTTAGAAAAAAAACTACATTAATATATTATATCTCTCTCCTCTCATGGTCCCCACCCAAACCATACTACTTTTTTTTATTATATCTTTACTCTCACATTCATTATTTTTCAATAAACTATTAATCCCACTATCTTTCTTTTACAATGTTTGAATACTCTAACTACCTCACTTATCTCTTATTTTATTTAAGTCAATTAATTTGCCTAAAACTATGTGCCGGTCAAACTGCAACACTTAAAAAAACACTGAGGGAGTATATGGGTGACTAAGTAATTTTAATTTATAGTAGGTAATTTTTGATCATTTTAAAGTAACATACATAATTATTCATGGATTATATTTATTGTAAACCCAGTTGATCTAAAAGTCTGTAAAAAAATCAACTGGTTGTTGGTGTAGTAGTGAATGGAATTACCCTTGGTAGAAAGAACCCGTGTTCGATCCACCGCAACAACAATTGAGATGGAATTGAAACCTAAACACTCAAAACTGATCTCCAATTGACCAAAAAAAGTTGAACAGGGTGGAACTTCATACGTAAATTAACTATTACCTCAGTTAACTATTATTTGCAACAAATGAATATTTTATATCTCACAAATAATACCCTTTTGTTGCAAATAATAGCCAACGGAGGTAGTATAACACTTGATTTGATTACGTTATGCTTGCGCTGTTGTGCACAATCACATTTATGATATGGATGTCCATTGTCCATTAACAATTTTTAAAGTCACTTTTGTGGTATCGTATTAAATTTAAAGTCCATCCATCTTAATCCAATCCTACCACAATATTTGCTCGTGACGTAAAAATCCAAGTTGAAACAAATAACTCGTAATAGTTATTCCTTAACATGTTTGATTTACCATGTAAATTGTAAATCACACTATCTACCAATTACCATCAAAATCTCTCTCTCCTTTTTTTTTTTTTTAATTTTTTTTTATATATTTATTTTTTATAATTAGGGTACTGATATATGTAGGACTACATATGATGACAAAACAATAGCACTGATGCAAGGGGATGAAAAATATAATTTTGCAAAAGGAATAACTGATCATTCTCATTACTCTGGACTGAGTACAGTGTACCAAATATATACAATAAGACAAGAGAAAAAGCAAAGGAAATCAGAAAAAAAAAAATAACGGCAAAGATTCTCCTATTTTAGGAATAAAACATACACACTAGGAGGCTGGCACTAAGTAGCTGGCATAACTAATTTGATTCTCTTGAATGAATTACCAAGATAACCCTGCTTCATTACCCCCCTTCAAGCTGAGTGCTTGGAAGATCGAGCACCAAGCTTGTGCAATAGATGCTGATGCTGAGTGACTGAGAGTCCCTTTGTGAGAATGTCAGCAATCTGATCTTGAGAAGAAACATAAGAAGTAACAAGATCACCAGATTTTACACCATGTCTCTGACATAATGACAATCAATTTCCACCTGTTTAGTTCTCTCATGCAGAACTGGGTTTGCAGCAATAGCTATAGCAACCTTATTGTCACAATAGAGAACAATAGAACCAAGATGAGACAAGCCTAGATCTTTCAGAAGAGCCTTTAACCAAGTGACCTCACAGGCAGTTAAAGCCATGGCCCTGTATTCTGCTTCAGCAGATGATTTTGCAACAACTGGTTGTTTCTTGGATTTCCAAGAAATAGGGGACTGACCTAAGAGTATACAATAGCCTGTTGTAGATCTCCTTGAAGTATGACAACTTGCCCAATCACTGTCACAGAATGCAGTAAGCTCAGCAGCAGAAGAAGAGGCAAGTAGGACACCCTGAGATGTGGTACCAGCTAAATATCTCATGACTCTTTTTATTGCTTGCATATGAGTAGAAGTGGGAGAATGCATAAACTGACTTAACAGTTGGACAGTGAAAGAAATATCTGGCCTAGTTATAGTCAGATATATGAGTTTACCAAGAAGTTTCTGATAGAGAACAGGATTAGGAAGGGGAGTGCCTTTATCAGAAGAGAGTTGCAAGTGTGAATCAATAGGTAGCTTGAGGGGTTTAGCATTGATCATACCCTGTTCTTTCAGCAAATCAGTAGTATATTTCTTTTGAGACAGAAAAATGCCTTGAGCAATGTGATCAACTTCAAGGCCTAGGAAATATCTCAGAGGTCCCAAGTCTTTCATTTGAAAATGAGAGCTAAGAAAAACTTTCAAATCACTTATTTCTTGGTTGTCATTACCAGTGATCAAAAGATCATCAACATAAATTAATATAGCAGTGAAAGAGGAATCCTGGGTCCTAGTGAAAAGACTGTAATCAGACTTAGACTGTGTGAAACCATAGGTTTCAATTGAAGATGTCAATTTCACAAACCATTGTCTGGGAGCCTGTTTTAGGCCATATAAGGATTTAGTGAGTTTGCAGACTAACTGAGATGATTTTACTGGTGTTTTGCCCTCTGAATCAACACTGATTCTAGAGCCTAAACCAGTGTAGCCTTGAGGGAGAGTCATGTACAGATCTTCAACCAAGTCACCATGCAAGAAAGCATTAGTGACATCCATTTGAGAAGTGAACCAGCCTTTCATAGCAGCAACATCAAGTAAAGCCCTAACAGTTGTCATTTTGGCAACAGGTGCAAAAGTCTCACTATAATCCAGACCAAACTGTTGCCTGTATCCTAAAACAACAATCCTAGCTTTGTGCCTCTCAATATCACCATTGGACTTATACTTTGTTTTATAAATCCATTTGCATCCAATGGCCCTTTTACCTTCAGGAAGAGCAGTCACAAGCCATGTGCCATTCTTTTCACACTGTTCAAGTTCTTGATTCATTGCAGTGACCCAATTAGAGTTAGTGACAGCATGTTTGTACAGAACTGGATCTTGACTTGTATTGAGAGAAGACATAAAGCAGTGAAATTCTTGAGTGATTTCTTGAGCTGCAAGGTTAGAAATCTGCATATCAGATTTTTTCTTTGGTTGAATGTAGTCTTTCACCCAAAAGGGTGGTTTGATGACTCTAGAACTGTGTCTAACTTGATTATCAATATCAAGTGATTGGGAAGCAGAACTGGGAATAGGAACAGAATTGTGAGGAATATGAGTGTGATTGTTATGAGGAGATGAAGGAGATATTGGAGAAGAATGAAGGTGAGAGGAAGTGGGTGAGTTTGAAACATCAGAAATATCAGTGTTATGATTGAACTCAGATAGTTCATCCATATATGCAGTATTGAAATTGTTCTGATCAGACAGAACAAGTGGAACTGGTTGCATATAATGCTCAAGAGAAGATAATTGAATGGAAAAATTGTTTCATTAAAAGTGACATCTCTTGAGACAAAAATTTTCTTTGTTTTTATATCAAGAAGCCTATAGCCTTTCTGAGATATAGGGTAACCCAAGAAAACACATGGTACTCCCCTGGACTGAAATTTATCAGAGATAGTGCTAGGGTTAGCTGCAAAAGCTAGGCATAAAAAAACTCTAAGATGTGAGTAATCTGGAACACTTTTAAACAGCACCTCAAAAGGAGACTTGTTTTGCAGATCAGGAGTTGGGAGTCTATTTATCAAGTGTACAACAGTCATGACACACTCTCCCCAATAAGATATTGATAACCCTGCCTGAAATCTTAATGCTCTAGCAATTTCAAGGATGTGCCTGTGCTTCCTCTCCACTCTAGCATTTTGTTGTGGTCTGTCCACACAAGATGTTTGATGTATGATTCCAAGTGCTGCAAAAAATTCTTGACAAAATTGATCATGAAATTCCAGGGCATTATCAGATCTCAGAAATTTGATTTTCTGATTGAAGTGAGTTGCAGCATAATTAGAAAACTCCTTGAGCTTGGAAAGGGATTCTGATTTTTGCTGCAGAAGATATATCCAAGTAGCTCTGGAGTGATCATCCACAATTGTTAGAAAATACCTATATTTTCCCCTGGTACAGACCTTGTAAGGTCCCCAAATATCCATGTGTATCAGTTCAAATAACTGAGAGGCTCTAGAAGAACTCGGTTCAAATGGCAATTTTGTGAATTTTGCCATTGGACAAGTAACACACACTTGACTTTTCTCAGATATTGTTTTGTTAACACATGGAATATGTTTGAGCTTGCTCAAAGAAGCATGCCCAAGTCTATGATGCCATATTGCAAATGACACTTCAGCAAGAGCAGAGTTAACACTCAAGCAAGTTTGAGAGGTTTTAGGACTATTAGACACAAGATCATCAGTAAAAGAGGAAGGTGAAAGATAATACAGTCCATTTCTGACCTTTCCAATTCCTTTCACCTTTTTAGAAACAGTATCTTTGATAATACAGTGCGTGTTGCTGAAAGACACTTCACACTGTGAGTCCTTCATCAACTTATGAACTGAAAGAAGATTATGCCTAAAATTTGGCACAACCAAGACATTATTCAGATAAAGAGAATTAGGAAGCTCTACGGTCTCAATATGAGACACTTGGGATGTAGCACCTGTAGGAAGATTGATAGTAAGAGATGGCTGACATATTCTGGGATTAGTGATGAATTGCAGAGAGGATGTCATGTGATCCGAGGCTCCTGAGTCAACTATCCACTCATTGGAACCAACATCAGCTGCATGACAAGACACCATGCCTGAGAAGCTATGGTCCAATTCATCATCTGTATCACCTCCTTTCACATGAGCAGGAAGTTATCTTAGCAGTTGATCAAATTGTTGTTGTGTGAGAATCACATTCCCAGAGCTTGGAGCCCCAAGCAATCCAGATGTCTGAGCAACATCAGCCAATTTTGGAGATGATTTGCCCCATTTAGAGTCCTGTGGTCTATGTTGCACAGCAATAGTCTTAGATTTGTGGTGCCAACTGGGGTACCCCACCACTTTCCAGCATCTATCTGGTGTGTGACCCCTAATGCCACACACAGAGCAAGTAGCTGACCTTAGATCACCAGTGACAAAGTTCTGAGGCCTTGTGTTTGCAGAATTTCTGGGATTTCCAGAGTGTCCTGTGTTTCTGCTATACATAGCTGAAACATCATGGTCAATATGTGAAGAGAGCAATACCTCTCTTTGACTCTCCTCTTGTTGCAGCATAGAACAAGCACAGTCAACAGTGGGCAGGGGAGTGAGCATGAGCAATTGGCTTCTCATAGCTCCAAATTGTTCATCCAACCCATTTAAGAATTGGAACAATTTTTGCTCTTCCTGATACTTAGATTTAGCATTTAATAGAGATTTAATCTCAGCATTTGATTCAGTCACAACAGGTAATGAACTCATATCATCTATTTCCTCCCACAGACTAGACATGCTAGTAAAATAAACATTTATAGAGCTACCATTTTGTTTCAGATTATACAAATCCTTATTTAACTTATACTTCCTAGAACCATTAGTCATAGAAAAGCGTTTTTCAAGTTGAATCCATGTTTCTCTAGCAGTGTTAACAAATAAAACAGATTTTCTGATAGTATCAGATAAACATGCATGAATCCAAGAGATTACCATTGCATTGTAGGTATCCTATTGTTCTGCTTTTACAGGATCTGCAGCATAATTAGATCGAAGAACAGTTCCCAAAACAAAGCCAACTTTCTTCTTAGCTGAGAGAGCTATCTCCATTAAGCGTTTCCAGGATCTGTAATCTGCAGAACCATTAAGCTTTGCAACAATGATGGAGTAAGATCCATCATTAGGGTGTAAATACAACACACTATTAGTGTCAGCTGCCAGTAGAGCAAAAATGAAGAAGAAGAATAGAAGCAAGAAGAAGAAAAGGAAGAGAGAAGATAAATAGAGGAATAAAAATATGAGAAGAAGAACAGCTGAAATCAAAAACAAACGAGGATGATATTCTTCTGCTATCAACAATCCCGATGTTGCATCATAGCTCTGATACCATGATGACAAAACAATAGCACTGATGCAAGGGGATGAAAAATATAATTTTGCAGAAGGAATAACTGATCATTCTCATTACTCTGGACTGAGTACAGTGTACCAAATATATACAATAAGGCAAGAGAAAAAGCAAAGGAAATCTGAAAAAAATAACGGTAAAGATTCTCCTATTTTAGGAATAAAACAGACACACTAGGAGGCTGGCACTAAGTAGCTGGCATAACTGATTTGATTCTCTTGAATGAATTACCAAGATAACCCTGCTTCATTAACATATAAGCAATAAATTAACTTTTAAAAATGGATTTAGGTTGGGAATTCATGACAAAAACACGCAAGATCGGTATAATTAATTGATTTACATGGTAAGTCAGTTTAAACATCGACAAAATCCAATTTTTAGTTTTGTTTCCGGTAAAACTTTTATTCATTAAAGTGATAAAACATAACTAATGAAGTTCACGAGGAGGTAAAAAAAACCTTTTAATATACGACTTATTTTTCATAACCAATGCAATGTTAGAACATTGCTAGAAAAACTAACCTGAATAAGGCATATGCATTGTATGAAATGCTCATATAATAATGGTTATATAAGTTGAAACTCCTGTAGAACTATATTAACTTTCCTATCTCTTTAGATATTTTTTTACCATATACTACGTGTATAGATGCCAGCTAGTTAATTACGTTAATGATATAATTTTTAGGGTGGATACACAAGACCAAAAGATGGATTTCTGTCTACATTAATTGGTACATAAATCTTGTAGAACAAAGTAATGTAAGCAACTTTTGTGGAAACTATATAGTTCTTAAAAAAAAAAAATTCAGATGAGGAAATCATGAAACCTTTACATGTTAATTTGAATTGGATTAATATTATACGTAGTACATAGTTGCATGTTACACGTTCAACATATTTCGTAAGTTAAATTTTTACCTAATTTTGTAAGTTAATTTTTATTCAATTTTGTTTTGTCATGTTAAAACCAAGCAGAAAATTGTTTTGGAGTGCCATGCATTACATACACTAGGAACTGACAGTAGTGTTGTCACAATGGTGGCTGTACTATTGCAGGTGGTATAAGGCATGGGATAACATCATACTATTATGGGCAATCTACTCTTCATTCTTTACACCGATGGAGTTTGGGTTCTTCAGGGGACTTCCAGAGAACTTGTTCGTCTTAGACATTGTTGGTCAAGTTGCTTTTCTTATGGACATCGTGCTTCAATTTTTTGTCGGATACAGAGATAAACAAACTTACCGTATGGTCTACCAACGTCCTGCTATCGCCTTCAGGTCCCTTTTTTTTCTTGTCTTGAAATTTTGAGCCAAAAAATAAAAAAATGAAAATTGTTGCTCATTGATTTATATTATTCTCTTTTCTTATAATAGGTACTTGAAATCTACTTTTGTTTTGGATTTGCTCGCTTGTTTGCCTTGGGATCTTATTTATAAGGTATTTTCTTATGTAATCATCTTTTTTTTCTAACTGTCTTTCTTTATTATGTCATGTTTGTGTTTTATGGATTTCGATTATAATCTCACTTGATAGAGTCCTTGGGCTTTTGACTCATAGCTCAAGCACGAGTCACCATACAAACTCTATCTCCTTTAGAATTTCATCTGCTGTAGAGTTTATTTATGCTGCATAAATAGTTCTGTTTATAAAATGTAAACTTTAAAAATATGATTTAAGCAATTTTCTTATTATAAACATGCTGTTACAATTAAGAATTTGTACTGCTATACTGAAACAATTCCCCATATCATGTGTTGTTTTAGCTTACAAATGATGGCAGGATCCAAAAATTTGATTGTTCTGAAAACAAAATATTTGTGCAGGCTTCTCATCGAAAAGAAGCTGTGAGATACATGCTATGGATCAGGTTGTGTCGAGTACGTAAGATACATTTTTTCCTTCAGAAATTGGAGAAGGATATAAGGATCAACTACCTTTTTACTAGGATTGTAAAACTTCTTACAGTTGAACTTTACTGCACACATACAGCAGCTTGTATATTTTATTATTTAGCCACGACGATTCCTGAACGTGAAGAAGGTTACACATGGATTGGCAGTTTAACTTTGGGAGACTATAGTTATTCCCATTTCAGGGAGATTGATCTTTGGAGGAGGTATACTACATCTCTATATTTTGCCATCGTTACCATGGCTACTGTAGGTGAGCTACTCCTTTGATGTCTCAAGTGTAGAACAAAGTCGATTTAAATCTCAGCTTATAATGTCATCAGACTGTTGTCTTTCTTCAGTCGGATTTACTTGTCCTGCATTAGATTACTCTTAATATATAGTCATTGGCTTCAACAAACGATGATCCTGTTATCTTGCAGGTTATGGGGACATTCATGCTGTTAATATGAGGGAAATGATATTCATTATGATTTATGTCTCTTTTGATATGATTTTGGGTGCTTATCTGATCGGTAATATGACAGCACTGATAGTTAAAGGCTCGAAAACAGAACGATTCAGGGATAAAATGACAGAAGTGATGAAATATATGAACAGAAATAGGCTTAGCAGGGATCTTCGCAATCAGATCAAAGGTCATCTGCGTTTACAATATGAAAGTAGCTATACTGAGGCTTCTGTTCTGCAGGACATTCCCATATCACTTCGAGCTAAGGTAATGTAAAATAAGAAAAGCATCAATTATATGTTTTAATGTTTACTTCTTGTTGTTTATTATCAAAAGTAAACTAATTATGTTGTTTATGCAGATATCCCAATCATTGTACATGCCATACATTGAAAAAGTCCCTCTTTTTAAAGGATGTTCTCCAGAGTTCATCAATCAGATTGTAAGTTCCAATCCTCTTTTTTGATGCATTCTTGATGTTTCAGCTAGAAATGCATAAAAATATAAAATATCCATGGCTATAATTAGCACTTACAAGTCCACCTTTTCATTTCCTAATTCCTTGTTTAATTTGCTAAAATTATGTATAATAGAACCTATATTATGCTATCTTGTTAGTAAAAAGTATGTAGGAGCTCGATATGAATCATATTATTCATGTATAAAATCGAGATGTTTTGTACAACATATTGATGCTACATGTAGCACAAACACACTTGCGTTTTGCTGATACATGTTGAACATGGGATTCATACATAGGATTCATCAATTCTAAAAAAAATTCATTAGTGCAAAGGTCACTCTTAATTTATAGGAAAAAGAATGAAGTTAAATAAATTGATTATATGAGTTGATATATATCAGCATGCTTCTTATAATTTACCAGGGAGATTTTTTTAATTGGAGATTAAGGTTTGGTCTTAAGCTATTTCATCTGTTTATGCATTTTGAGTAAGTATAACTAATTGGAGTTTGCACTTTCGTGATGATATTGCATGCACAATGATAAATAATTCATGAGCTTCTTCATGCATATCTTTAGTAACATTGAAGAATGTTGTTTCTGTAAATCTTTTAGCGTGTTTCAGGCTTGCATATTACGGTGTTAAGTCTCTGCTCATTGATATTGAATTTTATGGATAATCTATGTACATGGTTTTACAGGTAATTAGAGTCCACGAAGAATTTTTCCTTCCCGGTGAAGTGATTTTAGAGCAAGGGAATGTGGTAGATCAACTTTATTTCATCTGTCATGGATTGCTGGTATGCCTGCATTGTTACTGCATTTTCTTTTATCCACAACATTTATGTTCGTAAATATTCTTATCCTCATGTCATTATCGAGCATTAAACTACATACTTCGTGTCTTCGTATATGATTTTTAAAGTATATAATTTCAATATATCATCTAGTGCGAAACTATAGCTATAATTCATAGTGTGCTATGAACAATTAGCTTCACATGTGGGTTTTATTTCTTGAAAAAGACATTAAATTTACACGTTATTTCATCTTTGATTCTTTATAAAAAGGAGTATTAGAATTTGGATACAGATTGCAAGATTTAAGCAATATTTCGGCTGCTCTTTTTTCTACAGGAGGAGGTAGGCATTGGGCAAGATGGATCAGAACAGATAATTTCTCGTCTTGAACCAAATAACACTTTTGGACAAATCTCCATTTTTTGCAATGTTCCTCAGCCTAGTATTATCCGAGTTATTGATCTGTGTCGGCTTCTGCGGATTGACAAAGAGTCATTAAGCAATATTATTGACATATATTTTTATGATGGGAAGAAAATCTTTGACAATCTTCTTGAGGTAATGGGGGATTTCAAACATTCTGAAATGAATTCTCATTTTATACTGTATTAAGATCAGCTTTAGTTTACATATACTTTTATCAATTATGCTCATGGAGGTTAATTGATTTAAACTTTTCTTGGTACGAAAGTGCACGAGTAATAAGTCTACCATTACTATTTGATATGCAGGGTAATAATAATGGAAAATACAACTTGAAGCAAGTTGAATCTGATATTGCATCTCACATAGCAAAGCAAGAATCAGAACTTGCTCTCAAAGTAAATAATGCTGCACACCATGGAGATCTTTATCAGCTAAAGAGTTTGCTTAATGCCGGAGCTGATCTAAAGAAGACAGATTACAATGGAAGGACTCCGCTGGTATGATACTTGATTACTTATAATAGAATTGTGTTACCCTGTAGTTTTCAGGTACACTTACACGCACCTATCATGTACGAGTAGTTTGTAACACTCAGCTTTAGCCAAATATAGATACATCCAACTAAAATTTGGGCAAATATAAATACATCTCTAAGATAATATACTAAAAGTAAAATGAAAAGCAAAGTTCACCCTCTCCACTATCTATGTCATGCACTTTGTTGTATGTCTGAGTGACATGGTAACTGTATATTGGAAGCATGTAATAATAAATGTATCAGGAAGAAATACAGCCTTTTTCTATCACTTTATATTCACTTGTTTCAGGAAAAATAAGTTCAGATAATATAAGTTCAGGAAAAATAAGTTTTTATCACGTCACCCAAGTTCAAATTACAACTAAAATAAGTTTCAATATGGTCTAATAAGTTTAGATAAACTGAGATACACTCAGATAATATAAGTTGATTAGAACCCAACCTAGTGAGAGGTCAGCTCTGTTGGATTTATTTCACTACAAATATTGGTGGCAGAATGGGTGGATTTGTAGCTTCAAATAATCAGAAATTCAGAATGCTTGATTCTTGATAACCAACAGTGATTTTGTAGCATCGTATAAATATGTAATATTTTTTGTACATAAACTGATAATGTTGAAACTTCCTCTGGCCACAGCATATAGCTGCATCAGGAGGATGCGAAGACATTGTTCTCTTCCTTATTGAAGAAGGAGCCGATGTGAACAAGACAGGTGCATTATCTATATAACCAACTTGATTTGTTTTATTTGTTCTTAAACAACATGTTTTCTAACACAGCACTCTCCCAACAGATAATTTTGGTAATACACCACTGTTAGAAGCTGTCAAAAATGGACATGACAAAGTTGCTGCGTTGTTATACAAGGAAAAGGCCAGAATCGATGTCAAAGATGTTGGTTCTTTTCTTTGCACAGTTGTTCTAAGTGGGGATGTCGAATTTCTGAAAAGAATTTTGACTAATGGAATGGATCCAAACTCTAAAGATTATGATCATAGAACTCCACTGCATGTTGCTTGTTCTCAAGGATTATATTTGATGGCGAAACTATTGGTAGAGGCTGGAGCTTATGTTACATTAAAAGACAGGTAACGACACACACATACATTGTACGCTAATGACAAGCTTTGTCTGTAATCCTAAATCAATTTATAGCCATTTATGTTAACACTAGTTCGATATCTTAAACATAAACTGATTAGAACTATCATATGATCTTGCAATAATCTCTTAAGGTAATTTTTACCTATACATATACATTGTGAATTTTTACAGATGGGGTAACACACCATTAGATGAAGCATGGATGTGTGGAAATAAGAACTTGATAAAGCTACTGGAAGCCGCAAAAGCTGCTCAACTGTCTCAATCTTCTGATCACAGTGAAGAAATGCTTGGTAATAATCAAACATTTGATCATTGTTTCAATATAAAACCACTTTTTTCTGAATTAAATCTGTTTTGTTTGTGAATTGATATGTAGAACCACACATTGTTAACTTTTTTTATTTGCTTGCAGATAAAAAGCTCCATAAGAAATGCACAGTCTTCCCATTCCACCCATGGGGAACAAAAGAAAACCGAAAACCAGGGATTGTTTTATGGCTTCCGCGTACAATAGATGAGTTGATTAGGTTGGCATCAGAAAAGTTAAACTTTCTTACAGGTTCATGTATATTATCAGAAGATGGTGGTAAAATTCTGGATGTAGATATGATTGAAAATGGTCAAAAGTTGTTTCTTATAAGTGAAACAGAATAGGCTATGTTTGACTCCTTCCTCCCTTCTTCATGTATAACTAGTTGTTCACTTGTTCTATGCTATCACTAATTTGTATGTATAATCTTTGTAGAATATAGTACAGTTGTTCGACGCCTTTTTATTTTTCTATAGATTAAGTTTTACACATCCTTGATTAGTAACTGAGGTTCGAATAAAACGACTGAATTGCTTTGTGAGCTAATGATTAGGGTAAAATACATTGATGTATTTGTAGAAGATGAATTGATCCAACATTGTAGATAGAATATCAATGTCAAGGGTTAGTAACTCAAGGGTTGTAAGTATTGCAACCGATTCTTATTGTACACGAACAATGTGTTACGATTTCAGATTTCTAAAGTTAATATTGTGAAGTAGCTGAATTGAAAACCAATTTTTTTAACAAGTATGAATGTATGATTTATGTAAGCTTAGAGCTTGTGTTTCCTAGGCAATGAAATACATTTGATTTATCTCTAGCTTAGACCAAGTAAAAAGCACGTAAGAAAACAATTCAAAGACGCTTAGCTTGAAAACATTTTGGGCTCAAAATTCTAACCAAGTTTACTATTTGTACAATCTCTATATAATTGTGAAATCAAAATCTAAGGAAAAAAGTTAGATTTTTCAAACAAATTTATCTCTATGCAAAATAACAAGATAAAACATAATTATAGACATTTTATCTCAAGTTCTCAACACTCGAAAAAGGAGCCAGACTTTTACTAAACTAAACAAGTAGCATATAAGCATGGCCTCATCCTCTTAATTATTTTTTGATAATACTGTAATTTTTTTTATTATGATTTTTAGAATATTTTAAATTTAGTTTCAAAGCATTTCATATAATTTCGAAATTTATATAATACTTTCTCCGTTTTTTAAGTTGCCACACTTTTATTTTTATAGTCTCTTAGACAATTTTTTAAGAGGAGAGAGGTAGAGAGAAAAATAAGAGAAACCCATATGGGTAAGAGAGAAATAAAGAGAAAGAAATATCAAAAATAAAAAAGTGTTACAACTAATTACAATTTTTAAAATAAGAAAGTGTAGCAAAAGAAACAAAGGAAGTATCATTTTTGGCTTAAAAATAAATACTTTTTAATGTCTATGATTGTGCCATATATATATTATCCTTAAATTGTCCATCAACGAATTAAAAGTGGTATCAAATAAAAGGAACAACAAACAAAACAACAACTGTCAACCCAAAAAACTAAAACAGAAAATACAACTAACGACGCTGGGCACCAGCCAACCAGTGAACAGGATTGACCCACAAACGAGGAAACTTTTGAACCTGACAAACTAAAAGAGACTGAACAGAAGCCCGCAACTCCTGAATGAGCCACCAATTAGAGATTTCCATTGAATCAGAAGGAGGAAGAAGAGCAAGGAGGGCAGCACAATCTTTATAAATCCAGATTTTCAAAAAACCTTTACGAATAGAAAACTCCAAGCCCCATATACAAGTCTGAAGCTCAGACTGCAACGCTGAACTTGCCATAAAAGCCCGACAACCACCTCCCAAAACCTCAAAAGAATCAAGATCACGGACTACCTAGCCTGCTCCCGCCCTGTAAGTAGAACAATCCCAGGCCCCGTCTACAATCAAACAAGTTGTTGGAGAAATATAAGGTAACCCCCGCAAACACAACCACTTGACCTCCTGCCTCGCCTCCAAACTAACCGAACGAGAGGACCTCGCCAGTCTCTTCCAATCTAGAGCCTGCATAATATGAAGAACCCAATCTGACGCCAGGCCACCCACGGAACCAAACAACTTTCCTAAATCTCAATTGATTACGAGAAATCCAAATCGCCCAAAAGGAGAGCAAATAACGAAGCAATGCCCTTCCAATTTCTCGAAGACGAATAAAGAGAAATTGTACTCGAGAACCAAATACTAAACGGAGGAAACTGCATAAGACCCCCATTGAATGCCCAACGCTCCAGACAGCCAAAGACTACATATAGCAGGACAATCTCTGAATGTATGAGACACAGATTCCACATCCACATGACAAAAGGCACAAACTGGATCAACAGGGAGGCCTCGAGAATTAAGAATAGTCGCCAAAGGAAGAGCGTCATGAAAAAATTTCCAACCAAATACTTCCCACCGAGGAAGAATTGGTAAAGCCCAGAATTTCCTCCACCATGCTTGAGAGATTTGAGATGGACTACCTGACATGACCCAAGGCTCTCAAAGTAGAGCATAAGCAAATTTCGTTGTAAAAACACCATCTCTAGTAAACTTCCAGTATACAAAATCATCCATTAAACGCACATGCCTATCCAACGAAAGAATTCTAGCTGCAGAGCTAGAATCAAACGACCCATAAATAATAGTAGCATCCTACGCGCAAGAACGCGGATCAAGTAAAGAAGACACAACCCCTTCCAACACAGCCCTTTCGACAGTAAGGACATCCCCGGAACCCAAGAATCGGTCCAATCGACTCGGACGAAAGATCCTTAAAATGAACTTGTCCCCCTGGAACCCAAGAATCCTCCAAAATACGAACTCGAGAACCCGAACCAACCTTCCAACACAGCCCCTTCGACAGTAAGGACAACCTCGAAATAAGACCCTTACAACCCTAAAAGGGATGAGAAGCCGAGAACGAACCAGTAGAACGAAAAGCCGGATACTTCACAGACAGAAGCCGAGAAACCAACAACTAAGGACACTGAATGATTCGTAGCGTTTATGAGTTTAAAGTTAAACTAGTTAAGGTTTTAATTGAGGTCTTTTTAACAACTAATATTCAATAAGAAACCTCCATAGTTCATACAAAGCGAATCGAACTTTTAAGAGTATAATGTATATTTTAAATTAGGATACCAGATTAGCTTAATATTTATACATCCCTTCCAATCAAGAAAAAATGAACAATCAATAATATAATACTAAAAGAGACGCCAAGAATGACATGTATCGATTCCTGATATCGTTTTTTCCCTCCAAAAACATTTTACTTTTTTGATAATTTTTTTTTGAGAATTTTAGTATAAAATATAACTATCATAATATTATTTCAAATGTTTTATACTCCCCCTGTTACATATTACTCGCAACAAAGGAATATTTTCTGTCTCACAAATAATACCTCTTTGTTGCGAGTAATTCGTAACGGAGGAAGTACATATCTTATTTAATAAATACATTCCTTTACGATTTTTCATATACTCCCTCCATTACATATTACTCGCCACAAACATGAGAATTGCAGACTCCTAGGCAAAAGATGTTAAGTGTAATTAATGAAAAATAAGGACATGTGTTTAGTATTAATCTAACCCCCACACCTCCCCCCCCCCAAAAAAAAAACATATAAAAAAAAAACAAAATCAAACACAACCACCCAGCACCACACAACCACCACCACCTAGCACCGTACCACCACCACCTATCAACCCAGAAAATCCGAACCACCAACCCAGAAAATTTGAACCAACATAGCCAGAAAATTGAACCACCATACCCAGTAAATTCAAACCACCGGACCCAGAAAAATTCAAACCACCAACCTTGAAAATTCAAACCACCAACCCAAGAACCCAAAAAATTCGAACCACCAACCAAACAACCAACAAACCTAGAAAAATTTGAACAACCAACCCAACAACCAGCGAACCACGAACCCTAAAAATTCGAACCAAAACAACCAACGAACCACCAACCCACAAACCCAGGAAATTCGAACAACCAACCAAACAACCAACGAACCTAGAAAAAGTCGAACCACCAACGATCCACCAAATTCGAACCAATGAAATTCAATTCAAACCCCAAAAAAAGTCAAATTTGGAAAAATTAAACTTTTATTGGTCAAATTAAACCATCAAAACGCTAGATCTAGAGTTTTGATGGTTTAAATTTTTCCATAAAACCTTTAAATTTGAGCTTTAGCAACAACGAAGAAACAACAACAAAAGAAAAAGAGAGAAAACGAAGGCGGCGACAAGGAAGAACACAACGGGGTGACTTCCGGCGATGGTAGCAGTCACCATAGAAGCCATAGAAGGTTGCGGTGGTAGTGGTGGTGGTGGTGGTTGCCAATGAAGATAGAGGGAGATCGGTGGTAGTGGTGGTGGTTGCCAATGAAAGTGATAATGAATTTAGATGGAAGATGATGATTTTGGTGGAAATGGTTAAATTAATCAATGATAGGTTTAGGTTAATAAAATGAAATTAGTAGTTTAATTAGGGTGTTTAAAAAAAAAAAGTAAAGGTAAGTTTGTAAAATATCACATAAAAACTCACTATAATAGGGAAAAAAAATTGATTTGTTGCGAGTAATATGTAACGACCATTTTTAGTAATTGTTGCGAGTAATATGTAACTGTGGGAGTATTTTAATAATACTTTGTAGGATAATACATCTTAAAAAATATTACTCTGTGTGTCATATGTTTAATACTTCGATATTTTAATCCTTAAAATGACTAAAATATTTTGAAGAAGCTAATTTTTTAACAATATTTAAAATGATGAATCTATTAAATAATAGATCCATACTACACAAATTGTAATAGTTATTATTAGTAACGAGATTAATTTTCTTAATACTTTAATTGGTTTCTCGCCTAATTCTAAAATGAATAACATATCAAACTGAAGGAGTTTTAATTCAAAGGAATGAAAGGAGTTTAACAACATAGCATAACACTATAAACACTTTATCTATGCATGTAATTAAATGTAGGAAAATTTGATTAATTACAATTTTATAATTTGTTATTGTATCCCTAATTTAATAATTTTATATATTATCATTTTTTAGGAAAATATGACTAATTATCATTAAAATCAGGGGTATTATTACGGACTATTAAGTGTAATAAAAAGAAAATTAATACTAATTTATCATTGAATTTATAAAATCCTCATTTGGTCTAACATATAGTTTTAATAGACTCATTTGTCTAATAATCTCTTTCGTTATATTTCATTTTTCATTTCATCGTATACACAAAATAAGAAGATAATAAAAATGCTATAGTTGTAGTTTATATGTGTTATTATTAATTTTTAATACAATTTTTTTTCTTTTATTGATTAAATGTAGTGAAATTATCGTGCATGACACGGGACCTAATTTAGTTATTCATCTATTTGATAGAGAGATAAATTTAAACTTTTACAATTCAACAAGTACGATTTATGTAAACTTAAAGCTTGTGTTTGTTGTGCAATGAAATTTCTTCAATACACATGATTTCATCTTTCAGTTTTTGTACCTCAGCTTTACGGGAATGCTCAGTATCGCTAGGAGTATCAATGATCAAGCTCAACAGATTCTTCAAGCAAGAAGCATACTCCTGGGTTTTTGTACCTCAGCTTTACGGGAATGCTCAGTTTTTGTACCTCAGCTTTAGGTGCATGTTTAAGGCCGGATCGAGAACTTAGTATCATGTATAGGATTGACTGGGTTAAATTGTTTGGTTATATATTGTGAATTTCAAATGATGTGCACTAGTTTATAATGCAAGTATATTTGTGCTCTAATTATGCAAGGTGCGCTTAAAGGCAAAAGTATGTGATTAGTGTAAAGATTAAATTATTACTCATTCATGATTATGCAAATAGGATGAGTAAAGGAGGAATTCAAGTCTTATAAGACGAGTTAAGGTTTTGGGGTGCCTTATGCACTCAAGGTGTTTATACACCGAGGTAGTAAAAGAATAAATAATAAATGTTGTTTGTCACTAATAAATCAAGAACTGAAATTGGAAACTTTCCTTGTTTGATTGAATTGTGTTGGGAATGTTTGTATTGTTATGCATATGAGTCATCACCAAGTCTAAACCTGTAAATCACGTAAAGTGCAAGATGGATGAGCAATAAAACTCTGGATTGGTGCACTTCTGGAGTAATGACAATCAGGTTGGGGTACACGGGGTATTAACTGTGTACTTTTATCGAGGCCGTCTGATCTACGAGTCTCCTATTTCAAATATTTTTTAAAACTAGGAGTTAGGTGAGATCTCATACTAACTACGGTCACGAAGTCGCGCCCGTGGTCGTTGGATGTTTATTGATGTTTCCGAAAGAAGGCATGGGGTTTTTCTTTTATTGATGTTCCAAATGGGACATGGGTTGGACAACCTTATCTATTACGTAATCCAATGAATAAAAATAATGATTTACCTATATTTTTAATCAATGAAGTCTTAGTAATGTAAATAGTTGAGTCATGTGTGATGCGTGATGATTGATTATTAGTAGCTTGTTAGGGATTTCTTATTTTATTTCGCAGCTTGTATGTACTCAGCTTTGCTGATTGCGTGCTTTTGTGTGTGTCTTTCTTTGGTCATGGCCTTCGCCTTTCAATGACCCTCTGACGATCCAATATTTAGACTTGTAATATTGGGGAGCAGATTAACCATATGTTCTTACACATGCAACATTTGCATCGGGGTTGTAGGATTTTGAGTGGAGAGTTGGTTATTATTCGCTGTTTATTTCTTTTCATAAGTTTGAATTTTTTTAAACTCTGGTTTTATTTATTTACTACTTTTGTTGGGTTTTGAATAAGGGCCTTAATGGTTCCAGCTTGTATCATTTAATTTGATTTTGGTTATTGGTTTTGAAACTTATTTTTAAATGAGTTAGTTTTTCCGCTGCTAATTTCTGACATAGCCTTAACGTTTGAACACGCGGCGGTAACACGTCAGTAATTCTCTTGGATTTTGTTCAAGGTATTTACATGTTTTAAGAGAGAATTATTGGGGTATTACAATAGAGGCGGACTTGGAGCAAGGCTTCAGCATCAGCCAGCTTCTTTTGACTCTCCTCCAAATCTTTTTTGGATTTGTCCAACTCATCAGTGAGTTCGGTCTTCTGTTCATTTAGCTCCAAGTGAACCCCAGATCTTGCAGCTTCTGATCCTGGGCCTCAGCAGCTCGAGCTGCGGAAAGCTGATCGTCCCTAGAGTGCCCATCTTACTAGATTCCAGCTGCATCTCTTGGACTTGCCCAGCCGCCTCATCAGCCACTCGGCGCGCAATGGCCGCTTTGAAGCCAGGGATGTCGAAGGCCCCGAACTCATAGATGATCTTCTCTCCGGCCGGCCATTAGAGTTGGAAAGACTTCAGTCTCCATGGCATGGCAGAAGGTCTGAAGGGCTTGGCAGCCTGCTTCTCGTATTTCTCAGCCTCGGCCTGCTTCTCTTTAGCAGCCTGCTGGTTCAGCATTGCCAGCTTTGCCTCTTTTTGGGCAATCTTTGTGTCCTCCCAGGCATTCTCCAGTTTGTCCTGGAGAGTGTCTATCAGCTCTACAGTGAGAGTCTGATTGTGCACAACTTGATTGCAGGGACACGTCAGTTAAAAAAAATAATAAAAATTGAACTTAAGAGCTGAACTCGCGAAAGAGGAAAATAAACGGCAAAGTACCTGCATCAGCAGTCCCTGATTATCTCTGGCAGGGTCGGGGAGCCTTCAGCTGGATTCCCCCATTCTAGTAGTGGCCTGAAGTGACCACGCCCTGGCTTGATCTACCTCCGACATACCCGTAAGGTCGCCGAAGTAGGCCGCATCTCCTTCTCGGTTCTGACCCAGATAAGTTCCCAAACGTTGTCGGGGATTGAAATGCGGGGGGCCGAGAAACCCATATCTCCAGAATGAGTGTCTGGAATGAAGGAAAGGAAGACGAGGGAACCTCCTGAACCTTATCTGGCTCAGCATCCTTCTTTTCTCCATCAGTGGAGCCCAGCTGATCTCCACCTAGGTCGACAACCGCACCTCCCCTTCCTCTCCAGTCTCAGGTTCACGGATTAGCGCGTGAACCTCCCTCTCAATATCGGCCGAGAAACCCCAGCACCGGGTTTCTCAGCAGCTTCAGCAAAATGCCTTGCGGCACTCTCTTGGTTCAGATCTTCCCCCTGAACCCCCCCTTTCGGGTCAGGAGTTCTTTGATCCACCTTCATTTCTCGAGTTTCGGGAGGTGGCGGAGGGGTTCGGGGAGGAGGGTTTTGTGGCGGAGGGGGAGCCCTCGGTGAGCCTCTACCTTCATCGTCCCTTATGCTGATGCCTCCAGTAGACGAGGACCCTGCTATCCTCGTCCTCCTTCTCTTGCCATAGGCTGCTCGTCCATATCAGATTCATCAGATTCAGACGATGGCAAGTCTTCGGGATGAGCAGGAGCTTTCCCTTCTCTCCTTCTGCCTCCTTCTTCAGACTGCAGAAGTAGGGGGCAGGAAGGGCTCGAGTTAAAAAAAAAAAAACCATGCAACAACGAAAGCAAAATGTTAAGGAACTCAGCAAAGTCCTCGGCTGCGGAAGCCCCTTGCTCGGCAGCACCAGAGGTACCTTCACCTCCTTTTAAGGCTTCAATCGCCCTAGAGGAATTCTTCTTTAGGCAGCAAATGCCTCAATGGATCTCGCTTTTCCTACCAAGGATTCTGCTTCAAATAATCTGCAGCAGCTTCAATCTGAAGGCCTGTCGAATGCAGGTGCAGCGGACGGTCCTTTGATAGCGGGAGCCGGTCTAAGATGACCCTTTCAGCGTTCACTCCTAGCCGATCGTAGTCGATCCCTGAAGTGGCCTCGCTAAAGGGCAAAGTGAAAGAGTTAGCTCAATGGGGCAGACATTAAAAATAAAGCGAAAAAGCAAATAAAGCAAGTTCTCGACCCCAGCCGAAGGTACTTACCGCCTCTATGCTTTCGGCTGAGGCCTACAACCGCCAACATCTTCTCTTGGAAGACATAATGGTTGTCCAGAAGCCATCTCGTTCGGAAGCCATCTCGATGGGATGAACTTCATTCGGCCGGTCTCCCCGAGATTTTCTTGCTTCCCGAAAAAGTTAATCTGCTCGTAGCTGGGGTGACGAATGGCATCAGGGTCTTCAGGACCCAAATCTTGCATGTTCGGGTCAGGTTTAGAGAGGTAGCGGGGAGCCCCGAAGAAGTGAGGGTGCTCTGGATCCGCTGGAGCCCTTACCCATATCCATTGGCCTCTCCAATCCTTATCCGAAGAATCATTCGACCACATAGTTAAGTACTGTGGATGGCTCTCAATGCGCCACCAGCCGGAGCCATGTTGACCATATCGGCTCTGGGTATTCGGCATTAGCTTGTGCAATTTTCGGAAACAGTGCAGGTTCGGCTCAACAGCAAAGAACCGGCAGATCCAGGATATGTCATCACCCGCCGAATGCTGACGGGTGTCAATTGGCACATGAAGATCTTGTACTTTATCAGAATGTCCCTGATGAAAGGAAATCGAAGCCCAACTGTAATTGTCGAGTGTACACCCCCACATATCTAGGGGTTGGACGATGAATTCTATCAGTAGGCGCGGGCATTCCGCACCAGTACCCATTCTCTTCAAAAATACTGTAATGCAGCTCTATCTGTTCGGCGAACCGATAGGCTTCAGCGTGCCATAGCCGCAATGGCTTCGTCATTTTGCCACTCAACGTGCCCAGGGAGCAAGTTCCAAGGCACAACAGGCAGAAGCTCCTCCTGCTCAGCGCCACCAGCCTCTTACCGGGGTGGTGCAGCGTTCAGAGGAGTGACCGAAATACCCACTTCCGGGTCTTCCCTTACTCTCTCCCCGTTCCAGACGTCGGCGCGGTCCCTTGGGTCCCTCGTCCTCTTCCTCTAGTCATTGTCGGATTCGCAAAGAGAAAAGTCGAAAAAAGGGGAACTCTTTCAAAAATTTAAGAAAGTCGAAGGAAATTCGAAGAAATTTACCTTTATATGGAACGGAATTCGCCGATTAAACTAGTCGGAGCAACGAATACTGACTTCAAGCCTTGATTTCGGGGTGTTGAGTGAAGTTTTGAAGCGGAACAGAGGGAGTTCGAGTGTGAATTGGTGAAGAAATGAGGAGAGAGAGCGCAAATCCGGCCTTATATTCCCAGAAATAGGAATTTCGAGAGTCAGTATGCTTAATTTCTCTGAAATGCCTCACTAAGTAACCGTTAAACACACTCCCTTTTAATTAACCGCCCATTATCCGTCCAACTTCCCACTAATCATCCTAATTACAGTTATTTCGTTAATGATTGTTTAAAATTTAAATCTTTTTTATTTAATTAAATCATTTACTTCCCTCCATTTTTGTTAAATTCAAACCCGACCCCGTCATCCTTCCAAATCGGGTCTGGGGGCAAGTTGTTTGGGTTCAATTATGCCTAATTGGGCCCGGACATAAAATGATTCAATCCAAGTCAAGGTCAAGGCCCAAGCCTCCAATCCTGCCAAGTCAATCTCAAGTCAACGGCCCAAGTCATCATGGTCAGCCCATATGACCTCAAGCCCATCTTCTCTCCTTGTCATGCTAAGGTATAAAAGCCTTCAATTACATCATTTATCATTCATTCACATTCAAGCCTCAAGCAATTAATACTCTTGCATAGCTTTCTCTCTCTAAACACTGTTTGACTTCGGCATCGGAGGGGCCTTCCTCGGTACAACCCCCGAGGCCAGTTTACGTGTGTTTGTTGTGCAGAAAACCCTCGGCCCAGCATCATTTGGACCGAGTCAGTCTTCATCCACATCTTCGGACCTTCGGCAAGGTCCCATTGTTTTCACCCGAAACACCTAACGATCAGTCTAACGTTGAGATATAATATAATGTAGTGCAACTGGAATCTTAGTTTGACTGTCTCAGAAAGATCATAAAAAACCTAAAGAGTACCAATCTCATGATACAGATTTATCTACCTATCTAAAGCTAGAATGTCTTAAGTCACAACCATATTGTTCCTGAAGTTAAACACTAGAAATTTTTCAAAGATTAAATTTGACTATAAATTTCTGATGGAGTATATAAAAAAATGACATGAATAAAAAATAATGCTTAGAAACTTTAGGACACAATTTTAAAGTCTCATATGCATAATATCTGAATAGTAATTCTCAGAGATAGCTTGAATTAAGAAAACTAAACTAAAAAAAACCCTAATCTACTAATCTAGCTTCTCACTGGAACCCTTGCTGATTTTTGTCACACCAAGTCAATTATATAGTAGGGTAATAATTGCAGCCACAGCATCACACCGTAAAAGACTTTGAGCTTACCGCAATGGTGCAACTGTGACAGGTTGCGATAGCTACAAACCATCTGAATTTCCAGCAAAAGTGATTCGTTGATCACTCCTTATTGAGCAATTATCAAATTTAGAATTCCTGGATTATAAATTAACATGATATAGATTGATATAAATATAATGTTTATTAATTGAAAATAAATTAGTGCAACTAGTCTCATACAATTAGAAAACAAAACTTAATTTATAATATCAAGGATTCAAGATACTTTCTCCGTTCTTTTATTATCACACCATATAGGTTAGGCACAATTATTTTGGTAGTGGAAAAAAGGATGAGAGCGAGGGGTAGAACCGTAGAAGTACAAAACTAACCATGTGTTGTAAGCATAAACTAAAGAACCAAGTGTTAAGAGTAAGGGTATATTGGGTGTTTGCAATATGAACAGAGATATTTTGTTTCCTTAAATAGATATGGTGCAATGTTTGTAAAACTTATTTAAAAAGAAAGTGGTGTAAAAAAAAAAAAAAAAAAAAAAAACGGAGGAAGTATATAAGATTTGCACAAACTCTCATGTGGATAAGGTTACTTCAACGGAAAAATGGGGTTATCTTAACGAATGTGGATTACTTCAATAGGAAATGAGATTACTCTCATTCAAAAGTGGAATAATAATTTATTAATTATAATGTATTAGTCAAAATAAAATAATAGGGGTACTTGAATGAAGAAATGAGGTTACTTTTTTTACTTAATTTATATTACTTGTACAGTGGAGTTAAGTTACTTATATAAACAAATTGAGTTACTCTTATGAATAAATGAGTTTACTCATGACAATGAATAAAGATTACTATTATAAACATATGTGGAAACACCATATGGCTAGCAACCTACAACATTAAGTCATTAATGACATAGTCTTCTAAATTTCTAATGCAATTATGAAACTTCCATGTATATGGAAAATAGAAAATGCATGGTAATCATCACTTTCACCTCACCTTTTAGGTTAGAAATGATCTTGTATGGAGTAAATTTTAGTTGGTATACTCGATTTATTTTTAAAATAACATAATTATTAACCATGCACTTTTACATCATTTTAGTTGTATGGAATAACATCAAATTTAAATACTTAATTATTTTTTAAAATAATCTGTATATGGGATTTTATTTGAAAATTATTATTATTTTGGTGTATACATAATCATTATAAACTTTATTTGAAAATAAAAAAAAACTTTACGATAATCTTGCACTTCTAATCATTTTATATATATATATATATATATATATATATATATATATATTTGAACTTAATAAAGTAGGGGAGTAAATTATAAGAAATTCAAAATTTAGACACCAACTTTTCAAAGTTTTCACTTTTCCCACCTACTTTCACCTATATATAATAGAGATTTATAATCATATACTCGTAACTTCGTATATTCTTTAAATTCATAATTTTTTTGAATAGCATATGCTCGTAATACCTAATAATTAATTATAATGTCTATCAAAAATTATGAAAGAATTTTAGTTGATTATATAAAGATGAAATATGTTTGCAAAATAGGAAGAAAAAAATTTATATTGAATATTTCTAAGAATACTTGATAACAAAATCGTGGAGAGACATCATTTTTCCCAAAGTAATAATCATCATAATTATGTTAAAAGAATACTAGAAGATGACACTTGTTATTGCTGGTGAGTCTTTTAGTATATAGTTATTGATTCATTCCTAAGACACGTATTTATCACCAATATAAGAAAATCTAGTGATAATAAAGTGATGCATATAAAAGATTGTATTGCATTTTATAATCATGACACAAATACAACTCTTTTAACTTGCCCAACGAATCAATAAAACGATACTCTAAAACCCTAATTTGTTATACAAACACGCCTAAGATTTTTTTGCAAAAAAGGAGCTACCATTGACATAAAAAAAACTATGCAGAGCATCAATTCAAAACTCAATGATTTCATACAGAATAAGTACTTCATGTAAATTTCAAGGAAGGATGAATGGAAGATTAAACTAATATTACTCCTAATATCTTTGAACATGCATTTAAATTTACGTAAAATAAAATTAATAAATAAAAATCGTTGTCAGTTTAAATTCGGTGATAGTAAGAGGGGGGAAAACAAAAACAAAAACAAAAGTTAAAACAAAAACTTAAAAATAAACACTTAGTAACTATATAAAAATTAAAGCTCCTTCCAAATATCCTTTTGAATTCATAAGACGAAGTTTAATTTAAAAAAATTACAGAGAACTAAACAATGTTGATCTTAACACTAGTATTAAATCGCACCACAAACAATTTCTACCACTTCGTTGATCATGTCATTATTATTGTCTTTTAAATCACACTTCACATACAACAATGGATGACAACCATGGACCATGGTGACATTCGAATTGAATTTCGCTCAGGTTTGCATTACTTAATTTAGTATACTTCCTGTATTGTTATTTTTTTTTTTTAAAATTTCCCACTTTTGGTTAAGGGGTATTTTTCATTGACCTTTCAGCTTTTTCTTGATTCTTGGGAAAAGAAATTTCTTTTACCCTCCTTAACCCCATGTCACTTACCAACTTTCACTTCCAAACCCAAAAAGGTATCCACTTTCCATTAACTTTCTCTTTCCCTTGGTTCAGATGCTACAAAAAATCGGAAGACCAAAAAAGAAGAGAGGGAGTATTATTGAAGTGAAAAAATAATTAACTATTAACATGAAATGGAAGAGGGGTTGCAAACTTGCAGAAGACATCTTCCCAGAAATTGTGAGCGTACCACCCCACCCCTGCTTCCTCCCTTGGGTGTCTAATTGTCCATTATTCTAGATGTTTCCCTGCCCCTTTTAAGAAATAAAGTGAGATTAGGTATGTTTCTCAGAATCCAAAATTGGCAACATAGCTCAAGGAAAAAATTGCAATATGCAAGGCTACTCTAGTATTATGACACATTAGGGGTTAAAAACAAGGGTATAATTGAGAAAAGGGGGGAAGAACATTTGTTTCTGTAACTAGCTTTTCTTTTGCAGCATTGAAGCCGCTCTTTAAACAATAAAACAAAGATGAAAAGCAAGAAACAACACATATTGAACCAAAAAAAAATCTAAGAAATCAAACTGGACAGAAATGAACTGCACCTTGGTCAACTCCATGATGTGCAAAATCTTTCTTTGAATGTTCTCAGCCTCCCCAAGTTGATTTTTTGACTTTATATAAATCTGCAGATAAGGTAAATTGAGATTATTCACTACCTGACACCAAACTGGTTTGAAGTTGCTCAATAATTCAGAAGGAGATAGCATAAACCATAATTTTACTTTTTTAATAGTTCCCTTATATAAACAGAAAAATAAAACAACAAGAGCATCAGGTAATTGCAGATAAACAAATAAATAGATTTGGAAACTGTAGGTAATTAAACTCTTGTGCTTCATATCAACTTATTTTCTTCCTTATAGAGCATTGCACAAAGAATATGAATCAAAGAGGCAAAATACTTGTCATAAGCTGTTGGTAATTTTTATTTTTTCTTTCCTCGTTGTGAAGAGGAAAAATTGGTCCTCAAAAAGTTTCTTTATTTAGGTACTCAATTGGGGGCCTATAAAGTTGCAAAGGAGATATGCTTCTATATGGTTTGAGATCTGCGTGCCTAAAGGATGAGGGACAATGAGACTCGAATTTAGTGGCGGATCCAGAAATTGTACCTAGGGGGTTCGAACTTCATCAAACACCCGATGTCCGAATGCACAGATATAAATCGAGTATTTAAGTATAAAATAGAGTGTTCTAATAAATACCAATACACAAGTACACAACAAAATAAGTCCAAATATACAATAATTAAAATTTTCATGGTCACACATTACAATAATTAAAAAAAAATTAATCAGTACCAAAGTTGCACGAAAACGGATATGGATATATAAACAGGTACGGACACGGGACGAAATACGATAAAATCAAAATTTCAAAAAACGGGTACGACATGGATACACATAATTAATTTTTTAAAAAAACCTACCTACTACTACTGTAAGACTGTTGATAACTCAACCGGTGAAAAAGTTTTTAAAAAATAACAAAAAAATCTAAAATATTCTACTAAAATCACGTGACATTAAGAAAAAATAATAAAAGAATAGAAAAAAAAAACATATTTTATATCATCTACTAGCTTAGTGGAACTCGAAGACCACTCCAAAGAAAAAAAAAAAAAAAAAGAAAAAAAGAAAAAAGAAAGAGAAGCTGAGTAAACACAGCATGGTGGAGAAAATTTACAAAGAAAAAAAAAATAACTCAAATGCATCCCGCTGACATTCGAACCTAGGACCTTCTGTCCAAATATTTCTAGCCTAACCAACTGAGCTGCAAGTTAGACAAGGTATATTTACCCTTCGAATATTATTCATATAGTTTTTTTGTTTTTTTTTTTTAATAATTCCATTTTTTCCCGGATCTAACGGGGTTCAGTTGAACCCCCGCTAGATCCGCCACTGCTCGAATTGATACTTGGAGTGAGTTGAAGAGGCAATTAAAGAAATGATTCCTACCACGAGTATACATCCAAGATCAGGTCTTGAATTGAATGACCTTGAACCAAAAAATCTTAGTGTTTCTTAATACACTAAAGAGTTTGAGAAATAGTGCATGCTTTGTGATTTCAAGGAAAATGCATGAAGGGATTCACACCTTCTATTGCACACAAGTAGAAACATCAAAGTATGTGTTCTTCAGTGATGTCTTGAGATTAGCTGAAAATTTTGAGAAGTTTGAGAGGGAAAAGATTTAAAAAAAAAAAAAAAAAAAAAAAACAATTCTTATTTTAAGGGAAAAGCCATTTTTCAATGGGAATAATTCAAGGGTGAATAATCTTAAGGCTATTCCAAATGGTTTTCACAAAGAGGAAGTAGCTAAAAAGGAAAGTGATTGTTGTAAATCTAGAAAAGTTTATTTCAAGTGTCAAGGCATGGGAGACTTTTCTAGAGTTTGTGGCAACAAGGTGACTTAAAAAGAATATAGAATATTGACTGTATGCCTAGACCAAGAAGATAAAAAAGAGCAAATGTTTGCTGAATAAGAAGGAAAAGTATGTTTTGACAACTCCGAAGGTCAAGAATGGTATCTTTAGGACTTAAGGGGAGCTTTGCATGTTGATTTTGTTCCCCCTATTGCAAAAGCAAAAGAAAAAATTATCTTCTAGATGGGTGATATGAAGCTTCCCAATAAGGGCGATATGTACTTCGTAGAGATCTAATTAGTTACACGATGGAGACGAACTACAAGTCAAGAAATAAGCTTAGGTAAACTTGTAAACCCCCATATTTTAGCTTCATTAATATATTTCTTTATTATTTACACAAATATTTTATTTCGATTTCATAGTATAATTATTTTTTATGTGAAAATTTAATCGAATTCTATTAAACTAATAAATACTTGTTTAATTTAAAATTCTCTTTTAAGTCACAACATACCTTGTCAATAGCTTAGTAGCCCAATTTTAAGTAAAGAGACCTTTAACTCCTATTCAAGCCCAAACTACATTTCTTACTTCTACCTAATTTGGAAACCAAGCCCACAAGCTTATTTAAAAATTCCCAAGACCCTCAAACCCTTCCTTTCTTCACGTAATTCCCCTCCCTCTCTTTTACTGCTCTGCTCCCGAAACAGAGAAAATAAAATAAAAAAATCCAAACCCTGCTGTGTCGTGTCGCCGACTTCAGGCCACCGCCGCGCCTGCCAGCCGCCACCAGCGACCCAGTTCACCACCTTCTCTCTCCTTTATTTATTTCTCTTTTGTTTTGTTAAATTGATTCAAGTCTTAATCTTTATTAAAATTTTGTTGTAATTTGTTATTACTATTATTTGATTATGCATATAAATTGTAAAAGATTATAAATTTATGAATTTTATTATGTTTAAACTATGAAATAAAATTTAAGATTTAGTTAGTTAAGAAAACTAGGGCTTAAACCTTGTATTTTCATGATTTTAGGGCTTAAAACGTGCTAATCAAGTTACCTAATCATACTATGTTTAAATTATGTTAAAGCATAATTATTTCGATTACATATAGGGCGTGTTCGACGCTAGCTTTTGAGTAGTTTTTAGTGGTTTGACCAAGTCAAATCACTACTTGACAAAAAAATGTTGGTGTTTGAAAAAGTAGTAGTTAAGATAGCATTTAGTGGTGGAGGTAGCTTTTATGAAAAGTTAGAAAGATTAGCTTTTGAAATTAGAGGTAGCTGTTGAAAATTTAATCTATAGTTTTAAAAATAAAATGTTGATTTTTATATGTACCAGCTAGTCAACCGCTACTTTACCGAACACTCATATGTAAATTATTTATCTTCACAACTCAGAGCTACCTCCACAGCTACAACTACCTTCACAGCTATATTTTTCCGAACATTCCCATAATACTTCAGATTTATTAAAGTTTCAATTTTATGAATAAATTGTGCTAATTTCATATTTTTATGTTCCTTATCTCATAAAACAATGATTGTGGGTATTTTATGATTATAAAGCCTTGAACTTTAAAGTCTAATCTTAAGAATAAATTTTCAGATTTTATAAGTTTTATTTGATGCCTCTAATTACATTGAATTAGTGTATTTTTTTGGATTTTTAACATTCTAACCTACTATTAATGATTATTTCAAGTAGAGATGTTTATGAGATTGTTTAATAATCATAAACTAAATTTTTAGATTATAATCTTCACTTTAAAGTTACTGAAATTTCATGTTATAAACTATATTTTCATGATTTCAACATATAAACTTATAGTTGAACTATGGAATTATTAACTTTGATTATTGTGAGTAATTTAAAGGCATTATTTCAATGGTTTAAAGGGTTTTAAAATAGTTTGGTATTGCTGTTATTTATATTGCTTGGGTATTGATTAATTTGTAATTGTTTGGTTTAAGAGAGGACTTCGTAAAGCGCGAGTCCTAGTTCCTAAAGTGGCCAACCAACTCGTTTACTCAAGCTAAGTAAAAGGATTCAAAAAACCTTGACTTTAGGAGCATGTTTAACGACTTGGAAAGCTTAGAATCATGTTAGGAACTTGTGGATTGGTTGAAATCGTATGATAGTAATTGTGACTAATGCTTGATGTGATGGTTGGTTTTGATTCAAGTATAAGAAATGTGTATTATTTTATTTTATAAGTATTATTTATGCATTAACTTGCAAGATGAGCTTAGAGGCAAAGGTACGTGAATATGTGGAATGAATTATTTTAATACTCGCTCATGATTATTGAAATGGATAATTAAAGTCTGATAAGACGAGGTTGAGGATTTAAGGTGCCTTATGCACTTAAGGTGTTTATACACCGAGGTAATTAAAGGGTTTAATATTAAACATTATTTGTCACTAATAAATCAAGAATTGAATTGGAAACTTGAATTGCTTGAATGATTGATATTCGATTGATTGTATTGTTTAACATATGAGTCAACTAAGTTTAAACTTGTAAGTCACGTAATGTGCAAGATACTCTGGATTTGTGTGCACATCTAGAGTAATGACAATCAGGATTTTAGGTACACAGGAACCGTGCACTAATCTAGAGGCCATTTGATCTACGAGTCTCTTGTTTCAAATATTTTTTAAAAAACTACAAGGAGTTAGATGAGATCTCATACTAGATATGGCCACGGAGTGGCGCTCGTTGCCATTGGATGTTTATTGATGTTTCCGAAAGGAGGCATGGGGTTTTTCTTTACTAATGTTTCAAATTGGAGCATGGGAGGACAACCTTGTCTATTGCTTAATCCAATGAATAAAATAAAATGATTTAATTATTACAAAGTATTATTTAGTGAAGTTTTAGTAATGTTAACAGAGTCATGTGTTTGATTTTATAATTAAATTGTATGTGATGATCGATTATTAGAAGCATGCTAGGAATTCTTTATTATATTTCGTAGCTTGTATGTACCGGCGTTGCTGATGGGGTGCTTTTGTATGTCTTTCTTTAGTCATGGCCCTCGTCTTTCAATGACCCTGTAATGATTTTTACACTTGTAATAATAGGGAGCAAATTAATCACAAGTTTTCACATAATCAAAACTAGCATCAAGGTGGTGAGATTTTGAGTGGAGTGTCGGTTACCATTCACAATTTATTTTATTTCTTACATTTGAATTTATTTAAACTCTGTTTGATTTATTTACCACTTTTATTGAGTTTTGAATAAGGACCTTATTAGTTCAAAGTTGTAAGACTTGATCTGGTTTTGAAACTTCTTTATAACATAATTAGTTTTTCCATTACTAAATTATGAATTAGCCTTACCGTTTGAATACGTGGCGGTATCACGCTAGTAATTCTCTTGGATTTTATTAATGCATATTTATATGGCCTTAATGCATATTTAGGTAGGAGTAGGGTGGTCTGTAATACAAGTTTTGTAACACTTTAATAATTCTCTCTTTGAACCTGTAAATATCTTTAATAAAATCCAATGGAATTACTGACGTACTACCACCTTGTGTTCCAACGTTAAGGCTAATTCAGAATTTAGCAAAAGGAAAACTAATTCAGTTATAATTGTGTTACCCCGACACCTTCCTTAGCCATGGGTGTCGCGTGTTATAAAAAAAAAAAAAAAAAAAAACCTTTTTCCAATCCTACGTGGACAATATTATGGGAATAAGTTTTTAAACCAACGCAAATAGGGAATTAATTTACAATTCAACATTTTTTATGGAAATCGTTCATAAAGTTATTGTAAACCGGGGGCATGCAAAAGTTTTTGAATTACCTGACCCAAAACCCGAACAGTACCCAAACTCACTTGACCTGATTTTGACTCAATCCAAACCAACCCAACCTAACCCAAAATGACTTGATAATTTATGTATCTAATCATGATTATATTATCAAAAAAATCATATTGGCAATAGAACCAAAAATGACCCAACTTGTCCTGAATTGAACCTGGAATTAACTGAAACGAGACTTACACAAAAATGACCTGACCCGATAGTCTAGACAACCCGATTGCCATCTCTAATCAAAGTGATAGTCCATGGCACCGGCAACGAAGGTCTACAATCAGGTAGAGGAATTCAAACTGTTCTTAAACTCCACTAATGACTCCATCACTGTGGAGGTCAAGGTAGTTATTTATGGAGCACCGCAGAGCATGAGGTAAGTGGTGGCGGACCAGATCACGGCAGGTATGATGGTTGCAGCTAAGCATCTCGATGAGGAGATTAATGACAGCTTACTTGAGATGAATGAGAAGTTTTCCGGTCTAATCAGGTGATCATGAGAGAACCAAAAGATGATGTTTAATATCATGAAGAAATTCCGGTAATGGAACCTCCTAAGGTATGTATGAACACTCAAATTGATTTTTATTCCAACGCATGTGCTGCTACTATGGGGGTGGGGTGAATCAGGGAAGCTCCAGGAAAATCTGCCATGGCAGTTACGGGCAATGACTCATTGGATTGCGGAGTATCTTAGGACTTAAGAAGAGGAGTCAGATGTAATTGGTATATACACAAGCTGGATCTACCCCAATATAATGGAAAAGGTCCAGATGGATGGTTCCTAACTTCCTAAGTGCCAAGAAATATTTTTGACTTACCAATTTAGAGAACAACAAGAAAATTATAAGCAAACCAAAAGTAAAATGAACCGGCCTAGTATATAATAATTTACTACCTCCGTTACAGGTTATGTGCAACGATTAGATATTTTTCCTCTCTGCTTTATGTCAAATCGTTGCACATAACATGTAAAGAAGGTAGTATAAGAACTTGCTCAAACAGAGTAGCTACGGTTAATGGCAAGGGAGAAAATTACAACACATAATCATGCAATTCACTTTCACAATTTGTTACGAAGTATGTAATAAGTTACAATTTGTACTTTATCCCAAAATTTTAAAAAGAAATCAATTATGAGTACAATAAATGCCAAAGGATGGAAGAATGACGAGGAAAAGAATATTATTTTTAATAATAAGAAATGTATAAAATCTCAACAGCGCAACAATCCCAAAGCTATGCATGTGTTGTTAATAACACCCTTTGAAGCTCCACATGACATGATTTTCATCAAGGTATGGAAACACTTATTCTACAAAAAAGTCATTGCTAGCTCACAGAAGATATACATTAGCATCAAAATATATCATAGTTAAACAAGCCTAGACGGTGAGACATCTACATGCACAGCTAAAGAATAGACACACGGCCCGAAAGAGCATATTACTTGCATAAAAACTTACCGCACATCATCTGGACCAAATGCTTCCTCAAGTATACTAATAGAATCTATATACAAGGGCTCTGCTTTATCATATGATTTCTGGACCCTGTACAGCTCTGCCTGTGAATGAGCAGAAACAACTTTTTCAGAAATTTCACAAATCGCATGTTATCTACAGTTGAGTTTCCAACGAAAGTAATATAACTCCCAACAAAGGGGGCTAAAGAACATAAAAAGAAATAATATCCTCCAGCAAAGACAAGCTGCTTGAAAACTGAGCCATTGAGAATTGATCGTAGTCTTAAATAATCATCAATCAACAAATTAAGGGTATTTAAAGTTAATAGTAAGGCTTCATCAGCCAAGCCCTCAAATTAAGAAAAGGGTTCAGAATCTTCAGATTATCAAGATTAACTTCACACACAAAAATTGATTAACTAAAACTTAAATCTGGGGAACTTCAATTTGAATTTTGTAACCAAATGAGATGCTACAATTGAGTCACGCTCCTCACAAAAGAGTTTACGGAAATATAATATCTTTAAAAACAAAATACACTTAAAAATTACAAGTTAAAATACTAACTCCCACCTACAAGTTATAATGATATGTAACAAAGAAATATATATATATATAAAGAAGATGCCAAAGGAGAGTCACCCATGTAGAATTGGGACACTAAGGACAACACAACTCACGCCCTTAAAACATTATAGATTCATCCACAAAATCAAGAGACAAATATTGCTCATAACCTAAAATTTGACTCCAGCTATACAAAAGCCTGAAAAGAAAAAGGAACTAAAAACCTTGATGAGAGGGCTACATCATATAAATATGCTGGTTTGTTTCTTTCCCTAAGCACCATCAACTTCACACCTTGACTCAATCTACACCAATGTTACCCGGACTCGTTTCTAAGTGTCGTGTCCGACAAGGTGTCAGAGTGTCTGACACCTCAATCCTAAATTTTGGTCGACACTTCGACACGGTCAAGGGAGTGTCTTGACTAATATTTAGGATAACGGCTACTGTATAAAGTGTCCAAAAAATTTAATCCGACACTTAAAAATATCAAATAGATAAGTCATAAAACTGAAAATTTTATACTCGTAGCATTATTTAGGATTTTTAATTAATTTTTATTTGGGTTTTTAATTTTATTATTATAATTTTTTTTGACCTATCCAATACAGTACCTAGTTACCTACTTATTACTTGACTAGTGGCCCACTAGTCCAAAACTGTCCCACTAGGCCATCTGTTATAAACCTTCTAAGCCCATTACATAAAATCTTCACGTGCTACTCTTTACAGCTGTCAAACAATGCACTTTATCTCTCTTCTTTTATTTCAGATCTAAGAACTCATCGGTTTTAATGGCGTTTCCTCCTTCCTTTTCCTTTTTCCCTTTCTTCTTGTCTAAAAATTTTGGTAGATTTTTGAATTAAACCCTGAAATTTTTAATTACAAATCTTGATAATCAGAAGTCGACACCTATAACAGACACTTTTTCGATCCCCGAGTTGACACTTTCCGGGAGCCATGTCGCGCGTCGTGTCGTGTCGACACGCGACACCCATGGCTAAGGAAGGTGTTGGGGTAACGCAGATCTACACTATGTTTGGACAGAGAGAAATGGAGGGAAAGGAAGAGAAGAGAAAAGAAAGGATGCATCATCTTTTGTTTGGATACCTAATGCAAGAAGGGAAGGGGAGAAAATAGAAAGGATCCATTTTCCTTTCCTTTAAAATAAACTAAATCCCTCCATTGTTGGAGAGAATTGGAAGGAAAATAGAAGTTGATCTTCTCCCTCCCCTCCCCTCCCCTCTTTTATTCTTTTCCTCCCCTCCCTTTCCCTTCACTATAGTTATCCAAACAAAGAGCTAGGGAATCATCTTAGGCAACATGGTATATCCGAATGTTAAAGTTGAAAGTAAGACTAAAAAACCAAAACAAGCTTTGTAGCCAAAACATACATTTCAACTAAGCCTTCAAACTACTTGAAATACAATTTAACTAAGTGAAATCCATTCAATGGGAAATGTTGAAGCCTGTCTTCTAAAAGATAGAAAATGATAAAAGGGAAAGAGGAGCGAGGCAAATCAGTCAGCTCTTTCATTCATACATATTTAAATACTCTAATCCGACATGTGCAAGAGAAAAGCTATAGGAATAAGCTAGCAGTCACACAAATACTGGCATAAACGCTGCAAATACATACATCCTTTGCAATTTCTGATCCAGGACAAGTCATCAATTCCTCTTTAGTAACAAAGAACATAAACTCACCAGATTGTTACATGCAGATGCAACATGTGGATCCCGCTCACCAAAACCTTTTTTAGCTTCTTCCAAGGCAGATGAAAATAACTTCTCAGCTTCAATCATTCTCCCCTAAATTGAAACAAAAGCGATTCAGTGTGGAGATTTAGCTAAAAATAAAGACTTGTATGCAGTAATAAATAAGGTGACCAAGTATAAGAGCCTACTAACTGATAAGGAGAAACAAAGGGTTGAGTATTTGTAAAAATCAACAGAGTGCTTACTTGCAGAAAATATTCTCTCCCATTATCTGTGAATATTCGCCACTTAGACGTATGTTCGTTTGATATAACTGAACCATCCTCAAGTCTTTGTAATCCAACATTAGCTGACTCTCCTGCATTAGTTTTAGAGGCTTTTCCATTTGAAACTTCTTCAGCAAAAACAAGAGAGCAGCTCCCTCCAAAGAGAAGTGCTACAAAAGTAAAAGTAATTGAATACTTAAAAATGATTCTCGAACTTGACAAATTAATAAATTATAATCAATAGTCGACAAAGAATCAAAGAACATATGAAAACTCTTTCTCCTAAATTATATTTTACACTTTCCTTTTCAGATCCCTCAATTATTTTTATGCATCTCTGTTCAGTCTTCCCGCTACAATAGTTAGGCCCCATACTCTCAAACAATTAATATAAAAACACCATACACCGCTATCTTCTATCTCATATACTTCTACAATAAAAATAAAAATTCATCTTCAAACAATAACTTATCACCTTAAACTATGTGCCCTAATATGTGTCAAAACTAATTTAAGATGTATCGAGCATATACATTCAGCAACTTAAAAACATAGCAATGTCCACAAGAATTCTCAAGATAAAATACAGTGTGGAGCCGTGGACAATTGAACATTAGCACAGTATAAACCAATGTTTCATGTGTGCCACCTGCTTGCCCATGTAGCAACATCCATAACAAGCCTCCTGATCTTGTTTTTGAATGTTCAAAGCCATTTTGAGAATAACAAATCATATTCCCTGAAAATAATGACATAATGTTAAAGAGTAGCAAATATAATCCATATTGTTGCTATGACCTACAAATATGAGTATTGCATATACTCCCTCCGTCCCAAATTACTCGCAACGGTTTGACTTTTTGCACTATTCACACATCTCCCTTTGACCATCTTTTTTAACTAGTATATGAAAGTCAATGTAATTATGTAAGATGTTGTATAGTTTCTTAATATAAACTTTTTATAACTTATAGAAATATATAATAAAAGATATCAACGGTCAAACATGTGCATCGGCAAGCGTGTCCAGTCAAAATGTTGCAAGTAAACTGGACGGAGGGAGTATTAACTATTAAGGTAAACAAAACACTATAATGAATCAAAATTGCTCCTTGAAATAAAACTATCTTAAAAGGAAAACAGCACTCTATCATATCCATATTAGTATACTTTTTTCACTACTCTACCACCTTAGCAACTACTTGTGACCAGATATTTGATCATTACAATAAGTAACAAATAGATTAGTACTCGTGCGCTGCACAATTTAAAATAAAAAAATTAATATTTTTCAACAAAGTATGACAAAAAAATTTATTTTGCAATAAATTTTTAGAACTCACATAAAAGAGGGTTTTGGAAAAAGAAATGTCGTTAATGTGTTTTTGGTGAATTGTTTATTCACACTTCCATTTATTTTAAAAAATTATTTTCCAATCTTTGAATCGGAAGGACAAAAAATAGAAAAGAAAAACGAATTGATGTCGTAAGCATTTTTGGCAGAATATTTTTTCCAGAGAAGATGACACAAAGTATTATGTAAGCGGTTTTTAAATAAGTTGTAGCTGTAGATTAAGAGATATAATATGATATAAGTACATTTAATGATCTAGCAATATCATATTCATGCTATAGATCACTTAAACACAACTCTTATAAAAATACAAAAAGGGCATGCAAAAAGAAACCATAAAAGATACATGAAGCTATAAGAGGGGTCATGTTGTGGACAAAAGGAGACTCGACAACATTGTCCTTAAGCAAACTAAAACAATTAAAATGTTCTTCAAGTACATTTTATCATTTCTAATTTTATCCCCTCGAAATCCAGGAGTGATAGTCTTAAAAATTAACTTGAGGGCTGGAAATTGAATACTAGTGCCCACTAAAACAACTAAAATGTCCATTCAAGAACATTTTATCATTTCTAATTTTCTCCCCTCGAAAATCCAGGAGTAATAGTCTTAAAATTTAACATGATGGCTAGAATACGAATACTAGTACCCGCTATTAGGAAGTATTTCCAACTTCGCATTTGTGTTCACTTTTCAGTTTTCACAATCCTTATCAGAGAAGTGTAAATTACATTTCCAATTTTAACTCTATCACTTCATGAATGCATCCCATATTTCCCTACAATCCTTAACGCCTCTCAGAAACACATAATCAGAAACCACTATGTCCTTAAACAAACTTCAACGCCAACTTCAACAAGTAAAACAGATTTCAGCAAATAATTACATGATTTAAGTTACTCAATCCATCAAATACAACATACTCCAACATCAATTTCCAACAATCCAACAATAATTTATTCTTCAAATTCAATTTCAACAAACCATTCATCCTTCATTCTACACCCAATCATAATTAAAAAAAAAATTAAAAAAATCACATTAATCATTCTTAACACCTGACATTTTGATTATTAATCAATCCAAAATCAAAAAAAATGTAACAGCATCAACATTTTATTGACATTAAAGAAAAAATTGAAGAAGAAAACGACCAATCAGTGAAAGCTAATTACGAGTATGGCATAATGACAATGACGATGATGATGATGCAGTAGGCAATCCTCTGCAAGAAGACGAAGCAATTGGAGAAGCTCCGCAAAGTTTCCTGAGCAATGGTGTTATCTGACGACCAAACATTGCCTTCAATTGGGAAAATTCGAGACTGATGAACTGTGTGTGTCAGTGTGTGCGCTCAGAGTAGATTAATATTCATAATTTTCATACAATCTCAAGAAATTGTGAATTAATTGTTACTTTCCACAATATCAATTGTTTCTTTAATTGATGGTTCTCGAGAAAATTCAAGTTACTATAGCCTTGTTCGCTAAACAGCTTATTGAGGAGCTTGGCTCAGCCCAGCAAAGTGCTGGACCAGCACAGGGATATATATGGAATTTCACATTTAATGAAGGTGGAAAATACAACATGCAAATACAATATACGTATACCTACACATATAAAATGGTTTTACTTCGTTTCCCGTGATTCATTTTCATAAGCTTCCGATTCGTTTGACATCACTGTTGTTTTTTTTTTTCTGATTTTTTGTTTTTTAAAATCATATGATATATATGTCATATAATAAATTAAAAATTAGTCTAACTTATTAAAATCATGATAATTTTAAAAACTGACAACAAAAAAGTGAAAATACTTTTTTTTTTTTTTTTCCTGTTTTTGATTTCCTAAAAAAACATAAAATTAAAAAAAAAAAAACGATGTTAAACAAGTTTCCTTTTCGTTTTCATTTTCGCGGCACTGTTCTTCTTCCTTCTCTAAGCTAAGCAGCTAAGCTCCTCTTTGATTCGTGTTTCTGGCCAAACTTCTCGACATTTTTATGATGGAGCGACGACAAGGTTAGTTCTTCTCTTTAAATTCAGAAATTGAGCACTTTTTTTTGAGAAAAATTGTGCGAATTTTGGTGTGCATTTCCAGGGTTTAAGTGTTTAACTGTAGATTAAATAATGTTCTTTATGTTTGACTTGCGAATTTCTAGATTAGGGTTGTTATATTTCGAATTTTGTAAAAGTTTTGCTAATTTAGGGATTTAGGGGTTTAGGGTTTTCAGTCGGTGTCGATTGGATTGCATGCATGTTAATAAATTTGAGTTTTAGTTTGAATTAGTTGAATTTTAGTTTGAATTAGTTGAATTATACTTTGAATTAGTTGAATTATTCAAATAATATACTCGAAATTCAGGTATAAAGTACTCAAATTTTGGGGGCTGGCATTTGGGAAGGTGATGGGTGGTGCGAAAATGGGGGGTTTATTTGCGGGCTAGTCTGTTTTGAGGGTGAAAGTGGTGATTGGTGAGTGAGAAAGAAGAAGAGGGAGGTGCGATGTTGGATAATGATTTGTGGGGTGAAATTTAGGAGTTGCTCTATTTATGAGAGATTAGGGGGTGATTAGTGATCGTAATGTCTTCCCTCTCAACTAATTGCCATTATAAAATATCATTTTTAATTGTTGCGTGATATAGGCACTTTTCAGTCCATCAATTAAAGGTATATGAGTTTAAGCCTGATCATGCACAATCAAAATATTGTACCCCTAAGATGGCCAACTGAATTCTCTCTTTTTGTTTAGGGTGGACTAACAGCAAAGTAATTTCTTTTTCACTCTATAGCTGTTGAATAGCACAGTTTTGCAAACTTATTTAGTATAGTACATAGTCCACCACAGGGTATAAAAAACTTATGATTGAAAAGGTTTGGTGAATTATTCAGTAATACCTTTTGGTTCTTGCCTTATTCTAGCTGATCTCATGGGGAGGGAGTGGTTCTTTTTAGCCACTTACTGTGTCCATCTGAATAGCATCATGGTTGACTTTAGTACAGGTTCTAAAAGTAGAAATAAAATGTATATGAGATAATGGAAGGAGAGTGGAAAAAACAAGTGCAAGAAGTGCTGTGAAAAAGAGAGAATTGTTGATGTGATGGACAGAGAAAATGACATAATAACTTTCAACTCGTGTCTTTAGCTGGAAGGAAAGGAGGATTTTTCTTTTTGGAACACATTTTCTTCTATTTTACTTTGGTAAACCACTGTTGGAAAATTGGAAGCATTACTAAAATCTAAAGTTATGATTAATTGTAAACTTATGACACCCCAAATATAATTAGGGGAATAAGTCTAGAAATGTTCTACTAATACTAATAAGATTGTGTTGGTACTTTGTAATATTGGGAAGTTGATGAGGTTAACCTTTTCTGGTTAAATAATGATTTTTGAATTGTGCATGACGACCTTTTTTTTCTTAATGGTGTGATTTCTATACAATATCGAATTGTAGATTGAACTTCTTAAGCTTTTGTATGGAAATAGGTGAGTTGAGCTCCAATGAGCTAGAGTATTCATGCCTAGCTCTAAGATACTGCTATAAGAGACTTGTTATGATACACTTATACTATTTTATGGATAAATTGCCCTAGTCACCTTGCTCTTAAGTCCTCCCAACATAGCATACCCAATTGCATAAATGCATTATTAGAAGAAAATCTTATGCTAAGAGTTGGGTTTATAGAACATTTGTGGTCATGGATGTAATACTGTAGACACCTAAAAATGTCTCCCCAAAACCAAACCCTATGATGAATAACCTTTCACCGCCACTATTGGTCGGGTTCAGTATTTAATCCCGAGAGTGCTTAAAAAATCGTATATGATTAAATTCGTATTTTTGAATAGTCCATGGATTAGTCTTGATGTTTGGTAAAAGCATAGTTTTAATTTCAGCCCAAACTTATTATTTAATTTTAGCCCAAACCTTTTTTTTATTTTATTGTTTTATTATTTATTTTTGGCCCAAACCTTTTATTTATTTTATTTACTTATTTTCTTATTTTAGCCCAAATAACAATAAATCAGAAAAAGGCTCGAAATTATCAATCGACACTTAAAATGCTGAGCAAAATCAGGGTTAAAAATGAATTTAGACAGAAAAGCGGACTGAAAATTCCCGCGCCACGGCAGCTGTCCACCGTGTCACGGGAAACTTTCTCGTCTGACAGTGGGGTTTCCCGTGACATGGGAATTTCCGTGTCCTTTCCGCATAAACCCTTAACGCGTTTTCTCCCCCGTTTACTAAATATTTCCCGCGTCACACAAAATTTGCACCGTGTCACGGGAATGTTTCTCGTCTGACGGTGGGATTTCCCGTGTCACGGTACAGTTTGCCGTGTCACGAGATACTTTTTTAGGTTTTTTTATCATTTTAGGGTTCCATGTGTTCCCTCAGCACATTTTTTCTATAAATACCCCCTCATTTCTGATGTACGGGGCATTAATTAATTCTCTAGTTTTTTCTCTCTTCTATGCTCTAGCCTAAACACTAGCCTACCTTTCTTCTTTCAAAATTCCTTCTTCAAGTACTCCAAGGAGTCCATACTTTACTCGTGGTTATGTCCTTAATCCAAGGCGTGAAAGGTAGAACTGTTTGAGGGTTTGGCCCCAAATCAACTCTACTTTATTTAGTTTAATTTAATTATTGTTTTATTATTATTTTCTTGAATTTACTAACTCGTTTATTATTTTGTAGTTGCAAACAAATAGAATCAAAGTAAGAATTATGTTCCTTTTATTTCTATTATTTTTCTAACGATTTTATATTGTTGGAAGTATTGTTAAATTGCTTCCAATATTGATGTTATTCTATTATTTTTATGATCACCATATTGCATGTTTAAAGGTAATATGTAATTGAAAATCACGCCTAATAAGATAATGTGGACAACCGGTTTAGGTTCCTTTTAATCTTATTATTTAATCAAGTGATCACTAATTTTATAGAATTATATGTTGCATTAATATTAAACCAATTTAGCATAATAATAGTTTGGAGCAAATTGAATTTTTGTTTGTATGCCTTTGAGATCGCAGGAATCATTTTTCACTATAAGAATCGAGTATAGGCCAATACGGGCGAATGTAACTCCATGACTCACTTCGTACCATCATCCCCGATCCTCCTTTCGTGGTTCCGAACCATATGGAGTTAGTAATCTCATGGATTATGAATGGGGTGTAACCTTCACGGGTCAATCGTTGTTGCTTATCGTTGTCCCTTATCGTGATTTCCTTTTTATGATCCGTGAACGGTTTACAAGTTCCTTAAAAACTTGTTGGCGGCTCCCTACTTTATTTGTCCCTAATCGTATTGTGTCAATTCCCACTTCCTATGAGTGTCAATCATATTCACAACATGCTTTAACGTAGGCGCACTTCGAGCGACGCCTACAATTTGGCGACTCCACTGGGGAGGATTCTTGGTTATTTATCGATTTGAGTGATCGGTATTTAATTAAGATGAGTGGATGAGACTTGCAAGATTCTTGAAAAATATTCCTGTGATTAATTTGGCATTTTTGCATAAGCATAGACGTTTTAACGTCGCATTTAGGTATGTCCCGTAGGGAAAATTGAATAACTTGATTATGTACGAAGGAAAACAAGGCACCAGTCAGATTTTCTGACTGCCGTGCCACGGAAATCTGCTGTGTCACGGTACAATGCACCGTCTGACGTGTACTGTACCGTGGCACGAGAATTTCTGTCGTGTCACGGCAGTCCTAAAATCAGGCCGGTGGCTTATTTTCTCTTCTCACAGTCAACTTCCTTCGATTTTTCTGAAAAAACGTGTGTGTTCTACATGCGTCTTAGCCCCGGGGGATTTAAGCTCTATCAACCCAAAAACGCTCATGGAAATAAGGGTTCATCCGAGTTATTAAATCTATCCAAACTATGGAGTCGAGTTCGATTTCATCACGAACTCGCGGAGCCGCCCGTTGGCATACACCCTCAAGGGAGGCTGCCTTGCTAACGCGTCCAAACTCTTAACCATGGTACCCTTTTGACACCCAAAGCTTGACCAATAGTTGAACATAGATCTTAACTCTAGGTTGCAAACTTTTTTACATCATCGTGACTAAATGCTACATGGTTGTTTGGTGCTAACCTTCTTGTGTTTACTCTTTTTGTTTAACCCATGACCGAGGGTTTTTATTTCCACATAGTAATTAGTACGGACCTAAAATCAACTAAAATTTGGAAAAATCACAAAAAAGACTTGGAACTGCGCACTGTGTCACAGCAAGTCATGCCGCGCCACGGTGAACAGTCGTGACACAGCGCTTTCTAGCGCCAGACGGTAGACTACACCGTGTCACTATAGTCAGTACCGTGACACAATGCCCAGGAAAAGTGTCCCGTCAGTCTTTTTTTAGTTTTTGTGCGTACGTATGTGGTTTATATGTCCAGTTTGGTGTCATGTCTAGCTGTACGGTCAAAAACGCGTCCATAACCTCACTTAATCACTCACATATCGTGTTCACACATTTTTTTCTTTAGTCGTGCACCACTTTTTGACCGTATTTTAGGGTAGTCTTTTTTTGTGTCGTTTTTTTCGGAGTAAGTCGGATAGTATCCTCCCATATTTTTATTTTATTTTTTTAAAAATAAAAAAATAAATAAATAGAATTTCAAAGTTATAGATTTTTAAAAATTCAAAAAAACATTTTTATTTTTCTGGATGGGTTAAGGTTAAGTCTGGTCATTAAAGGTGTGTTTGTTTCGGTGTCACAGCACTTGGTCAAGAAGCAGGGGTAGATTGTTACGGTTCGAGTCAATACCTCAACAACCTCTTACACTAAAGAGACGCACAAGGAAACCACCACTTTCATCTCCACAAGATCCATCTCCAGTCTACTTTCAACCAATGGCTACTAAGAAAGATATCGAGAACATCAACAGGACCATTGAAATGTTGTCTAACATGATGCAAATACTCACCACTAGAGTCAACACGGTAGAGCAAGACAATCAAAACAATGTCACTGTCGCTGCAATGGACAAGATTAAGGAATAAATGAGTAAGATTTCTGAAGAATTCACTTATGTGGAACAACCTGTCACCTCTTCGTCCATAAGGGACAAGGTTCCTGAGAAGTTTTCCACTGCTAACATTCCCAAGTTCAAGCCTAATGATAATCCGCTTTTCCATTTGAAGGCTTTTTCTGCAACCATGGCTCTTAAGGGAGTAGATGTGACACTCTTCCCTACAGTGTTCCCTCTTTCCTTGGAGCATGCCTGTCAACAGTGGTTCTACTCTTTGGAATCCAAACATGTCGCGACCTGGGAGGATGTTGCTGAAAGCTTTATGAATCGTTACAAGTGTAACATTCAGGCCAAGACTTCTGAAAGTGAACTCTCCATTCTCAAACAGAAAGAGAATGAAGGCTTCACTACTTACTTAAGCAGGTGGAGGGAAATAGCCACGCTCTTGGTGGATCCCCCCAAGGAAAAAGAGATGGTTTGCTTGTTCATTGTCAATCTGACTCATAAATACAAGCAAAACTTAAAGTTTTTGCCTCTAAATACCTTTGAAGCTTTATACGATATTGGGATCAATATCGAGGATGAACTGATGAAGACTGCTGGTAGCAACAATAATAACAGCACTTGGAAAAACAAGAAGAACGACACTCCTTCTTCTTCGTCTTCCAAGCCCAATAACGCTACCATCAATATCAATGATGTGCTGGCCCTTAATGCTCCTCCTCAAAGATTCCAAAGGCAAAGGAGGGTTTACACGCCTTTGGGAATGACTTATGATGCTGCTTTTGACCGTTTGCATGGTCAAGGACTGATTATGCCAATTGGACCATTTCCAGAACCTCGACCTGAGAATAGGACCGCTAACTATGACCCCAATGCTTATTGCAAGTTTCATCAAAGCAAGGGTCATAATACTGAGAAGTGTTGGAGGTTGAAGGATGCGATCCAAGACCTAATTGATGCTAATCAACTTCCTGTCCCTCCAGGGGGCAAGAAGCCTAACATTCAAGCTGGTCCTCTTTCCGATGCTTTGGCTATCATGGGAGATGAAGTCTCCTTTGATCCGTCAATACTCATTCAACCTGTGAATGAACCTCTGCCAGAAGTTGTATTTGTTTCGAGTTATGAAGAAGTGAATGGAATTTGGGATAGTGATGATGAAGACGTCTATCTCAAGGATATAGCCTATTCATCTCTTGGCACAAGTGAAGATGTTTGGGGAGACTTTGAGGTCAAGGTTCTCACCAGAAGTGGACGGTTGCAACAACCTAGTCCACCTCCACCTCCACCGCAATCACATCCGATAGTTGATCCCATCGACCCTGTGAACAATGATGTGGTCAAACGATTACAATAGACCAAGGTGAAGATGAATGTATGGAAGCTTTTGGCCACCTCTCACGAGCATCGAAAGGCTGTGATGAATGCAGGGTGAAAATAGGAGTTGATGATGATATGACTCCTCAAGAACTGGTCAACTTTCTCACTACTGAATTGCCAAGTACTAGCAATCTGATTTCGTTTTCTGACAAGGATCTGCCCCCGGAAGGGGATCAACATAATAAGGCCTTACACCTCACTGTGGTGTGTAGGCAGATGAATGTTCCTATGAGCCTGGTTGATAATTGCTCTGCAATCAATGTATGCCCACTCCGCACTACAAAGAAGTTGGGCATAAAGAATGAAGAACTGACTCCCTCTACTTAAGGGATTCGCACTTATGATAATACTCGTCGTCAAGCCGTGGGTACTATCATACTAAACATAACTACTGGGGCCATTGAACGTCGCACCAAATTTCAGGTGGTGGACATTAAGGCCTCTTTCAATGTGTTGTTAGGACGTCCTTGGCTCCATGAGCTAAAGGCGACCCCATCATCATTGCACCAGAAAGTGAAAGCCATAGTTGGAGGGGTTCCAATTACCATTGCTGCCTCTCCCATGCGCATTCAAGTTATCGACACTCCTATCGTCCATGTCGAACATGACGAAGAAGATGAAGATCTTTGGGAGATTTTCACTCGATGATGTTCTCATGATCGAAGAAGAGGAGAAGTGTCATCTCGACTTCGATCCCTATTCAAACACCAATATTAATACCATTTTGAAGAAGCAAGGGCATTTCCCTGGAATGACCCTCGGACTCAAAAAGAAAATGGCTGAACTTTGGGGCCATCCTGGTGCACTCAAGAAAGATACTTTTGGCTTGGGATTCAAGCCAACAAAAGAAGATGTGAAACAAGCCCTCTTGAAAATGAAGGCTCGCAATAACGCTCGATACATGAAGACGAAAATGGCCATTGATCCATATCCATTAACCCTTAATGGCCAGTACATCAAAGAAGGGGAAAACTTCCCATGCTATGAATTCCCTGAGCCATTCGTCCACGATGGGAAGCGGGAACCAGGATTCGAGATGTTCCTCGATTGTGAATTTGTTGATGAAGACGAAGAGCTCCTCAAAATTGAGAAATCAGCTAGCCCAAACTCTGATGATCTAGGCATTAACCTTCTTTTTTGGAATGGAGAAGAATGAATCTAAGCGCGTCTGCAATGATAATTCCGAGCTCGTTCAAGCTGTTATAGCAAACAAGGATTTTGACCCTTCCGAGTTAATCGTCCAAGATGATAATATTTAAAAGGGATGGCGCAAGACATTGAGGATCACTACGCTAAGCGGAGAGAAGTTGGAAATAACCGCTGGCGAAGGTCCTATGTTTGATGAGTCTGAGTCGTCTAGTTCCGAGTCCGAGTCTGAGTCTAAGTCTGTAGACGAGTCCTTAGAGTTTGAGGCCGACCCTCTTTTTGCTATAGAGTCCAATCCTGAGTCTCTTGTTGAGTCTTCTCTTTCCGGTGAGATCGCAGCTGACCTTGCCCCTCTTGATGTATTAACCGATGAATTCAATAAAATGAGTACATTTGCTTACGATGCGTGTCATTCCCCTAGCCCTGATCAATATTGCTTTGCTAATGATAAAAATGACAAAGAAATAATAAAAGCAATGGAAGAACACGAAAATAAAACGGTCGTTATCGAAGATACATAAACAGTTAATATTTCCAATGATACGACTGTTAAAGAAGTAAAAATTGGATTATCACTAAGTCAAGATGAACGCAAAGAGCTAATTAACTTACTTAGTGAATTTGTTGATGTATTTGCTTGGTCATACCAAGATATGCCAGGAATTGACAGGGATATAGCTCAGCATACGATACGACTCATTCTAGGTATGAAGCCTGTCAAACAAAAGCTGCGCCGTATGAAACCGGATGTGGCTCTGAAAATCAAAGAAGAAATCAGAAAGCAGTTGGCCGCAGGTTTCATCAAAGTATCCAAGTATCCAGATTGGATAGCAAATGTGGGTCCAGTTCCAAAGAAGGATGGAAGGGTCTGAATGTGTGTTGATTACAGGGACCTTAATAAAGCAAGCCCAAAAGATGAGTTCCCTCTACCTCACATTGACATTCTGGTCGATAACACAGCAAACCATGCACTCCTATCGTTCATGGACGGCTACGCCGGATATAATCAAGTATTAATGGCTGAAGAATATATGGAGAAAACCACATTCATCACACAATGGGGTACATATTGCTATACGGTAATGCCATTCGGGTTGAAATTAAAAACGCGGGTGCCACCTACCAAAGAGCAGCCACAACATTGTTACATGATATGATGCACAAAGAGGTGGAGGTCTATGTCGATGATATGATCATTAAGTCTAAAGATCGCCCACGCCACATCGTTGCACTTCGCAAGTTCTTTGAAAGACTTCGCAAGTACAACATGAGATTAAATCCAGCAAAGTGTGCATTCGGAGTCACGTCAGGAAAATTACTTGGATATGTGATCAGTTCTCGAGGGATTGAAATAGATCCCACAAAAGTAAAAGTAATCATGGCCATGCCACCGCCCAAGAATGAGAAGGAAATTCGAGGTTTCATTGGAAGGTTGCAATATATAAGTAGGTTCATATCAAAACTCACGGCGATATGTGAGCCAATATTTAAGAAGCTTAAGAAAAATGTCCCAGTCACATGGGATGATGATTGCCAAAAAGCTTTCGACAAAATCAAAGCATACCTGGCAAACCCACCCGTGCTAGCGCCAGTAATACCTGACTTTCCTCTTCGACTCTACCTTACGGTGACAAGAGAAACGATGGGGGCAATGCTAGCACAAAAAATCAAAAGCAAGGAGAATGCAATTTACTACTTGAGCAAGAAGCTTCAAGGATACGAGACACGATACACACCACTTGAAAAGTTATGTCTCGCACTTGTGTGGGCTGCGCAGAAACTAAGACATTACATGCTCACTCATACAGTGCATGTCGTGTCCAAGATGGATCCTCTCAAATACTTGTTCGAAAAAGCAACACTCAATGGCAGATTATCAAGGTGGATAGTCAATCTTGCTCAGTTCGACTTGAAATTTGTACCACAAAAAGCCATCAAAGGTTCTGCGGTTTCTGACTTCTTAGCAGACTTTCCGCTAGAAGAAGTTAAGAAAGAAGAAGATGAGTGCGATTTCCCTGACGAAGATTTACTCATGACCGATGATGATAGCTGGACGCTCTATTTCGGTGGAGCTTCAAACCAAAAAGGTTGTGGTGTAGGAGTCTTGCTTGTATCACCCAATGAAGAGCATATCCTAATTTCCATGAAGCTCAACTTTGATGTCACCAACAATGCCGTAGAATATGAAGCATGTATTTTGGGGTTAGAAACAGCTGTCGCCTTGGGAATTAAGAAGCTCAGAATCTACGGTGATTCTTCACTAATCATTAACCAAATCTCCAAGAGATGGAAAGTGAGAAGTGAAAGTCTCGCTACGTATCAAGCTCATTTAGAAACTCTCACGGAGCAACTAGATGAAGTGGAATATACGTATTTGCCGAGTGAAGAAAACTAGTTCGCCGACGCACTAGCTAAATTAGCATCAATGGTGCGAATTCCAACGGATACAATCAGAATGTCGTTGACCATATAAAGAAGATATGAACCGGCTTACGTTCACGCACTTGATGATGAACAAGAATCGCAAGAAGAAGATGAAGAGCCATGGTATACAGATATCCTTAATTACGTGACAAGAGGAGAATACCCTCCTAATACTGATAAAAGGGCACGCCGTGCTTTGAGGCTCCTGACCTCACAGTATGTGCCCATCAGGGGAGAACTCCACAAGAGGACTGCAATGGGGAGAAATCTCTTATGCATAGCCAAGAAAGAAGCACACAGAACCATGGAAAATCTTCATGCCGGTATATGTGGAACGCACATGAATGCGAAGATGTTAGTCCAAAAGATTCAACGACAAGGTTATTATTGGACTACTATGGAGAGAGATTGTCACGAATACGTCAAGAAATGTATGAAGTGTCAAGTCTACGCAAATTTACAGCACGTTCCACCTTCGTTTCTTTACACATATACTTCTCCATGGCCTTTCTCCACTTGGGGCATCGACATCATTGAAAAAATAACACCACCAGGACAAGGGGGGCATGAATTCATCCTCGTAGCAATCGATTATTTCACCAAATGGGTCGAATCTGCCTCATATGCTAAGCTAATGGCGAAACACGTAGCCCAATTCATTGAGAAAAATATCATATGTCGCTATGGGGTACCTCATGAGATGATCAGTGATAATGGAACATATTTCCAAGCCGAATGCGCGGAATTATTACAGAAATATCATATCAAACATCACAGATCATCACCTTACATACCACAAACAAATGATGTGGTCGAATCGGCCAACAAATATGTGAAAACTATCATCGAAAAGATGACCGAAAATTACAAAGATTGGCCAAGTAAGCTACATTTCGCCCTTTGGGGTTATCGTACCTCAGTTCGTACATCAACGGAGTTGAAGCTGTACAACCAATAGAACTCAAAATCCCTTCTCTCCGAATCGCGTTGGAAAGCCAACTAGATGAAGTCGACTGAATTAGAGCAAGATATGATGAACTAGTCTTACTTGATGAAAAAAGCTTGGCAGCTTTGCATCATGTCCAAACCTACCAACACCGTATGGCGCGACATTTCAATAAAAAGGTCAAGACTAGGAACATCAAAGAAGGTGACCTGGTGCTTAAGGCACTCCGCAAAAATGTGTTTGATCCAAGAGGAAAATTCAAACTAAATTGGTCAGGTCCGTACATTGTTAAAGCAATCTTGTCTGGCGGAGCGGCACAATTGGTAGACATGGACGGTAACGGTTTCCACAATTTAACCAACTTGGATCAACTCAAGAAATTCTATGCCTAGTTGCATGGGTTCATGACCCAATAGAGCTACGTTTGGCCTGATTCTTTTTTAAGGATAAGTAGGCAACCCCTCAAGGGGGCCCGACCACTTCTTTTTTAAAAAAAAAAAAAATTCTTCCTCCGTCGATCAAGTACATGTGCTAGTTTAGCACTGCGTCACAACAAGGCAAAAAAAAAGGGAATTTGCCGCGCCACGGGAAATTGTACCGTGTCACAGCGAATTTCCACCGTGGCGCGGTGGACCTAAAACAAAAAAAAAAGAAAAAAAAGGGAATTTGTCGCGCCACGGGAAATTGTACCGTGTCACGGCGAATTTCCACCGTGGCGCGGTGGACCTGAAAAAAAAATGTCGTGATGCGGGAATTTCCAACGTGTCACGGAATTTTTCACCGTGGCACGGTGGAATTTGAGATTTTTCGTTTTTTTTAGTGACGCAGTCTTTGCGAATTCAGTTATTTATTCGATATTTTTATTTTCATTCTTCCATTGCGTCCGACTCCTTGACTCGGATATTAAAAAAATTGTAATTTTTCATTTAAGACGAAAATAAATATGCGATTATTATTGAAATAAATGTGACTACAATTATTGGCATCATACGCCTTATTTTTAAAAATTATAAATCATAAAAGCAAAGCAATACTGATCTAATCCCTCTTCAATTTAGGATCCTCCTTCTCTTTTTCAACTAGGTCGGCCTTCACCATTAATGTGTCTTTTGTAGCCCGAACCGTCACACCCCTAGTCAAACTTTCATCCCTTTCACCTTTCTTAAAATTCTTCGGTTGTTTCTCTCAATAAACAAAAAAAAATCAGTCAAAAAAAAGTGCAGATTCCACCGTGACACGGCAGAATTCACCGTGTCACGGCAGAAGGCCACCGTGACACGGTGCCTGTTTTGTGTCACAGGGGCTATTCGGAGCATGTTTTTACTTGCAGCAGTACTAGAGAGCCTTCCAGATGGCTTTCCGGTCAGCTTTTGCTTCGCCAAGGCCACTAAATGTTTCTCCAAGGCACATAGGCATAGGAGACCACCCAGATTCTACATGTTCAAGCACGGATGCTAGACAAGCATGTCCTACCCTACTGTTTGCAAATAAAAGCTTGCTAAACATGTAAAAAATATATGCCCTTCTACGGTATACATGATAAGACTCAGAGACAGGGCGATTGAAATATAAATTTGCAAGTTTTTCTAAGTCTACCTCATTACCACACACAATTCTATTAAAATCTGGGTCTGTTAGATTCAGATGGCGTTCAAAGTCTTGGTAATAATACTCACGTAGGGTAGGCATGGCAATAAGATTTCTGGCAGAAAATCCAAAGATGGCACCGAATTCCTCCGGCAGGGGACATTTCATCGTAATCAAATTTAAAACAATGTGTTTCTGGAGTCCATTAGTCGAATGCTGCCCTAAGAAAATCATGTTCAATCGCTACATGCCTTAGGGCTAGTAAACCCCTGACATGAAACAATTCCAATTCTCTTTTGTCAGCAATCGTCAAAAAATAAGACCAATCGCGCAATGTATTATCAAAATTCTAAGACATTATTATTGAAATATGAAATTCTAATTATTTTGTGTTTCGTAATTATGCATATCACGAATATATTGGTCCTATTTTATAGAAAAAACGCTCGGAACTACTCAGAAATTATCTTTCTATACGCGTAAACCACACTGTAGTAGAATACGCGCACCGTAACACGGGAATTCCCATCGTGTCACAAGAATTTGTACCGCGACACGGCAGATTTTTCCGTGATATGGTGTACGGTGCCGTGTCGCGATGCCCACGCGTTTTTTTTTTTTTACCCTTTTCCTGTATCAATCCGGATTTTTTTTTATTGTTTTATCTTCACTGTATATTTTTTTGTTTCTCGAGAGTTTCATATAATTCTCAACCTTTTTTTTTATTTTTTTTTTATTTTTATCATTTTACTTTTTCTATTTTTTATTTATTTATTTTATTTATTTTATTTATTTATTATTATTTTTTATTTTATTCATCGTTATTATTTATTATTTTATTTCTATTATTATTTTATTTTTCTTTAGGGAAGTTATAAACCTCGTCCCATTTCCAAACATATTTATTTTGGGAGTAGTTGTAAAACTTATTCAGATTTTTCTTTTCTTTTTATTTCTTTTTCTTTTGGGGAAGGTCGGTACCCTCTATTTACTCCACTTACGTTTTTTTTGTCGCGTCATAACTACACAATCACACACAATGAGTCTCAAGCACACACTAATAAATACATAAACTGTGAATAATGTATAAAGCAAGTCATAATAAATAAGCAGCGTCAAGTATCATCACAGTATGTACAAATAAAGACCCTCGGTCAAAAATCTTAAGAACTAGAAGAGTTAGGATCAGTGTCATCTCCAGCCTGTGAATATGGGAACGATGAACCAAAGAGTCCCGCCATCATCCGAGTACGAGGAGTAGTATCCCTGTTAGTCCTTGTAACTCTAGTAGCAGTCAAACTCAAATCAGGACCCGTCCAACTGGCAAATGGTGTAGACTGACTCAAAGAAATGGGAATCATCGATGGAGGCATAGTCCCATACACTGGAACTGAAAACAAGCCCGACACTGGTGGAGGACTCCAGACGATGGAGCTGAAAATAATTAAGCAAGGATCCACGGGAGTCATAACTGGCCTAAACTCAGGCTGTGAAGGCTGTGAAAACGACTATCGCTGCCTCTGACCTTGACCCTGAAAGCGCTGGGAAGACTGAGGCTGCTGCCACTGAGCCTCCTGAACGGCTGAGAAATCTGAGGATCCCGCGGAGACTGAGAATGCCGATGAACCTCAGGAGATCGTCTACCACGACTACGCTCCCCCTCGTCCGAACCTCTATGCCTCGAGCGCGAGCGGGACCTCTGTTGCTCCTGAAAGATACAAAATCAAAAGATCTCAACAATGCAAAAATAAAACAAATGGTACAAATGGGAGAAAATGAACATACCTCAAGAACATCACCTGAACTGCTCCGATAACTCGCACCACGCCGAAGCTTGATGATGCAGTACTTCAGAGCGTCAACCAGCTTCACGAATCCCATCAGGCTGAAAACCAAACAGATAAAAATCAGTAACAAGCTGTGTTAAAAGGGATGAATAATGCATCAAAAACTTACCGGCTCAAAAACCTTAGGCAGAGACTTATGCGCCTGTTTGAAACCCTCTGGTGCGTCAGCAATATGGTCCTCGGTAATACCAATCGGCCCTGGGTAGCGGACAGATTGAGACAAAATCTCAATCCTCCCCACACGGCGAACAGTCGTCTGAACATACGATCGAATAATCAAGTTATTCGACTATTTAAATAGAGACTAGCGATAAAACTCCTCAAAAGAAATCATACCTTAGGAAGGCGGGGTGGAGGAACCAGAGAGGGAAGCAAGTCCTGCGCATAATCACCCTCCATGCGCACAAGCTCTGCCAAGGAAAAGTGTAGCGCTCTCCCCTGTTTATCAACTCCCTAAGCAAGCGCGAGTCCAGCATCGACTTTGGTGGAGATAAGGGCACCACAAAGAGATCACCACTGTGCTGATAAACGACACGCTCCCCCATATACCAAGCAAAGCGTCCGGTACCAACCAAAACAGTGCGGTACGCTGAATGCTGCAAGGCTGATGTGTCTAATTTATATAGTATTTTACCCCCGTCCCTTGATCATAATTAGTAGTGTTTTTGGCTCTTTAGAGCCACTTTTATTACTAATTGGTGCTTTCTAGTGTTTTCGTAGATTTGGTTGACTTTTGCAGGGATTTATACTTTTTGAGTATTTTCCCGAGATATTTTGGAGCAATCACGAGCATTGGAGAAACACGACCGGATTTTATAGCCCAGGACCGGTTAAAGTCATCGAACCGGTGATTAAGGGCTCGGTATAGGTGATACCGGGGCATTTGGACCGAGTATTCAAGACCCAAAGAGGAAACCCAGATTGGCCCGAAGAATTGGAGCCCAATCGAAGTCCAAATAGTGGCCAAAATGAGCCGCCCGGCCAAAGAGGCTGGCGCCCAGAGGCGCGCCCGACCGGGCGGGAGAAACTTAGTCTGGCGCCCGGTGACGCGCCTGGCCGGGCGCGAGTTTTGTACTATGATAAAAAAGGCGCTCCCGATCGGGCGGTGCCTCGCCCGATCGGGCGCGTGTATTTCTTAGTAGACGATTAACGTCGTTTTAATTTGTTTTAGTTTAGGACTTTTGTACGGAGTATAAATAATCCTCCGTAATACGATTTTAGGACCACTTCTTCTTCTCCTCTTTACTTTTTCTTTACTCTCTTAATTATTCTCTTAGAATTCTTTGTCTAAACTTTTGTTCTTAATTCTACTCTTAATTCCAGATTTATTTCGATAACGATTTCTCTTCCCTTAATCTTAGTTATTTATTCTATTCCTTTAATCATGTCTTATTTTATTGCTTTGATTTGTTTAGTTTCTATTATGTGTGAGTAGTTTAATTTCTAGGGTTTATGGGGATCTAATAAATAATATGAAGGGGTAATTTATTGTTGTTGATTATCAATGCTAGATTAATTTCCTATTAATTGATTTAATGCTCTGTGACTAGATTAGGCCTATGTTTTATGCATGAGTTTGACAATATTAATTCAAGATTCGAGAGATGAGAATTGATGTTTAGGTCTACTTTCAATAGGCAGATTAATTTATACATGGTTAAGTCGAGATTCGAGAGATGAGATTTAATACCGGTAGATTAATTATGTGATTGTAATACGTAACGAAAGCCCTTTACAATCTGGTTTATTGATGCATTGATGATTGACTATTATTGATTGTTGGTATTGCAAGATAAGTTCTTATTGAATTGTTTTAATGTTTTACAATTGCGGCTTGTAAAAGTATAGCAATATTGAATTGATGAATCGAGCAGATGTTAATTTGATATTAAAGGCTATTTTCAATAAGAACTTAGATCTAGTAAATTGCGAGAGCCTATTAGATCTATGTTGATTAATAAATTGCGAGAGCCTGTTAATCATGGTATTTATGCAATGTCAATGATTGATTACTATGTTTTACCCTGGAGTATTATTTATTGGTGAACCTATGCCCTAGATCCTTTTATATATTGTTTTTTCCCCTATTCCTTTTCCTTGTAGTTTAGTTTCATACTCAAATATAAATATTGGTTACTTAGATAATTTAGATTATAATAATTAATTAGGAGTAAAAAGACTTGTTTCCCTGTGAAGATCGACTCTATTTCCCTATCTACTTTGGTTAGAGGATTTAGGTATTTACTTTTGATAGGGATACGACTTTACCCTGTCAAAATTTGGCGCCGTTGCCGGGGAAACGGTTTTATTTTTATTTCTGATTGTTTTTGTAGTCTAGATTATTTCCCTTTTTGTCTCAGAGAGCGATAGTTCTCTGAGACAAATCTCACATTTGCTTCTAGTTTTTGTTTATGCCCAGGTGTTCTAGATCAGGTTATATCCCATTCGATCTTAAGATCGAACGTCCTTCCATAGACAGAAAAATCTCTACAAGCAAATCCTGGCGGATTCTGGTGATAATAACAATAATCACCGCGATCCTCCAACTGATTCCAGCGATTTAGAGGCATCATCAGACGCAGAATCAGAGATGACGGCTCCAAAGAAGCTTAGTGATTATTCACAACCAAAGCTTACGGATTTTCCACATCTCACCCCTACTCCGGCTCTTGATGGGGTTCAATTTGAAATTAAACCTTAATTTATAACGATGATAGAGAGGAAGCAATTCAATGGAGCCAAAGGTGAAGACCCGAATCTTCACATTGCCGACTATTGTCAATATTGCAATACCATCAGGCAAGCCGGGGTCAATCAAGACCAAATCAGGGAGATTCTCTTTCCCTTCTCTCTAACTGGAAAAGCTTAATTGTGGTTTAATGGCTTAAATAGAACTACACTTGGTATAACTGATTGGGAAACTCTTGTTTTGAATTTCTATAACAAGTATTATCCTGTAGAGAGAACAGCAGTACTACAAAGTGCGATTAAGAACTTTGCCCAAGAAGCCGATGAGTCTTTATATGAGGCTTGGGAGAGGTTCAAGGACTTACAAAGAGAATGCTCTCACCATAATTTAGCGCAATGGCAGTTGATCCAAGCCTTTTATAACGGCATTGGAAATTCCTCAGAATAATTTTAGACTCTGCAGCTAGTGGGAGATTTATGAATCTTAATGTTGATGATGCAGGTCAGGTTATTAAAGATATGGGGATACATAATTCCCAATATGGGAATCCTAGAGGATTTTCTAACAAGGGAAAGCATAGTGTCGACTCTGTATCCTTTTTGCAAGCTCAACTAACCTCTATTTGCCAAAAATTAGATAATCTGAGCACTGCTAATGTAGCCAATGTTTCTGCGATCAATAATAATTCTAATGAGGCTTTCTGTGAAAATTGTGGTATTGTAGGTCATTGGGAGTAGGATTGCAGGAGTTCCGTGGAGCAAGTTAATGCCTTCCAAGCTTACAGGCAGAATAACCCATACTCCAACACTTACAATCCTGGGTATCGGAATCATCCATACCTTTCTTACCGGAGCACTAATGTTCAAAATCCACCACCACAAGAACCACATGCACCACAACAACAGCAGTAAAAATATTATCATCCCAATGCTAGCCAGAAGAACCAGCCACAACAACCCCCCTCATCTTCCGACCCTTCTCTGGCGGAAATTAGAGAAATGTTGGTCAATATGCAAAAGCACATGGAGAGCAGAGATGCGACAATTGATCAAATTCTAGCGTATAATAAAATTGTAGATAATCAAATTGCGCAACTCTCCGCTACTCTACAAGCCCGCCAACAGGGAGCCTTGCCGGCACAGCCTACTAGGCCTACGGATCAAGCATTTGCAATTACTCTACGGAGTGGTTCAAACTATGAAGGGCCCTCTATGCCCAAAGTTGATGAACCTGTTTTATCAAATAATGCTAATCTTGATTCCATTAAACCAAACAATGTAGTTGATAGCCCTGCAGGGCTAAACGATAATACAAAAATATCTAATTCTACATTGCAGGGTACAACTCCAGAGAAGGTGGCTACTCCAGACAAGAATAAGAATGCTCTAAAGCCAATTATCAAACTTCCTTTCCCCAATCGTCAATTGAAGACAAACTTGCATAAACAGTTTGGTATGTTCCTAGAGGTGGTAAAAGATTTGAAGGTAACAGTTCCCTTTACTGAATTGATCACGCAAATCCCCTCGTATGCAAAATTTATTAAAGAAATATTGACGAGAAAAAGGTCTATTAGTGAGGTAGAGACAGTAGCTTTCACTGCAGAGTGTAGTGTCGTACTTCAAAATAAGTCTCCACCTAAATTAAAATATCCAGGTAGTTTTTCAATCCCTTGTCTTATTGGTAATCTCTTGATTGATAATGCATTATGTGATTTGGGTGCTAGTGTTAGCGTCATGCCATTATCTGTGTGTTCTAAGTTGAATATGGGTAAATTAAAAGCTACCAATATAACTCTGCAAATGGCCGACCGTTCTTTCAAATACCCCCTAGGTGTTTTAGAGGATGTCCCCGTTAGAGTAGGTAAATTTTATATACCTGTGGATTTTGTTGTTCTTGATATGGTTGAGGATATGCAAACCCCAATTATTTTGGGTAGACCATTCCTTAACACTGCAGGAGCAGTCATAGATGTAAGAAGTGGTAAGTTAACACTATCAGTAGGGGATGATAAAGTTGTTTTTAATATGAATAATGCCCCTAAAAGCTCCATGACTGAGGAGAAATGTTTCAGTGTTAATGTGGTTGTAAATTATTCTAACAAGCCCTAAGATCTTGAAAAAGATCCCTTGGAGGTTGTATCTTGTGTTGCATCCTTTTCAGATGAGATAGACAAATGGCAGAAGGAAGTCGATGCAATAGAAAGAGCACTCTACAATGTTGGTCTTGGTTTCGAGGATGAACAAGTGGAACCGATCGAGCAAGTTGTGCGAATCGAGCCTACGGTAAGTGTTCCGTCAGGTCGAGTTGCAAGTGCTACATACAAGGAAAATTTGAAGCAACCTTCGATCGAAAAAGGATCTTTAGCGCGTAGCATTGAAGATCTACCATTCCAAGTCAAGGAGGATCCACCAGATAAGGTGATTTGGCGTCCCACAGGGTATTTCAGGAAGCCGCATCGCAGCCTAAACACCGCTAGACCGGGTGAGAAACCACCCGATCAAGCGTTAGGCCAAGGGTCCTAGAAATTGTACTTGGTAAGAAGGTTGTGCGGGACCTAGATAAACCAGCGTTTTGCGGGAGGCAACCCGTATTTTTAATGCTTTTTAGACTAATTTTTCTTTTGTTTTTCTTATGAGAGGAGAGATGAGGGAATTTAATGAGTTATATGAGGGTTTATACAGGTTTGAAGAAAAGAGTTAGCCAAATTTTGGAGATAAGAAGAAAAATGATAATTAGACGATTTAGTCTCGTGCCCGACCGGGCGAAGCTCGCCCGATCGGGCGCGAGAGTAAGGATTTGAAAATAAGTAATTTCGCCCGACCGGGCGCGAAATTCGTCGTATACGGACTAATTTGTCCGCCCGATCGGGCAAGCCTCGCCCGACCGGGCGCGAGAAGGGCGAAATTTTAGAATTCAAAATCGCCTGATCGGGCGACTGGCGCCCGACCGGGCGCGAGAGCAAGACGGACTCAGATAGTCAGATCGCCCGACCGGGCGAGTGGCGCCTGACCGGGCGCGAAAGGTTACGAAATTCGAGCGATTTAGATCGCCCGACCAGGCGAAGGCTGCCCGACCGGGCGCGAGTACCAGCTTGCAAAAATAACCCAGATCGCCTGACCAGGCGACCTACCGCCCGACCGGGCGCGAATGACGTCCGCTTGCTTTTCTTTCTTTTCTTCTTTCTTCCTCCATTTCTTCTTTCTTCATAACTTTCTCTCTCTAAAACTCAAATTTTCTCTAACTTCTCTCTAAGATTTCTCCTCCATTACCAACCCAAATTCAAAACTCTTTACATATTTGTGATCCTCTCTTTATCCTCTTCACTTTCGTACAAAATTTTTTCAGTTTTAATTCAATAAATTTTCAAACCCATTTCTTGAACATGGCATCAAAGAGGGCTAGATCCATTTTTGGTAGGAGCTCCAGTTCGAAGGAGGAATATGACCCGGACTTGCAACTCCCATACTGGCCGACGATCCGGATTGTGAGCCGGGAACAAAAGTAACGGCTAGAGAATTTGGTCGGTCGTGAGGTAATTCTTTCTCGGTGGTTACACCGCCCTACCCTAGAATCATTTGGTTTGTATGATTTTGTTAAACGATTTTTGAATGTCATTGGCATGAGAAAATTTGTTGACATGCACTATCCTACATACCGAGAACTTACTTGTGAATTCCTGTCCACTTTTCATGTTGTTAGTAGTAGAAATGGGCCAAATTTTTTTTTTCAGGTTAAATAATAGAAATATTAGTTTAACTTTTGTAGAATTTTGTAAAATTTTTGAATTAAATTCTGAATTATCTCACCAGTGGCATGCGGACTATAAAATGGGTGACTTATATTATGCTTTGACTGGTTTACCTACCCCCGACCCCCAACATGCTAGTACCAAACCTATTCACCACCCTGCCCCAAAAATCTGGCAAAGATTTGCGGGTTTGTGTTTTTTAGGTAGGGCCGAGCCTCATAATGCTCAAACTAACGAATTAGCTGTCATAGGACATTATGTGTACGGGTACGGGAAATTGAACATTGGTAGGTTTATAGTTCACCATTTGAGTAGGCATGCCACAGCCAGCACCACTTCCAAGTCCCCTATCCGTTTAGGTGGCCTTATCACTCGAATAGCGGTGAAAAAGGTCGGTTTTGTAGTAGACGGACCCCACCAGCTGACCAACTGTGGACCGGATACCTACATGACTGCTAGGTATTTTGAGGATGTGGGGTGGGTTAGACCGGATAGCGAGCAGACACCATTTTGGTGTATTCGGACTGGAAACGAGCAACCTTTGCCTATTTTTCCCTTACCCAGTCCAGACTTGACCGCCTTTCCCCCAGGGCAACTTTCTTACACATATGATGCTTTAGTTGCCAGCGCTAGGGGGTAGGTACCACCGCCACCAGTTCCACCACCCCAGCCTCAGCCCGAGGTGGCTTTCTCTCCACCTCGTATGTCCCATTCCGTCCCTCATGTTGACTCTGACCAGTTTGGGATCTTCAGAGTATAGGTCAGGCCCTGGGACGTATCGAGCATTCACATTCTGACCTTAGGAGGATGGTAGGCTCCTTAGACCAGAAGTTAGGGTACCTACAGAGGAACCATGGTAGAGCTCTCTACCCTATGTATGATGATTATACTCGTCGGGGCAACATTCCCGACGACGCTATTCACCCTGACTGGTTTCAGCCGCCACCCCAGGGATATGATAGGGATCCCACTGCCCGTGGTATTTACACTGACTATTCTTCTTTCTTCGGGTACGGGCAGGACATTCCTTTCGGGGGACCGGCGGGGGGGGGGGAGTTTTCACGCTGATTATTTTGGTGGTAGCTCTTCTGGTGCAGGTGGCAGTGGAGGTGCGGGTTTCGGCTCGATGGATGAGGATGATGAGGACTAGTTATGATGAGCTAGTTTTCGAGCCAATGAGGACATTGTCTGATTCTGGCTTGGGGGAGATTTTAGTTTGGTATTTTTCTTTTTCTCTTCTCTTTTATTTTTGGTGTGTTTTCTTAGGTTAGATTTCTTGCTTTCTAGATTAGTTTTATTGCTTTCTTATATTTGAAAAATACAAAAAAAAATTGAAAAATAAAAAAAATTCAAAAATACGTTCCAATGAATTATAAATTATGCTTCCCTGTGCCCCTTACTTGAGAAAATTGTTTTGATTCTTGGTATTTGATGATAAGCATTGTGGATTAGTTGATCATGATTTGATGTTTGATTGCCTTGAAACCTTAACATGCGTCAATTTTGTTCAACTACTTGTGAATATAGTGCTTGACTAGTTGATTTGGTAAGGAATGTGTGATAGTTCCATAGTTCCTGGTACGTCAATGAATTTGAGTATTGGTTTGCAACTATAAGTAATGTTTATACGATTCATTATTATGCACATTGAGGAGGACGAAGACATTTGTTCTTTTAGGTAGCCTCCAGATATTGTAGATACATTTGTTCCCTTCTTGCTACCCATGTAGTTGCCTTGACCTTTTGTTGTTTATTAGCCGCATTACAAGCCTATTTTTCCCCATTGGTTACTAGTCTGAAGCTTGGCTTGGGGGAGCTATTAGTGAGTGAGGTGAGGGAGTTTGTAGTGTGCTTATTATTTGCACAACTTGGGTGGGACTTTGAGAAGTTGTTTTGTTGTTATTCATGTTTATTTTTGATGAGTTTGAGAGTTATATTTTCTTGAAAAAAATAAAGCATGATGTTATGAAAAAAAATAGAAGTTCAAAGAAAAAAAAATGTGAAAAAATAAGTGAACTTCAAGAGAAAAAAAATGTTCAAATGTTCTAGTTGGAGGGTGATCAAAAGAAAAATAATTTTGAGCCTCAATGAAATTTATTCACTCTACTTCTTCATTATTATATTTTATGAGTGAAATTGTAAGAGTTGGGATTATTTATTATGATTGGAGTATATTTGGTTGATGTTAGAGTTGGTTATGTAGGAGATGTTGATCATTATTTATTTTGATCATGGGCTTTATTAGGATTTGCTCCCTTAAGCATAGCTTTACTCTCACTTGTTTCCAAATGATTCCTACCCTTTACCCTAGCCTTACATTACAAGTTTTAAAGACCTTCCGACCTTTGTGCGTAGAATTGTATGAATGTGAAAGTGTTGTTTATCAATGCAAGTTATGATTTGGCATATTTCGAGTCGACTAGTAGGATTGAGCGTTCATTGTTTATACACGCGAGAGTGTGAGTTGGGAGGGCATTGTTCACATAAAAGGGTTGGATGGAGAGCGACCGAGTACATCTTTTACTCGCCACAAAAATGAGAGTCGAGTGTGTGAGCACTAGTCTTGAATTCTATATGCTCTTGTGGTTTGCTCTATTTGACAATTGTTAGGGAAGAAAGGTAATTGGATGGATTTGATTGGTTGACTTTGAAGCATGTTTATTTGATTTACCCTGAATCGTTTGTGCTTGATTTTTACTTTTTGGGGTGAAGCATATTTATTGATTCATTGATGAGATCTTTGCTTAGGGACAAGCAAAGGTTTGGCTTGGGGGAGTTTGATGTGTCTATTTTATATAATATTTTACCCCCGTCCCTTGATCATAATTAGTAGTGTTTTTGGCTCTTTAGAGCAACTTTTATTACTAATTGGTGCTTTCTAGTTTTTTCGTAGATTTGGTTGACTTTTGCAGGGATTTATACTTTTTGAGTATTTTCCCGAGATATTTTGGAGCAATCACGAGCATTGGAGAAGCACGACCGGATTTTATAGCCCAGGACAGGTTAGAGCCATCGAACCGGTGATTAAGGGCTCGATATAGGTGATACCGGGGCATTTGGACCGAGTATTCAAGACCCAAAGAGGAAACCCAGATTGGCCCGAAGAATTGGAGCCCAATCGAAGTCCAAATAAAAGAGGCTGGCGCCCGGAGGCGCGCCCGACCGAGCGGGAGAAGCTTAGTCTGGCGCCCGGTGACGCGCCTGGCCGGGCGCGAGTTTTGTACTATGATAAAAAAGGCATGCCCGATCGGGCGGTGCCTCGCCCGATCGGGCGCGTGTATTTCTTAGTAGACGATTAACGTCGTTTTAATTTGTTTTAGTTTAGGACTTTTGTACGGAGTACAAATAATCCTCCGTAATACGATTTTAGGACCACTTCTTCTTCTCCTCTTTACTTTTTCTTTACTCTTTTAATTATTCTCTTAGAATTCTCTCTCTAAACTTTTGTTCTTAATTCTACTCTTAATTCCAGATTTATTTCGGTAACGATTTCTCTTCCCTTAATCTTAGTTATTTATTCTATTCCTTTAATCATGTCTTATTTTATTGCTTTGATTTGTTTAGTTTCTATTATGTGTGAGTAGTTTAATTTCTAGGGTTTATCACTACAAGAAAAAGGGGAATTAGCAACTGATTTTTGCGACTACCATAATAATTAGTCGCAAAAATTTATTTTTGCGACTAAAAAAGACGAGGAGTCGCAAATTTTGCAACTGATTTTGCTGTAGTTGCTATGCAGTCGCTAATTAGCAACTAATTTTTGCGACTACCATAATAATTAGTCGCAAAAAATATTTTTGTGACTGCAAAAACGAGTAGTCGCAAATTTTGCAACATATTTTGTAATAGTTGCTATGCGGTCGCTAATCTGCGACACTCTTATAATTTTTTGCGACTAAAATGTAGTTGCTAAGGTTTATAATTTTGAAACAATTTTTTTAAATAAAATTTGCGACTAATATTGCAACTAACATGGTAGTTGCTACCATTGCTTTTAAAATTTATTGAAAAGGAAATAAAACACTTAATATATAATGAGCTGACCCCAGTCAATTCCCTAGATTAACGAATTTGTTTATTTGGGGGTATAATTGTCTTTTCAAGTAGCAATAGAGCGGTATATGCGTCTTTCCATGTACTAGTTGAGGGGTACATGTGTAATTTCCTCACTAAACAGTAAAAGCAAAAAGCAAACAATATTTAAACAGTACTTAATAAATGACCCTCCTTTTTTAATATATTTACAAAAATGCCATCAGATTAACAAAAATTCGTTTATCTGGCAGATTAACTTGTATTTTCCCATATATAATAAGTTGGCTTTTTTTTTCTTTTTTTCTTTTTTTTTTTGTACGAAAATAAAACACTAGTACAAAAGTAAGGAAATCAATAGTATATAATATACTAAAGTAATCACTTGAATTATCCCTAAAGTACATGTGTCGCGTCCTCATTAAAAAGTTTCCCGCCAAAAACTTTTTTTTTTCCTTAAAAAAGAATAAGTTAATTTTTTCATTTTTAAATATACAACCTAAACAACCCTAAAAATAGAACAATAACTACAACTTTAAATAAATAAATGTTTGTCTTTGCTTTATAAATAAATATGAAAATTGAGATAAATGATTAGAAAATATTAAAAATAATGAACAACGTAAAGTCATAGTAAATTAGTGACTTTTATCATTCATATTTATAAAATCAATTCAACCAAAATTTATTATTGCAAATAGATTTTTACCAAAATAAAAAGGTTTTAATTATATATTAAGATTAGAAAATCCTTAAATCTTCATGCATTAGGGCCTGTTCTCTTTAGCTTATTTTCAGCTCAATTCAGCTCCAATAAGTTCAGTTCAGTTCTTAATTTCCTTCTCTCATAAAATATTAATTTCTCTTTCACTTTAGTTCAGCTCAGCTCAGTTCAGTCCATCAGAATAAGCACTTAATCTAATAAATGAATTGTTCATTTCCTACTAAAAAAAGGATTCTTACTCAATTTTAAATTTATAATTTATAATTTGTCAGCGAATTATAAAAATAGAGACACTATGTATTAACATGTCTCACCATAAAATAGGGAATACAAACTAACTTTAATTTATAATAATAATTTTTTTTCCAGTGAATATCCGAGCATTGCTCAAGCAAAGAAATACGAAGTAGTAAGTAGTATAATAAGTTTCCCTAAAAAAAAAAAAAAGTACGGACTAGTATAATAAGTTGTTGCCTCCAAATAACACAATAACCAATTACTTCGTATATAACTTCTTAATTCCTTATTCACGGCAAACTTGATACTCTTCTTCCTCACCAAAAAAAAATAACAAAAAACGAAGGCCAAGTTCAATTCAGAACATCAGATCAAACTGTCGCAGTCGTCTTCATCTGCCGCCGCTGCGCCATCTATCTCTTCCCCGGTTAGTTACGCATGCTTCCTTTTCCTACCGTCCATTCCATCTTTCTCATATTGCAATTTGCTAATTGCGATTTAGGGGTATCATTGAGTATTTTATCCAAATTTTGATTTTAGTTTAGTTTCGTTTGCGAATTGCGAACTGATTTTAAATTACGAATTGAATGAGTAGTGAATTGATTTTAACCTGGTTTATTGAGAACTGATTGAATTGATTTTAATCTGGCTGCCAATTGCGAGGTTCATTTTTGGAAGTCAATTAATGTAAAACCATTCAAACATGATTGATTATGCAAAAAGCCCTAATTATTTTCAATTTCTCTATGATTTACTATATACTTTGCATTTAAACTGTCAGTTGCTTTGCAAATTAGGCAATATAAGATTTTGTGTATACTGTATATTGATGGGTGAATGGAAAGTGGCGTCAAGGAGTTTGAACTGCAACCCCAATGAAACCCTGAAACCATGCTAGCTATTGTAATGTGTGCTATTTTGTTTACTTCCTCAAAAATGTCATGGGTGCATCATTTATGTTTGTGTCAGATGGAATTGGAAAACCTTTCAAATTCAATACCTCTTTGAAGTGTCTGTGTTTCTCCTTGGTTCTGCTAATGACTGATTTCATTGGCCAGACTTTGAACTTGTCTTTTCTACTAGGGAGATTTGGCCCTGTATTACTGATTGAAAATGACTGAAGTCTATGTTACATAATGGTAACAATATAAGCAATTGGATGTGGTTTTGTAGTTTCTTTCTAGGCTTAAGTCAATTATTTGCCTGTCTATGCTCCCGGGCTTCTGAAAAATGAAGTATGTACAACTTCTTATTTATTGATCAATTTCACTTGTTCTTTGAGAATATGTTTGCAAACAAGGCTTTCTTCTCCCCAGAGATATTGCTTTGCTTCTCCATCCTGTGCAGTTTCTGGGCTACAACCTCAGAGTTCAAGAAGTTTTCCCATTATTGGATGTCATGTATACTCCATCAAGCCTTTACAAGCAAGTTTCAAGTTTACAATGTGTATTTTCCTTGCTTTGTCTGTGAATTGAAATTTTTTGATTTGTTGTTGCTTATTTTCACTTATATGGCCCAAAAAAATGAAGCTTTATCCTATTTATTTCATACTCCATACTAAGGTTAAATGCTTAACATTTGTTTGTGCATTCTTTGTCTTCCCTGCGCAGAAACTTCCAAAGGGGCTGTCAATCCTATCATGCTGTCATAGTTGGACTAGGTATGGTATGACACTTAGCCTGATAGGATAACACATATGTGCATTACATTTACCCCTCTCCAGTCTCTAAAACAATGATACATACTAGTAAATTGATCTTTGTAAAGATATATATCTTCATAGACCTTAATTTGACTATAATTGCCCCAAATTAAGCTTTCTAAGTCATCAATTATTGTAAGGGGCTCACAAACAGAAAGTCCCATTAGAAGACCTGCTGCTTCTTCTCCTGCTTCTCTTCAGCCACCTTCGTCACCTCCTCTGCCTCTGAAGCTGGTCTCAGGTTCTAAAGTAAACACTCATCTTTATGTGGGTACTCCCTTTGAAGCATATTAGTCACTTCAGATCAGAAATTGTTATTGAAATTGATGTGGATTAAAGCCTTAAACGATTCTCCTTGTTTACCATTAAAATAGAATGCATAAGATCTTATAGTTTGATACAATTTGTTTATGGAGTATGATGATGCTTTTTGATACAAAAGTTGTAATATATGCTCAGCGACATGCAATAATAGTAAATTACAAGTATCACTAACATAAATGAACATGGAACTACAAGTTTTTGATAGACAATGTGTTTAGCTTATTTGTTTGATATATGATAATATTTTAAAATTTGTGGATCATGTTTGTGAGCTTACTTTTTTTTTTTTTTTTTTTTTATAATTTTTATCATGTGTTATTATTTGTAAATTAATTATTGAGCTTATGATCTTTCTAGTTCTTTGGAAATGAAATCCTTCATGAAAAATTCAAAAATTGGTCGGGGCGGTAATCAAGGCGGTGTTCGAGACATTACTCAATTGGTTGATCAATCTTGTGGTCACACAACCCACACCGCCACCACTAATGAATAGGTACAAGTAAATTCTAATGCTTATGTTGTTGTTGAAGACAATGTGGCACCACAAAATTTGAATGGAGTGGAACAAGGAAAGGTTGAACTCTCACCACATGGGTTATGGTGAGTTATATTCATCTGTGTATTATATTTGTTGTCTCAATAGCTTATTATCATTTTTTATGATTGTACTTAATCTTTCTTGCATTTAGTGGAAATGTCACGAAATGAACATCTATATGTATGGGCAATGATGAAGTTGAATTGATGGGTTACAAGACTCATCAAGTCATGGTATGAGTATACCTATATATTTTGCTAAGATTACAAAAAAATATATGGTAGTTAATGTTTGGAGATATTATAGATTGTTTATTTGTTTGTGTGATTGAGTTGGAGGATGAGGATAATTGGTCGTCGTTAATCAAATGATTGATGTGTTATGACATAATGTGCATTGAAACAAGTTTATTTTGAAGCCATACCCTATTGGAGGGAATTCTTCAATTTACAAAGGAGGTTCTATCAAAAATTTTACTAATAATTGTTTACATAAATTATTTTACTATAAGTGTTGCATTTTTTATTTTAACTTTTTTTTTTATCTTAATGCAGGGAGAATATATGAAAAAACTTGAGGAATATAAGAACAAAGGATTTGAAATAAACCCCGACAAAAGTCTACTTGGAGGTTGTAGGTGGGCAAAAGAAAGGAAAAGTCTACGATTTAGGGAGTGCTTCACTAATGTACTACATGAGTGATCCTACTTCTCAACTTACTGCATCATCTTCCACTCCTTCCATGATTTCTCAACTAAGCTCCCAAGCTAAAGAAAAAGAAGATGGCGGACGAAAAACCATAACAAGGTAGAAGAAAGCCAAAAAAAAAAAAAAAAACGATAGAGAGCTTAAAATATGCTAAGGAATTTGTCGAAAATCATGAGATCGAAAAGGCTACATGGAAGAAAGAAAAATTAGCTATGCAAAAAACATTCACTTGTCCAACAACGTTGCCGTCCTTCTAAGCCTCCTACGTCTACAGTCACCCGCTCTCGTGATGCAACTAAGTGGTTTTTATATTCGTGGTGGTAATTTTGTGAACAACTCTTCTACGTCGTCATTAGTTCTTATTTAAAGTAGCTTTCTTTATATGTGAGATGATTTTTGATGCAATTAGTCATGAGTTAAATATTGTTTTTTAATACACATGATATTTTGGATATTTGAATAAAATTAACATTTTGGTTATTTGAATTTATGCATGGGTACCTTTTCTTTTTTGTGATTGATATTGGTCATTGCTAAATTATGGTCTCCAAATATTGATAGTCGGTCACAAAATTTAGCAACTGCAAATTTGGTTCAAAGACTGATTGGTTAGTTGCAAAATAATTAGTCTTAGTAGTCGCTAATCTGTCGCAAATAATTAGTTTTGTAGTCGCAAAAGTTTGGTCTCGTAAGTAGTTGCTAATCCGTCTCGAAAAAAAATTAATCTCAGTAGTCGTTGCAAATCCGTCGCAATAAAACTAGTCTTCGTAGTCGCAAAGGTTTAGTCTCGTAGTCGCAAAAGTTTGGTCTTGTAGTCGCTAATTCGTCGCAAAAGTAGTCTTAAAACATTGGTCTTCGTAGTTGCTAATCCGTCGCAAATATCTTACGACGGACAATGATATAGTTGCTAAAATTTGAAAGTTAGTCGCTAAATGGTAGTTGCAAAGGCGTTGCAAATCTGTCGCTAAATTTGCGACTGCTCAAATATAAGTCGCAAAAATGGATTTGCGACGAGGTCTTTGGCAACTAACCAAAGTAGTTGCAAATCCGTCGCAAATCCATTTTTGTGACGGATTTGCGACAACTTTGGCCGTCGCTAATTACCCTTTTTCTTGTAGTGTATGGGGATCTAATAAATAATATGAAGGAGTAATTTATTGTTGTTGATTATCAATTCTAGATTAATTTCCTATTGATTGATTTAATGCTCTGTGACTAGATTAGGCCTATCTTTTATGCATGAGTTTGACAATATTAATTCAAGATTCGAGAGATGAGAATTGATGTTTAGGTCTAGTTTCAATAGGCAGATTAATTTATAAATGGTTAAGTCGAAAATTGAGAGATGAGATTTAATACCGGTAGATTAATTCTGTGATTGTAATACGTAGCGAAAGCCCTTTACAATCTGGTTAATTGATGCATTGATGATTGACTATTATTGATTGTTGGTATTGCAAGATAATTTCTTATTGAATTGTTTTAACGTTTTACAATTGCGGCTTGTAAAAGTATAGCAATATTGAATTGATGAATCGAGCAGATGTTAATTTGATATTAAAGGCTATTTTCAATAAGAACTTAGATCTAGTAAATTGCGAGAGCCTGTTAGATCTATGTTGATTAATAAATTGCGAGAGCCTGTTAATCATGTTATTTATGCAATGTCAATGATTGATTACTATGTTTTACCCTGGAGTATTATTTATTGGTGAACCTATGCCCTAGATCCTTTTATATATTGCTTTTTCCCCTATTCCTTTTCCTTGTAGTTTAGTTTCATACTCAAATATAAATATTGGTTACTTAGATAATTTAGATTATAATAATTAATTAGGAGTAAAAAGACTTGTTTCCCTGTGGAGATCGACCATATTTCCCTATCTACTTTAGTTAGAGGATTTAGGTATTTACTTTTGATTAGGGGATACGACTTTACCCTGTCAAAGGCCTCGGGAAGATTAGTCATCCCAGCCCAAGGATGATACTGGACATCAATAGCAACCTGAAAACCATAAAAAGTTGGCATGAAGCACCAGAAATAACGTCAAGAGAGAAAATAACAGGCTACAAAACTAATTCTTACGCCAACAGAAGAGGTGCCTCGACGTAGCAGCCCGCGCAGCGCAGCGACAGACTCCACCCGTGACTCTCCTCGGTCACGCCAGTTGGCCCCGACGGGGAAGTCATGAACCGCTCCACGACGCCGTCGAGGAGACAATCCTGGGAAGTACTCGTAGAACCATATCTGCAATGAAAAGTAATCTTTGAGCACATGAGTCGAACAAATTAAAATAAAACAAGAAGAGGAAAGGATCGTCACCTCTACGACTCTCCATAAACCTTAGACAGTGACAGGGGACTCGTCGTTCAGCTGCCTACAGCCATGACGTAACGACAAGAGAAGGTCGGCATATCCGAGGCTGGCCCAGCTAAAGGATCCTATCTCACTGATCCTGACTAAAGAAGGAAGGTAGCAAAGGAGTGCACGCGAACTCCTATCAGGAGAAAGAGTCATGGAAATGAGAATCAAAATGAAGATCCGCACTCGCTGCTCAGGTGATGTCTCCTCCATGTCGAAACCACGGGCTAAAACCGAAGCCAACTTTGATCGCTCGCTCCTAGGACCACCTTGAGACACTGATTGGGTTCTGATATGCTGAACGATCGGACCTAACAAGTCAGCTGCCTCAGCCGCTCCCTTAGAAAGATCAGACATCTGTGCTACAACCCGGTCAGTGAAGCGTAGACCGCTAATCATGCTAAAGTCCAGAGGGGTCACTGTCATCTCCCCCGAAGCAAAGTGAAAGGTGTTGGTAGTATCCCAAAAATACTCCAACAATGCACGAACGACTGTCGCACCACAACCTTGGGGGCTGCAAAACCCTACGATCGCCAAATAAAAGTCCACTAAACCAGCTGATTCCCGTAAGGCGTTCGTAGCAGGATCCCTCGTGGTAATCCGATGAAGTCGAGGAATCAAATCTCCGGCTCCAGAACCGTGATGGCGAAGCGTGCCGTCAACTATGTCGACAAGTGGACGATGAGAAACGTGGTTCTCACGTCAGAAAACCAACTGGTCTGATGTCCACGGAGGTGGAGCCCACCTACCTCTACCCGTAGAGGCCTGAGGCTTGAACAATAAGACGTCATCATCCATACCCTCGGGAATCGTGGGAGTGTCCTCCCGAAAAGCCTGACGTCGGCCATGAGTGGAAAGATCGCGATCCCGTCGTCTAGGCATGCTATTATAAAAATAAAAATCTAAATGCTTAGCATCATTTCCTAAGACATTTAGTTATTTATATCGAGTTGCATTTTAATAAAAAATCTAAATTCTTAGCATCATTTCCTAAGTTATTTAGTTATTTATTGCATTATACGTTAAATTTTTACCTTAAGGCTAAAAATTGGCAAAATAATGGAATTATTTATAGTATTTAGTTTCTCCATGACGAACTAATACTATGTTCTCCTAATTGCATGATACTGTGTTCTCCATGACAATGTAGTACATACATAACACAAGACATGTTTCAAAATTGCACAAGAAAACAATAGATCGACGCATCATGGCATATTTTACAAGATCTACAACCAATATGTCATTATTTAAAGTGCAAAAGAACAACATGAACAACAAGAACACCATTTCCCACCAAAAATGGTGATTTGCTTAATTCTTCACCAAATCATGCAATTTTTGTCTCAAATCGCTCACAAACACACATACATACATATACAAGTAAATTCATAGCAAGAATTTCAACATAAACCCCAAAATCAAAAAAATCCCCAAATTGATTTTAAAGGGTTTTTACATTAAATTATTTGAAGCAAATTTGAGACAAAAATCAAAGGAAACTTACATAGATCCTTGTGGAGAACCAAAACTGAAGAAAGTAACAAAATTTAGAGCCAAATTAATGAAAATTTGAGCTCCAAAATTCGCAAAAACGTGAAGACACCAGAGCAACCGCCATGACACGATCAGCAGCAGCCGTGTCACGGTGAGCCTGGGACGTAACGGAGCTCCGAAAGTAGCAGCGACAACCTCAGATAATGGCGACAACAGCGAAGCAACGAGCAGCAGCAAAATTTCTGCAAAGAAAAAAAAAAGGAAACAAAAACCAGCAGGACCGCCGCGCCACGGGAGAAAACTCCGTCAGACAGGAAGATAATCCGTGCGCCGGCGAACGCTTACCGTGGCTCGGTGATTTGACAGCTTAAAATAAAAAAATGGAGAAGAGGAAGAGCAGAAGTAGCAAGCAAATGGCAGAAATGGTCAAGAGCAGCTGTAATTTAAAGGAAAAAAAAGCATCCCGTTTCCCGTGCGACGGTTTCCGTTACTATGTTACGACAACATATTGACGTGGCGTATGTGGTCTGGACTGGTCAAAGATGCCAGTTGACTGATTTGCAGCCAATGGATTTCCCGTGTCACGAGAATTTATTCCGCGTGACGGGGATCCATGCCGTGTCACGGGAATCTTGCTTCGTGACACGGTGGTCCCGCGCATGTCCTGCACGTCCTTTGAAGCGGTCAGCGAATATTCCTGGCTTTTTGACTAAAATTGCGCAATTTTCCAAGCAAATTGGACAGTTAATTTTTCAGTAAAATTACGCGAAAAATTCTAACTGACGGTTGAAGGGTATCAAAATTACTATTTTGCCCCTAGGAAGCGTCAAAATCAATTTTGTCGATATTTTAAACACCTAATATGGTCGGATAATCGACTTGAAGGTGTGAATCATCTGCGGTCCACGTTCGGGGATAATCAAACCATCATGCACTTGCAAATTTCAGCGATTACAGTAGTTGTCGGCTTTCCTCAAGCATGGAAAGCGTTATCGGTGGATTTTTCTTCAAGTATAGAAAACCGCCAAGTCGGCTTTCCTCAAGAATGGAAAGCGTTATCGGTGGATTTTTCTTCAAGTATAGAAAACCGCCAAGTCGGATTTCCTCAAGCATGGAGAGCGTTATCGGTGGATTTTTCTTCAAGTATAGAAAACCGCCAAGTCGGCTTTCCTCAAGCATGGAAAGCATCATCGGTGGATTTCTTCAAGCATAGAATGACACCAAATACATACGTCGACTTTCCTCAGGCATGGAAAGTATCATCCGGTAGGTTTCTTCAGGCTTAGAAAACTACCAAACTCCTCAGTCGGCTTTCCTCAAGCATGGAAAGCGTTTCAACGAACGTTATCCGGTGGATTCCTTCAAGCATAGGAAGCTGCCAAACTCATTTGTCACCGATACACTGGTGCCAGATACGTATTCTATCCTTTTAATCTTTTATCTGTGGAATTAACATTTTTCTGCAGGTATCGGCGTGTACAGAATGATTTAGGATCGCAGAACGGCTTAAATCATTCTCCATCCCTATCGACTACTTTGACTATCGTTTTCGAAACTGACGTTTCTACAAACTCAGTCAAAGTGGGGGCTTCTGTAAACACCTAAAAATGTCTCCCCAAAACCAAACCCGATGATGAACAACTTTTCACCGCCACTATTGGTCGGGTTCAGTATTTAATCCCAAGAGCGCTTAAAAAATCGTATTTGATTAAATTCGTATTTTTGAATAGTCCATGGATTAGCCTTGATGTTTGGTAAAAGCATAGTTTTAATTTCAACCCAAACTTATTATTTAATTTTAGCCCAAACCTTTTTTTTATTTTATTGTTTTATTATTTATTTTTGGCCCAAACCTTTTATTTATTTTATTTACTTATTTTCTTATTTTAGCCCAAATAACAATAAATCAGAAAAAGGCCCGAAATTATCAATCGACACTTAAAATGCTGAACGAAATTAGGGTTAAAAATGAATTTAGACGGAAAAGCGGACTGAAAATTCCCGCGCCACGACAGCTGTCCACCGTGTCACGGGAAACTTTCCCGTCTGACGGTGGGGTTTCCCGTGACACGAGAAACTTGCTGTGACACGGGAATTTCCGTGTCCTTTCCGCGTAAACCCTTAACGCGTTTTCTCCCCCGTTTACTAAATATTTCCCGCGTCACCCAAAATTTGCACCGTGTCACGGGAATGTTTCCCGTCTGACGGTGGGATTTCCCGTGTCACGGTACAGTTTTTCGTGTCGGGGGATACTTTTTTAGGGTTTTTATCATTTTAGGGTTCCGTGTGTTCCCTCAGCACATTTTTTCTATAAATACCCCCTCATTTCTAATGTACGGGGCATTAATTAATTCTCTAATTTTTTCTCTCTTCTATGCTCTAGCCTAAACACTAGCCTACCCTACTTCTTTCAAAATTCCTTCTTCAAGTACTCCAAGGAGTCCATACTTTACTCGTGGTTATGTCCTTAAGCCAAGGCGTGAAAGGTAGAACTGTTTGAGGTTTTGGCCCCAAATCAACTCTACCTTATTTAGTTTAATTTAATTATTGTTTTATTATTATTTCCTTGAAGTTACTAACTCTTTTATTATTTTGTAGTTGCAAACAAACAAAATCAAATTAAGAATTATGTTCCTTTTATTTCTATTATTTCTCTAACGATTTTATATTGTTGGAATTATTGTTAAATTGCTTCCAATATTGTTGTTATTCTATTATTTTTATGATCACCATATTGCATGTTTAAAGGGAATATGTAATTGAAAATCACGCCTAATAAGATAATTTGGACAACCGGTTTAGGTTCCTTTTAATCTTATTATTTAATCAAGTGATCACTAATTTTATAGAATTATATGTTGTATTAATATTAAACCAATTTAGCATAATAATAGTTTGGAGCAAATTGAATTTTTGTTTGTATGCCTTTGAGATCGCAGGAATCATTTTTCACTATAAGAATCGAGTTAAGGCCAATACGGGCGAATGTGACTCCATGACTCCCTTCGTACCTTCATCCTCGATCCTTCTTTCATGGTTCCAAACCATATGGAGTTAGTAATCTCATGGATTATGAATGGGGTGTAACCTTCACGGGTCAATCGTTGTTGCCTGTCGTTGTCCCTTATCGTGGTTACCTTTTTATGATCCGTGAACGGTTTACAAGTTCCTTAAAAACTTGTTGGCGGCTCCCTACTTTATTTGTCCCTAATCGTATTGTGTCAATTCCCACTTCCTATGAGTGCCAAGCATATTCACAACATGCTTTAACGTAGGCGCACTTCGAGCGACGCCTACAAATACCTCGTATTTTTATATGTATTTTAAGTAAAATAAGTATTTTGAGAAGTATTTAATAAAATTGAATTTCTTTATTTAAATTATTTAAATTATTTATTTTAAATAAGTTTGGAAATATTTATAAAAGGAAAGTTTATTTAATTAATTAATTTAATTAAGTTGGGGGTTAATTTAAGGAAAGTTTTAATTTAGTAAGGTTTTATTAGGAATGAGATTAGGAAAATTAAAAGAGGAAAGTTAAGGAAAAATGGTTTGTAGAGAAGGGGTATAAATATCCCACATATGAGGCAAATCAAACTTTGCCCAGAGTGGAGAAAACCCAAGGTAAACTTCTCTATCCTTTCTCCTTATTTTTCTTTCTCCTTTTTCCCCTTCCCCTTTCTTTTTATTTTCGGCTACTCTTTTCCCCCCACCACTACCGACCATCGGCAGCAGGTGGCCACCGCTGGCAGTGTAATCTCCAGTATTTTTAGAGCAAATAATAATGTATTTCCTTATTACTTAAACAAATATCTTATTTTGTTTTCATTAAATAAAGTATTTTATGTAGAGCTTAATTAAACTCTATTAAATTAATAGGTACTAATTCAATTTAAATTTCTCTTTCTATTCACCAACTTATTTTGTCAATAATGTTGGTAGACCAATTTTAAATAAAAAGAAACTTAAACTCCCATTTAAGCCCAATCTACAAATTCCTACTCCCACTTAAGTTTGGAGACCAAGCCCACATGCATAATTAAAAACCCTCAAATCCTTCTCCTCATTCACATAATTCCCTTCTCCTGTTTTTCCCCTTACTGCTTCATTGTTTCACAAGTATTCAAAAAAAAAAAAAAAATCTTAACGTTGCTGCCTGTTGCCCAACGACACCAACCACCACCGACGCCGCCACCGCTGCTCCGGCGTCCATCGCGACCCCCCTCGACAACAGTTTGCCCCTCTCTCCTTTCTCCCTCTTGCTTTCTCTTCTTTTGTTAATTCAACCCAAGTTTAAATCTTTAGCAATTTTATTTAATTGTTATTATTATGGTTTGATTATGTATTTGAATTATAAAAGATTATAAATTTATGAGTTTTATTATGTTTAATTTATTGAATAAAATTCAAATTTGGTTTAATTAAAAATTAAGGGTTTAAACTTGATTTTTGGGCTTAAAACGTGTTAATCAAGTTACCTAATCATACTATGTTTAAATTATGTTAAAGTTTATTTAATTATTTTGATTATAAATAAATTTTCATATTTGTTAAAGTTTTAATTTTGTGTTTTACTTGTGGTAATTTCATCTTTTCATGGTTTTAGTTTCTACAAATAATTGTTGGAGATATTTTGTGAGTATAAAACATTTAATTTGGAAGCTTTAGTATTAAGAATATATTTTTAGATTTTTATAAAGTTTAAACTTGTTGTAATTTCATGTATAAGAGTGTATTTTAAGGTTTTTATAAAGAAAATTTAAAGAACTATATATAAGCTTTTGATTTCAATTGAAAGGAAAGTTTTAAAGTGTTGTTTAATTTCATTTTGAAGGTTTTAAAGTAAGTTAGTATTGTTTGGATTAGGAGAGGACTTTATAGAAGGTGATTTCTAGTTGGTTAAGTGGTCAACCAATTCGTTTACTTAAGGTACGTACGAGTTACAAACCCTTGCCTTTAGATGCATGTTTAGGGATGTATCGAGAACCTCGTATCATGTATAGAGAAGACTGGGCTAAATTGTTTGGTTATACATTGTGATTTCCGTATATTGTGTATGAGGCATGTTTGAGATATAAGTATATGACTACGATTGTGGGTGATGTATAAGTGATTGTTTTATCAATTGGATCTGTTATGATTAATTAAATATTATGGATTCTTGGTTGTCTATAGGTGGAATTAATTTTGATACTGGTTCTATGAGGTTAATTTTTAATACTCTTTCATGAATTAATTATGATTGAGTAGAGGGAATTCATTAAAGTCTTTTAAGACGAGGTTCAGGATTTGAAGTGCCCTATGCACTTAAGGTGTTTATACGCCGAGGTAGTTAAAGGATTCAATACTAAATATTGTTTGCCACTAATAAATCAAGAATTGAATTGGAAATGTGGATTGCTTGGAATGATGTGATATTTGATTGATTGTATTGTTTTGCATATGAGTCATTACCAAGTCTAAACTTGTAAATCACATAAAGTGCAAGAAGGATGAGCAATAAAACTCTAGATTTGTGCACATCTAGAGTATTGACAATCAGGGGTTGGTGTAACACCCTAATAATTCTCCCATTTTCAAACCACTTACTTTAAATAAAAATAGAGGAGAATCATTGACATGTTATCGCCACGTATTAAAACGTTAAGGATTTATCAAAGTATTGCAGCGAAAATCCAACTTAAATCTTAAAATAATATAATTTAGAAAACCAATAAGTCAAAGCTTACAAATTGGAACCATAAAGGCCCTTATTAAATCAAACCAATATTCAAAATCCCAAAACATAATTAAAACAGTAAAACATAAATAAGTTCAACACAAAGAACGAATACTCTCAATCACACCAATCCCTTGACAATGCGTATGTCAAATCCCCGAACTTCACATCATCAAGCTAACCTATGCAATACTGCTCCCCAAAAATACAAGGGTAATAATTGGATCATCACAGGGTCATTGAAAGGCGAAGGCCATGACAAAAAGAAAACACACACAAAAGCACGCAATCAACAAAGCTGAGTACATACAAGCTACATTGTACCAAACCTAGCATGATCAATTAATTAAAAGTAAATAAACATACAACACAAATTCATTAATCAAGATTCTACACTTAGACAATTCAATTGACTCAACATACTTACTAACCAATTCCAAACACTTGACTCTTTGTATTTAGTTTGATTAATTTAATTTGGAGTAAGAAATAGACGAGGTTGTCCAACCCACCAAATCATTTTGGTCCCTAATGACCATTTAAAATAAAAGTTTAGCGCGATGCAAGAATGGGCGCGACTCCATTCTCACAAAGTTAATCTAGGATCCCATCTAACTTTCATTATGAAATAAAATTTAAATACCAAAAGAAAAGAGGACATGTTGATCAAACAAGCCTCAGAAAGCCATGGGCTACCACCGTGTACCCCAACCCATAATTGTCAATACTCTAGAAGTGCACGCTTTCCAGAGTTTTATTGCTCATCCATGTTTCACTTTACGTGATTACAATTTTAATTAATAGCCGACTCAATCAAATAGACCGTACATAAAAATCATACATCAATTTACTTTTAATCTTATTTAGGACAATGGTGATCACATCACAAATTGACCTTTAATTCCATTAAACTTTCAAATTATCCAAATTGTTGAACATATCAACCCACCTAGCCATTTTGGCTTAATCCACTTTTACTCAACATACTAACAAGTCATGCTTGAGTAATAAATAAAATAACAATAACCTTGTGGAATAATTAATAAATTCATTCCACTTAAACAATTTAATTCCAATCCTTTAATAATCCAAATGTGGTTAACAAACTAATCTAATAAAAATATGTTTGTATCAACATTCCATACAAACAATTAATCCAATATAATTCAACATGCTTGCATCCATAATTTCATACAAACATAATCAATTCACCAAAACATGTCTCATAAACATAAGCATATGAATTAGTTAAATGTATAACCAAACAATTTTCAACCAAGTGTTCTCTAAACATGAAACTAAGTTCTTTCCTTTTGGTACCTAAACATGATACTACTAACAACGAAGTAGATATGTACGTACCTCGTGTAAACAATCCTTTGTACCACTTTTAATTACTTAAAAATCTCCTAGGTAATAATCACTTCCTAGAAAATAAGCAACAACAATAAATTAATACTTAACCAAATTTCCAGCAACATAATTTAGATTAAAATTTCTTAAAACTTCCTTAAAAATATGTTTTTATTCTTAATTAATCATTAAAAATTCAATAGGAACAAAAGCCCCAATTTAATTGCTCATTAGAACCCTAAAATCCCAATTTCATTAAATTGAAACCCTAGGTTTATAATTCATAAAATCTGAAAATTTATAACATAATTAAAATATGAAATTATAGGTTTAAGCTATCAAAAACATGATTTTGATACTAAAAATATAATCTTTATACTACAAAATCAAAATCCAAACTAATTATATGAACATTAAGCAACATTAAGAAAACAAAGGAGGAGGAATAAGGGGGAAGAACAACAGCCACGTGGGCTGGTGGTGGTGCGCCGGCGGTCAGGGGCGGCGACCGGCGATTGACAGTGGTGTGGCAGTAGGTGGCAGTCGGTGGGGGCAGCAATGGTGGAGAGCGAAACTCACGTAAAGTGGAAAAGAAAGAAAGGAAATAAAAAGAATAGGAAAAGAAAAATAAAGGAAAAATAAAAAGAAATAAAATAAAGGAGAATGAAAATAAAACTAACCTTTTGTGTGGGAAAAATTTTGGGGATTTATGGGGTATTTATAGGAGAGAGAATGGTGTAGGGCAAGTTGTAAGATTGAGCCTCACAAAATTAATGGGCCAATTAAGTATGTAAAGTGAGATTGACTTTGATTGTTTGGACATGAATTATAGAATGAAGGTATGTATAAAAATTTGTACCAAAATAATTTTCGACCCAAATTAAAAATTGAAAATTTTGAAATTAAATTCTGGAAAAATACAAATAAATATTATAAATAAAATATAATTTCATTAATAAAATATTTAAAAATACGGGGGATTACAGTTGGGGTACACGGGGTATTAGCAGTGCACTTTTCTCGAGGTCGTCTGATCTACGAGTCTCTTATTTCAAATTTTTTTTTTTAAAAACTAGGAGTTAGGTGAGATCTCATACTAACTACGGTCACGGAGTCGCGCCCGTGGTCGTTGGATGTTTATTGATGTTTCCGAAAGGAGGCATGGGGTTTTCTTTTATTGATTTTCCAAATGGAGCATGGGTTGGACAACCTTGTCTATTACTTAATCCAATGAAATAAATAAAATGAGTTAGCTACTATTAACTAGTGAAGTCTTAATAAAATTGATAGTTGAGTCGTGTGTCGAGTCTATAATTTAATGATGCATGATGATTGATTATTAGTAGCATGTTAGGGATTTCTTATTTTATTTCGCAGCTTATATGTATTCAGTTTTGCTGATTGCGTGCTTATGTGTGTCTTTCTTTGGTCATGGCCTTCGCCTTTCAATGACCCTATGACAATCCAATTTTTACACTTGTAATATTAGGGAGCACATTAACCACATGTTCTTACACATGCAGCATCCACATTAGGGTTGTGGGATTTTAAGTGGAGAGTTGGTTATTGTTTGCAGTTTATTCCTTTTCATGAGTTTGGATTTATTTAAACCCGGTTTTATTTTTATACTACTTATTCTAGTTTGGATTTTGAATAAGGGCCTTAATGGTTCCAACTTGTAACACTTAATTTGGTTTTATTCGTTAGTTTTGAAATTTATTTATAACGGTTTTGGTTTGACTTTACTTTCGTTGTTTGATTTTCAATGTTGACTTGATTTGAAATGTTTTGAAATTAGTCTTTCGCTATGTGTCTTTGATAGTTTCCTTAACCGTTATCACAGTGGCGGTAATGTCTTAGATATTCCTATTTAAACATTTTAAACAGAGCAAAACAGGTATTTTAAAAGGAAGGAATTTCTAGGGTGTTACAATGGACCTAAACAAATGTTTCCTGTGAGTAATTCAATATTGAGACTAACACGAGTTAATCATACGACTTTGATAAATTTATTTTTTTGGTTCTTTCATTGTTTGAATTTCTACACTTGACCATATAAGGTCTTAATATGATACTTTTTCTGTTCAGGATCAAATTGTTCCTTATCTGTTACTGTAACACTCTAGAAATTCTTTTCCTTTAAAATATTTGTTTTGCTCTTTTAAAACTCAAAATAGGAAAATCTAAGAGATTACCGCCATCGTGAAAATGGCTAAGGCAATTATCAAGACACACAGCGGAAGACTATCTTTAAAAACATTAAAAACAAGTCAACTATAAAGTCAACCAAGACAAAAGTAAAGTCAAACCAACATCAAACGAAGTCAACCTACAACTTGTAACCATTGTAGGCCCTTAGTAAAACCAAATAAAACTTAAAACCTTTGTGTTAGTCTCACAAGCATAATATAATATAATAAATAAAGCAATAAATCACATTATAGTCTTATGGAAACTAAGCATATTTCGCTCTTCACTCATGCCCATCATGAATATGCTTCATCACCTGAAAAACTCCTCTCTTATTGTCCCCACTACTCGCCATTTGAAATAGGTCGTCGTTGGCCAAAGTAAAGACAAGGCCAAACAAACATACAAACACACAATCAACAATGCTATGTACGTAAGCGTAAATAAAACGTAATAACATGCTTTCACCCTATCATCACACAACTTACCGTGTTGCACTTGTTTATAAACATAGAACATATGTCATTAATAACTAATTTATTTATTTAGCTTGATTACGCATCGAACGAGTTTTCCCCCTAACTTGCCCCCAATAAAGGGGTACTAACACGGGAGCTAATCGTGCCAGTATAAAAGAACCACTCGTAAATGGAGAAATTCCTGCGCATAATAAAATGGAAAGTACAGCGTCCTATACCCCCAGTAGAAGTTATGGTCAAATATAAAGTCGCATACTCCCCCCGTTGTTTCGTCATTTTCACTTGCTAGATTAGAAGTAGGTTCAAAGACAATCATCGTCTTGTCATAGCGAACTAAGTAAACAGTTTTTGTTGGATCATGAATTGATGAGTCTGTTTTATATATATTTTAATTGCTCATCCCATGGTCATATTTGTGCTTATTTGAGCTCTACGGAGCTATTTTTATAACTAATATACATTTTCTAGTCTTTTTGTAGAGTTGGTATTATTTTGTAGGAATTTGCAGATTTATGACAATTTCCGAGCTTATTGAGCCACTACAAAAATACTAGAGTCAGATCGTATTTTATGACTATATATTTTAAGCCCAAGGCCGAGTTGGAGAAATGTGAGTCGGTGATTAAGGGCTCGGTTCAAGTAAAGTGGCTAAATAAAGGCCACGACTACTTAGATGCTCAAGCTAAGCATGCAAGTGAAGGAAGCCCAATGAGTAAAAGGCCTAAGATAAAAGTCAACTTTGTGGGCTGAGAGACAGCCGGGCCTGATCGAGCTGACTGTGGCTCGATCGGGCGCTTGATATTGCAATAATGCTGCTGCGTGATTTTCGATGTTTGGGCTCAACAATATAAATCCCAGTAGCACGGAGTACTTTTCCTAATCTTAGTTTTAGTGGAACTCCTTTTCATATAAATAAAGGGGATAAGACTCATAGGAGTAGTACGTAGTGGAGGGAAATCTAGCCTTAGTTTTAGTTAGATTTATTTGTTTTGTTTTTTCATTAGTATTAGTTTTAGTTTTATTAATTTGTTTTAGTTTTAGTTTTCTTCTCTCTTTCTCTCTCTAACTTCTTCTTACTCTCTTTCTCTCTTTAACTTTTCTCTATATTTCTTTCTTTTGAAACTATCTCTTCTCTCCTTTATTACATATTTTCTTTGCTTTGATCCTTATCATGTCTCCTTTAATTTCTTTGTTTAGTTTAGATTTAATTATGTGTGAGTATTTTTCTTTCTAGGGTTTGTGGAGATCCATAAATAATATGAAGAGGGTAATTTATTGTTGTTGATTGTCCACTAGTACAAAGTTGGGCTTAAGTAACACCCTTTGGTAACACTTTAACAAATTCATGATTGTTTGAATTTTACGTAACACTTTTGTAAAACTGTGGTATTAAGTAACATTTTTTGTAACACTTTAAAGTTATGTAACACTTTCTGGTAACACTTTGATATTATGTATCACTTGGTTGTAACACTTTGTTTTTTTTTTTTTAATTTCTTTTTTCTTATCAAAACTATTTACCTGCTTCAAAATAAAATCGACCCTCATTCAATCGACCCTCCATAGACTAATACTAACCTAACTTTCTTCCTCCCTCCCTCCCTCCCTCGTATTTGATCCTTCCTCGGGTTCCACTACACCTCCTTTCCTCGGCTTCATCGCTACCCTCTCCTCACTCCCGGTGCTCCATCGTAGCCCCCGTCCACCGCAGCGTACCTGCATCGATCAGAACTATTGCTCCAACTCGAAGATGTACACAACAACCCGTGCTCCAATTGAAGAGACAACAATTGCCACCTATTAGCTTCCGTCCTCGGCTACTTCCACCTTGTAGCAAGTAATGATGTCACAAGAAACACATTTGCATATTTTGTAGTTGCCGATGTTTGGGGAGATCGATAGATACTACGGAGTACAAGATTAATTTAGATAAACGTTTTTTTCCGAGATTGAAAAGTTTGGAGCTCTCTACAATTACTGGTGTTGCTGTTGTCACTGTTACTGCTGTCACTGTTACTGCTGTCACTGTTACTGCTGAATGCTACTATCATTTGCTGCTATCTCTATTTGTTGACCTGCTAGCTAGCTAGCTGCTGCTGTTGTCTACTGTTAATAATGTTGTGTGTTGTAACTGCACTGACTGCTATTTTGCTCTTTCTATTTTTATACATTTAAAAAAAAACCGTATTTTTTAAGTAGTAGTAGTAGCAGTAGTAGTAGCAGTAGCAGTAGCAGTAGCAGTAGCAGTAGTAGTAGCAGTAGTAGCAGTAGCAGCAGTAGTAGCAGTAGCAGCAGTAGCAGCAGCAGCAGCAGCAGCAGCAGCAGCAGTAGCAGCAGCAGCAGCAGTAGCAGCAGCAGCAGCAGCAGTAGCAGCAGCAGCAGCATCAGTAGCAGCAGCAGCAGCAGCAGTAGCAGCAGTAGCAGCAGTAGCAGTAGCAGTAGCAGCAGTGGTTATATTAATTAATTAGGAATAGAAAGACTCATTTCCCTGTGGATTCGACCCTACTTCCCTATCTATTATTAATTAGTGGTTTTAGGAATTACTTTTGATTAGGTGATACGACTTTAACCTGTCAGAAACGCAACTTTAACTCTAGTTTGCTTCGAAAAATGTCTTTACGCCACATATCCAATATATACATACTAGGAAAATTAAATATTTGTTGCATCTCTAAAACCTTGACGCAATGCCTGCATAAAATCCCACTACATTCAAATAACTTGCATTCACATTCAACACTATTGTTGTCACTGAAAAATAGAACATGGTAAGTACGGAACTTGGCAATCGGCTTTTCCTTCTTATCAAACTCACTCGAAACATAAACTCTGTCAACTATCAAGTGTTCAAAGTAACCTTTGGATATCTCTCTCGTGTTGCTGCCATTGCAGTACATCATCTGTTTACACTCCCTTTGGACCTCCATAAACTTCGCATCTGTGTATAAATTCCTGAAGATATCCTTAATTCTAAAATCAATGACTAATCCACGAAGGTAAACAACCAAATTAGCATCTGCCAACCTTTTTGTCTGGATACATTGTTCCATTGCAGCAACATACTTCTCTGCAAAATCACAAAGTCTGGTGTTTTTTATCAAAAATATTCATCCAAAAAAAATTGGATGTTTTCTGACCTCTGGGTCGTCTTCATTCCAGCCCAAAATAAGTTCTTCATCGCAGCTGGAATCCACATTTCTCTCTATGAATACAAACTAGCTAGCCACTGGTTGCTCTCAAGTTTATACTTCACTATAAACTCCTTCCACCGCAATTCAAACTCCTCTAAAAATAAACTATCATAAATAATATTTTTCAACTCATCCTTGAACTCATAATACCCAATATACTTGCCTATCTTGCTTCCAAATTTCTCTGTGATGTGCCACAAACACCACCTATGTCTTGTTTGTGGCATCACTGATTTCAAAGCTTTGCGCATAGCGGGATATTGATATGTCAAGATAGCAACGGGAGGTTTACCACTAATAGCTTCTAGCTAATTGGAGAACAACCACCTGTTGACACATAAATACTATAAATTAATAAAATGACATTCATTTACAATCACATTGCCATACATAACATCTGAAAAAATTAATAAAATTATAGAGAGGTATTTAAAGCATAACAAAATAATACATACGTAAAAGTTTCGGTGTCCTCGTGGGATATGAGAGTGCATCCAAGTAATATTGTTTGCCCATTGTGGTTTACTCCAACAATATTTGCAAAGGGAAAGTCGTACTTATTCATAAAAAAAAAAGTCGTATAAAAACACACTACGTCACCAAAATCCTCATATATAGCTTTGCTACGCGCATCCACCCAAAACGCATCTTGCAATACCCCATCGGCATCCAACCGATGTATGTGGTAGAAGTTCTTATTGTTCTTTTGCATCATTTGGAAATAATTCATCATAGCATTGCTGTCCCCATCCTTTCATTTTAGCTTCTTCTCCCCTTGACATCAAATTATTCACATCCTTCTTAGACAGGCATATTCTCAACCCTATTTCTCTCACTAGCCAACCACTTGTGCATAGTAACAGTATGGAGCCTCACATTGTCTCCAAAATGCAGTTTACGCATCAAATACCGCATCTTTTCCAACTCCTCCAACCTATATTTTGTCACTAGCATTGATTTTGAAGGTGATACCTTATGGGGTTCATGCTTCAACTTCACTCTTACTATCTCCCACTTACCATGATCCTTTAAACCTGCATACATCCCAGCTTGGCAACCTCATTTTTTTAACATCTTCGTTGCAACCGGCTCCCCTTCTAATTCCTTAGGTATTCTTTTTCCACCAATCCTCCGGGTGTCTGGCAAACCTGCACACTCATATATCCATGTAACAACCCGTTTAACCTTGCAACCATCTTTCAGAGTTTTGTATGCACTTTGGCCAAGAACCACACCAAACCCTTCATGCTTGCCAAATGCATTATAGTACTTATCAACTTCTTCCCATGAATCAAATATCATTCCCACTTGAGGTGTGTCTATTTTAATTAAGTTCAGATTCACCAAATTACCTCCATCACTATCCATCCCCACTCCACCTTCATATGGACATAATTCACCAATATCACCGGGCACCAGCCCCTTCCCCTCCTCAAAGTTTATCAAATCCATTACACCACCTTCCAATGGTGGAACCAAGAGGGTCCTGGGGTGAGCCATGGCCTCCCCCTTGGTGTAGAATATCTATTAAATTTTGCAAAGCAATATGATGGATGTTCTTTGCTCAGCTTGTCTTATGGTAATAAGATCTAATCTCCCCCCAAGATCGTACATACTCCTACACTTTTAAACTTTTTATTTATTTTTTTTTCAAATTTTAAAATTTTATATTTTTTTATAAAAGTATGATTAAATATATTTATAGGAAAAATGCAATAATAAATGTAAAATCATTCATGGTATGTGCAACAAAAAAAAAACCAGTGAATTGAAGTGTATTAAGTTTGGCCCCTTTCATAAAAAATTTATGGCTCCGCCCCTGGCACCTTCATCACTATGAGACAATGATACACAAATATCTTATGCAACCTCTGAACTTAACATCACTGCCTCAACCTTTAATAAATTATTTTTTCCAGAAGTTAACAATATATATGTTAAACATTCAATCTTTAATAATTAATCTATCACATTTAATCTATAACAATTAATCTATCACATGTGATCATAACAAGCCATGTATGTATATTTTTAAAGTACTCCTACTTTTATTTCAAACTTTAATGACATTTGTATGTATTATATTGTACAATTAATGCCAATTACCTTACCTATATTTTTAGCTAAACAATATTGTCCACTATTATAAATAATATTGTTTTATTTCAAACTTTAATGGCATTTGTATGTATTATATTGTACAATTAATGCTAATTACCTAACCTATAATTTTAGCTATAAACAATTGTCCAGTGTCATAAAAAATATTGTCATTTGTGATAAATAATATTGTTATTTGTGAAACATAGCTAGATAAACAAATAAATGTTACAATCCAAAATAGCAATTGTAAATGTCATTACTTATTTACTTTTGACCAAACCCCAATTCCGAAAATACACCAATAACATAATCAATTTAATCCCAAGAACAGAGTCAGTTAACATACCTAATTCCCGCCAATTAATTAAGTTCTAGCCACAATCACTTTCAATCAGCTCCATTGATATAAAAAGACTCAGTCCGCATTGTTACACCACAATTTCTTAAATCCGCTCACAATTGACATGCTTTTACCTCAATTATCCAATTTATCCCTTCATCTGTTACTCCAAAAACCCTTTATTATTCAGACAACAAATTAGGAGACAATAATGGGGGGCTAAAGAAGATGAGGATTGAACGAGAATGAAGATGGGGAATGAAAATAGGGTAGCTCAGCTAAACAAGATGGAGAATGAAGAACCCCAGATTCTCATCTTTGTCTCTGGATGAATTAAATCAAACCAATTGCATAATAACAGACCAACTTGTTGTAACGGTCTTGGAAATCGCGCTAATGATGTATAAATTTGGGGCATACAAGTTCATACGTACAAAATACACACAAATACAAGATAAACAACATATAATATTCATAAAATTGGTGTGCTAGTCCAGCACTTTGCTAGGATAAGCGTCCCCCGCTTATTGAGAGTTTTTAGCTTATTGATTGAAAGAAAGCTAATTTGGGTGTTTGGTAAATAGCTTAATAGAAGAACTTTTAGCACTAAAGCTCTTTTACAAAAAGCTCATTATAAAGGGTTTTTGAAATTACCTTATTGAACAATTAAGTTTTGGCTATTAAATACACAAAAATAGCTAACAATTAACAGCTATTTACCAAACACTTTTATACAATCGGCTATTTACAATTAGCTAGTCAATCCATCTAATATATTATCAGGTATTAGCTAATTACTAAACAGGGCCTATGTCTGATTTACATAAATTACCTAGTTTTGTTTTTGAAAAACTAGACTACATTAGAATAGTTTATTATTTGTGTAAAAAAAATGACAATTATGTTGATGCAAATTATTGTCCATATTGGGTGCAGGCTCCCACACCCAAGTGTTTGTGCGTTCGATCTTTGAAGACGACGATGATGATGATGGCAATGGTGGATGACGATAATGACGATGAAGACGACGATGACAATTGAAACCCTAGATTTGATTTTGAGGTGCGATTTGGAGGAGGTTGCAGGTTTTCGGCTGGTGGGTTCGGCTAGTGGTGCTCTGCTTAGTGGGTGCAGTGGAGGAGGAAATTAGGGGGAAGTGAGGAATGAATTAAAGGAGAAGGGGTGAGGGGATTTATGAGGATTTGGTGTTTGTTCCCGTTTTCATGTGAAAGTGAAAGAGAGAAAGTAGGGAAAGAGGAGAGAGAATGAAATAAAAAATAATGTATTGTAATATCCCGTATTTTTATATGTATTTTATTTAATATAAGTATTTTGAGAAGTATTTAAATAAATTGAAATGTTTTATTTATAGTATTTTAATTATTAATTTTAATAAGTTTAGAAATATTTATAAAAGGAAAGTTTATTTAATTAATTATTTTATTTAAGTTGGGAATTAATTTAAGGAAAATTTTATTTTAGTAAAGTTTTATTAAGAAAGGGATTAGGAAAGATTAGAAAAGGGAAAGTTTAGGAAGAAGGGTTTCTAGAGAAAGGGTATAAATATTCCACACTTGAGGCAAATCAAACTTTGCCTAGAGTGGAGAAAACTCAAGGTAAACTTTCTCTCCCTTCTCCTTATTTTTCTTTCTTTTTCCCCTTCCCCTTTTTCGCCCTTCACCACCACCGGCCACCACCATGCCGCCGGTGGGCCGCCGACCACCACCAGTAGCCAGCTGTGGTGCCGTGGCTGCTGCCCAGATCTTTGAACAAAAAAAAAATATTCTTTTGTTTTAAAAATCAATTTATTCCTAGATCTAATTATTAATTATGAGTTTTGTGATTTAATTATGATGTTTGATTATAAGTAGCATGTAATTTAATTTTCAGATTTTAATTTTAATTGAAAGCCCCAATTTTAAAACCCTAGATTCATAAATTATTAATTATTGAAAGATTATGATATAGGATGGTTTAAACCTTTGATTTAAGTGTTTTAAGGCTTAAGTACAACAAGTTTTCATTAAAATATAATGCTGAAATTTTTGGTAGTACATTAAAAATCAAGTTTCTTTAAGTATTTTAATTACCCATTAATAGGGATTAGAGTATGGTATTTTAAATATAATTTCAGCTTATTTTAATTAAGTTATGAGGGGTTTGATAATAGTATATATTGCTGGAAATTTGTATAGAGAGGATTTTAATACTCTTCTATGATTTTAAATTGTAGGAGATTTCAAAGTGAGTGATTTCTATTAGTCCTGACGATTTTAAGATCGTATACAAGGTACGTTTGTGTACTTATAATTTTATTGATGTGGTAGCATGCTAAATATGTTTAATTGATTACAAGTAGTATCATGCTAGATTTGGAATGGAAATTATGATTTGGTTGGTATTGGTGATTAAATTATGAAGCATGATTTATTTGTGATGGATTAATGGTTGGAAAATTATAGTTTAGAATGTTGAATATAAACCACACTTTTATTTATGGCATGATAGAAAGCATGTTTAATTAAACTAAATGTTTAATTTGGCTTGGAATATTATAAGAAAATTTTATTATGGTTCATATAATTTTTATTGATGCCTTAAGCATGAGAAAGGTGCTATGTAAGTGTTTATGTACACGAGGAATAAATTGTATGTTGGTTCCTTAGTGCACTCAAGGTGTTTTTAACACCGAGGGATAGGATTGTTGACGCATTAAGCGTTTAAGCTGTCATTGACACCGAGGTAGATTAAAAAAGGGTTCAACATTAAATATTATGTGGTCACTAATTATTCAAGAATTAAATTAAAGTGTTTAATTGTTTGAATAATCATGATGTTTGATGTTGTTATGTTTTGAGAGTCATCACCAAGTTAATAAATTGTATAGAACGTAAACTGAAAGAGATTACGCACCAAAACTCTTGGAACGTATATACCTTGAGTATGAACATATGGGTGGAGTTATGGGGTTTTATATTTAACCATAACTTATACTGGAGTACCGGACGATGTACATTCCTTTTATTACTATTATGCGCAGGAATTCCGACACTTACGAGTGGTTATTTGATGATGGCACGGTTATCTCCCATGCCAGTAACCTCATTTATTGGGGGAGGTTAGTTGGGAAACCTATTCGATGCATAATCAATGCTAAACAAATTATGTAGTTGTCTATTTGAGAAGTTTTGTTAACTGTTGTGAGCTTGAAAAACAGGTGCAACAAGATAAGTTGTGTGTTGATAGGTAAATGCATGTTAGTGTGTTAAATACGCTTATGAACTCAGCTTTCCTGATTGTGTGTTTTGTGTGTTTGTTGGCATTGTCTTTACATTGGCCTTATGATGACTCATTTTCAATAGAGAGTACTGGAAACAAGTAGAGAGAAGTTATTTAGGTGATGAAACATATTCATGATGGGCATGAGTGAAGAGCGAATCGTACTAGTTTCCATAAGTATAAGATGTGTTATTACTTTATTTATATTATGATATTTCTATTGCGAGACTAACGTGAAAGTTTTAAGATGAATTGGTTTGGTTAAAGGCCTACAATGGTTCCAAGTTGTAGGTTTGACTTTGTTTTACTTTAGTTTGACTTTACTTTCGTGAGTTGGCTTTTAAAGTTGGGTCGTTTTAAATTATTTTAAAGGAGAGTCTTCCACTATGTGTCTTTGATAGTTGCCTTAGCTGTTTTCTCGGTGGCGTTAATATCTTAGATTTTCCTATTTAAAGTTTTAAACAACGCAAAACATGTATTTTAAAAGGAAGGAATTTCGAGGATGTTACATGTATGGGCTTATTTTGGGTTGTTGGCTTATACATTTTTGGTTGTTGGCTAATACATTTTGAGTTTTTGGCTGATACATTATTCATATCGGCCATATGAACATATCATCCAATTGATGTCTAATATCAGTCAAAATTAGGAACATATCAGACATTAATAAAAAAATGTATCAGCCAACAAAAATAATATATCATCCAACAAAAGTCGATATCAACCAACAAGAAGAATATATCAGCCAACAAAATGACTTATCAGCTAACAGAAGGAACATATCAGCCAATAAATGAAGTATATCAGCCAACAAAAGGATGAAATCAACAAACAAAGGCAGCAGGTAAGCCAAAAAAATAAATAATAAACCAACAAAATAAAACATATTAGCCAACAATTAATCTATACATATCAACCAACAAAATAAATATATCAGCCAACTACAAAAACATATAAGTCAAATGATGTCTGATATAAGCCAACATAAAAAAAAAAAAAAACGTATCAGCCAACAAAAGGAATATATTAGCCAACACAAAAACCATATCAGCCAACTAATGAAACAAACTTGCCAACATATAAAACATATAAGCCAACAAGTAAAACATATAAGCCTAGCTAGCCGCACGGATTTTTGCGAATTGCTTCTCTTATGTTGAGTAATACCTATTATACCCTAAATTCTCTAAACAATCTAGGTTGCATTTGTTGTTCTCTAAGAAAACCCTAATTATTAATTATTATATATATGTATGTATCCCCTACTTTATGAAATAACTAGAGGAGCCTACGCGTGCATCGCGTGCAAATGATTAGTTGTTATGGTCGAATCATAAAAGCTTGCCTTAAGTGGGCTTTTAAACACATACTTAGTTGTTAAGGTCGAATCGTAAGAGCATTGTCAACAACGATAAAAAAAATATATAAAAACTTAAATTCACTTTCTTATTTTCTCTCCACTAACTTTCTCACCCCTCTTGCTCAGCATTTTGATGGTCATATTTTTATGGAAATTTTGACATTTGCTACCATGGAAAACACCTCGCTTCACATTTGCTACTGGTTTAATTTTTTATTTTACTTTGCTACCACATAAATCAAAGTTTGCTAAATTTCACTACCACTTAACGGAATCCGTTCCGTTAAGTTTATTCACAAAAAAAAAAAAAAAAATCAAAAAAGAAACAGCCACTAAGCCACCCTTCCCCATGCCAACGACCGTTGGGATTTTCTCTTGTGACTAACAATGGCGATTACACGGAGGTCTGCCGTTGCCAAACACCAACTTTAGGAAACTCCTCCACCTCTTCCTCTAGTTCCTCCGCCGCCCCCTATTGCTGAATTCACTCCCAAATCAAAAAACAACAACAACAATCAACTCCCAAATCAGTTTGACCGAAATACTCCTAATCAAATCGATTAGTTGCAAAATTGGTGGCGATAGTACAGTGGTGTTGCGGGTTGTGATAAATTGATAGTGGTGGCGGTTGCTGATCGTGGTGGCTTGAGGTAGGTTGTTATGGTGGTGTCTATTGCTGCGATTGTTAGGTGCGTGGCTCCCTAAATTTGCATGTATTTGTGACTTTATCTTCCCAAATCTCCTTTCTCCTTTCTCCTACATCCTAATTCTCATTACAAAAAAAAATCCCTTCATTTTTGGTTCCCCCTTTAAAATTATTTGTTTTTTTTTGTTTTTCCTCCATTGTTGGATCTTCATGGTAGAGTAGTGCTTTCTCTCTTCTCGTACTCTAGTTAATTTGTGTAATTTGTGATTTCTCTCTCCTTATACTCTAGTTAATTTGTGTTATTCATTTGTATAATTTGTGAATTAATTTTTATTTGATTTAATATTAAGGGGGATTTTTTGTGTTTGTGAATTTGTAGAGATGGCTTCAACTGGGAGTCTAAATCAACAACTGCAACAATAGCTGTAGACACCTAAAAATGTCTCCCCCCAAAACAAAACCCGATTATGAACACCTTTCACCTCAATTATTGGAGTGCTTAAATCCATGTTCTATCCAATACATTTCATAAACCAATCCATTTCCTAGGTCATTTCCCTAAACCGTAACTTGTTATCCACTTTTCGTGTCCACATCGCAAAACCGAGAGAAACTGATTTTTTGGTCTTATAATTTTGATTTGATTATTATTTGGTTGGATAGGACTTGAAATAAGATTTCCAACCATATATCATAATCCCAATTCTGAGCTATAACGAAAAAGATATGAGCAAAACACTAAACTCGACTCAAAATCGACACCCTTCCGCTAAAACGGCCATATCTTAAAATGACCTAATTCTAATTGGGTTGGAAAGTAGACTTGATAAGATTTTGAATGATATATTATATGCCTTATGCCAAGCTACGGATCAAAAGTTATCACAATTTGAAAAACGCGTAATAAACTGGATTTGTCGCGCAGGCAACCAAACCACCGCGTCACTGGCAGGCTAAATTCGTAATCAACCAATCAAAAATAATTCCTAAATCCTCTAACTAATGCAGATAGGGAAGTAGGGTCGAATCCACAGGGAAACTGGTCTTTCTATTCCTAATTAATTCAAGCAATCTAAATTATAAAGTAACCAATATATTAATATGGATATAAAACTAAACTACGGAGATCAAGAGTAAAGAGAAAACAATGAATTAAAGGCTTAGGGAATAGGTTCACCAATAAATAACATTACAGGGTAAAACATAATAATCAATCATCAATGCATCAATTAATCAGATCATAAAGGGCTTTCGCTACGTATTACAATCACATAATTAATCTACCTGTATTAAATCTCATCTCTCCAATCTCGACCTAACCATTTATAAATTAACCTGCCTATTGAAACTAGACCTAAACATCAATTCTCATCTCTCGAATCTCGAATCAATATTCTCAAACTCATTCATAAAAGATCAGGCCTAATCTAGTCATAGAGCATTAAATCAATCAATAGGAAATTAATCTAGCATTGATAAATAACAACAATAAATTACCCCTTCATATTATTTATGGATCCCCACAAACCCTAGAAAATAAAACTACTCACACATAATTAAATATAAACTAATCAAAACATGATGAAAGAATTAAAATAAATAACTGAGATTAAAGTAGAAGAAATCCTTACCAAAGTAATCTGGAATTAAGAGTAGAGTTAAGAACAAAGTATTAGAGAGAGAAACAAATCTAAAAGCTAAGTAGAGAGAGAAAATCTAAGAGAAGAATTAAGAAAGAGTAAAAAAAAAGATCCTAAACTCGCTTAACGGAAAAGATTTATATTAAGCAAGAATCCTAAACTAAAACAAACTTAAACGACGATTAAACTGCCTAATAATAACACGCGCCCGATCGGGCGCGCCCAAATCTATGAAAACACTAGAAAACACCAATTAGTAATAAAATTGGCTCTAAAGAGCCAAAAACACTACTAATTATGACTAAGGAACGGGAGTAAAATACTATATAAAATAGACATATCAAACTCCCCCAAGCCAAACCTTTGCTTGTCCCTAAGTAAAGATATCATCAATGAATAAATAAATATGCTTCACCGAGTAAAGATATCATCAATGAATAAATAAGCATGCCACTTTTATTTATTTATTCATTGATGAGATCTTTGCTTAGGGACAAGCAAAGGTTTGGCTTGGGGGAGTTTGATATGTCTATTTTATATAGTATTTTACTCTCGTTCCTTAGTCATAATTAGTAGTGTTTTTGGCTCTTTAGAGCCACTTTTATTACTAATTGGTGTTTTCTAGTGTTTTCGTAGATTTGGTTGACTTTTGTAGGGATTTGCATTTTTGGAGCATTTTCCTGAAATATTATGGAGCAACTACAAGCATTGGAGAAGCACGACCAGTTTCTATAGCCCAGGGCCGGTTAGAGCCATCGAACCGGTGATTAAGGACTCGGTATATGTGATACCGGGGCATTTGGACCAAGTATTCAAGACCCGAAGAGGGAATCCAGATTGGCCCGAAGAATTGAAGACCAATCGAAGGCCAAATAGTAGCCCAAGAGAGCCGCCCGGCCAAAGAGGCTGGCGCCCGAAGGCGCGCCCGGCCGGGCGAGGAAAGCAAAGGCTGGCGCCCGGACGGGCGCGAGATTTACAATTAAGAGGAAAAAGGCAAGCCCGATCGGGCGGTGCCTCGCCCGATCGGGCGCGTGTTATTGTTAGGAGACGATTAACGTCGTTTAAGTTTGTTTTAGTTTAGGATTCTTGCTTAGTATAAATACTTTTCCGATTAAGCGAGTTTAGTATCTTCTTTTACTCTTTCTGAATTCTTTCTTAGTTTTTCTCTCTCTATTTAGCTTTTAGATTAGTTTTCTCTCTCTTATACTTTGTTCTAAATTCAAGATTTCTTTAGTAACGATTTCTCTTCTCTTAATCTTAGTTATTTATTTTATTCCTTTAATCATGTCTTGTTTTATTGCCTTGATTGGTTTAGTTTTTATTATGTGTGACTAGTATTATTTCTAGGGTTTGTGGGGATCCATAAATTATATGAAGGGCTAATTTATTGTTGTTAATTGTCAATGCTAGATTAATTTTCCTATTGATTGATTTAATTCTCTGTAACTAGATTTGCGCAGATCTTTTATGGATGAGTTTAATAATATTGATTCTAGATTCGACAGATGAGAATTGATGTTTAGGTCTAGTTTTAATAGGCAGGTTAATTTATATATGGTTAAGTCGAGATTCGAGAGATGAGATTTATTACCGGTAAATTAATTGTGTGATTGTAATACGTAGTGAAAGCCCTTTATGATCTGATTAATGTATGCATTGATGATTGATTATTATGTTTTACCCTGGAATATTATTTATTGGTGAAACTATACCCTAGGCCTTTTATTCATTGTTTCTCCTCCTACTTTTATTCTTTCCCACTTTTACTCTTAGTAGTTTAATTTCCTTCGATTATTATATTTTGGTTACTTTATAATCTAGATTATATTAATTAATTAAGAATAAAAAGACTCGTTTCTTTGTGGATTCGACCCTACTTCCCTATCTTCATTAGTTAGAGGATTTAGGAATTACTTTTGATTAGGGGATATGACTTTACCCTATCAAAATTTGGCGCCATTGCCGGGCAAATGGTTTTATTTTTATTTCTTATTATTTTTGTAGTCTAGGTTATTTCTTTTTGTCTCAGAGAACGTTAGTTATTTGAGGCAAGTCTCATATTTGCTTTTAGTTTTTTTTTTGTTTATGCCCAGCTGTTCCAGATCAGGTTACATCCCATTCGATCCTAAGATCGAACGATCCTTCCATAGACAGAAGAATCTTTACAAGAAAATTCTGGCGGATTCTGGTGATAATAATAATCACCGAGATCCTCCAGCTGATTCTAGCAATTCAGAGGTATCATCAGATCCAGAATCAGAGATGACAGCTCCAAAGAAGCTTAGTGATTACTCACAACCAAAGCTTACAGATTTTCCACACCTTACTCCCACTGCGGCTCTTGATGGGGTACAGTTTGAGATTAAACCCCAATTTATAACGATGATAGAAAGGAAGCAATTTAGTGAAGCTAAGGGTGAAGACCCAAATCTTCATATTGCAGACTATTGTCAGTACTGTAATACCATCAAGCAAGCTGGGGTCACACAAGACCAAATTAGGGAGATTCTCTTTCCTTTATCTTTAACTAGAAAAGCCAAATTATGGTTTAATGGTTTATATAGAACTGCACTTGGTATAAATGACTGAGAAACTCTTGTTTTGAATTTTTATAACAAGTATTATCCTGTAGAGAGAACAGCCGTACTACATAGTGCAATTCAGAATTTTGCCCAAGAAGCCGATGAAACTTTATATGAGGCTTGGGAGAGGTTCAAGGACCTACAAAGAGAATGCCCCCACCATAATTTGGCACAATGGCAGTTAATCCAAGCCTTTTACAATGGCATCGGAAATTCATCTAGAATAATCTTAGATTTTGCAGCTAGTGGGAGATTTATGAATCTTTATGTTGATGATGCAGGTCAGGTTATTGAAGATATGGCGATACATAATTCCCAATATGGGAATCCTAGAGGCTTTGCTAACAAGGGGAAGCATAGTGTTGACTCTGTATCCTTTTTGCAAGCTCAATTAATCTCTATCTGCCAGAAATTAGATAATCTTAGCACTGCTAATGTAGCTAATGTTTTTGCAATTAATAATAATGCTAATGAGGCTTTCTGTGAAAATTGTGGAATTTTAGGTCATTGGGAACAAGATTGCAGGAGTTCTGTGGAGCAAGTTAATGCCTTTCAAGCTTATAGGCAGAACAACCCATACTCCAACACCTACAATTCTTGGTACCGGAATCATCCGTACCTTTCCTACCGGAGTACTTATGTTCAAAATCCACCACCACAAGAACCACAGGCGCCACAACAATAACAACAGAAATATTAACATCCCAATGCTGGCGAGAAGAACCAACCACAACAACCCTCCTCATCTTCCGACCCTGCTTTGGTAAAAATTAGAGCGATGCTGGTTAATATGAAGAAGCACATGGAGAGTAGAGATGCCCAAATTGACTCAATTCTAGCACACAATAAAATTGTAGATAATCAAATTGCGCAACTTTTCGCTACTCTACAAGCCCGCCAACAGGGAGCTCTGCCAGCACAACCAGGCCTACGGATCAAGCCTATGTAATTACTCTAAGGAGTGGTTCAAACAATGAAGGGCCCCCTATGCCCAGAGGTGATGAATATGTTTTATTAAATAATGCTAATCTTGATTCCGTTAAACCTGACAATGTAGCTAATAGCCTCGCAGGGCTAAAGAGTAGTACTAATATATCTAATTCTACATTGTAGGGTACGACTCCAGGAAAGGTGGCCACTCCAGATAAGAGCAATAATACTCCAAAGCCAGTTATCAAACTTCCATTCCCCAATCGTCACTTGAAGACAAACTTGGACAAGCAGTTTAATAAGTTTCTGGAGAGATAAAAGATTTGAAGGTAACAACTCCCTTCAGTGAACTAATCACACAAATTCCTGCATATGCTAAATTTATGAAGGAAATATTGACAAGAAAAAGGTCTATTAGTGAGGTAGAGATAGTAGCTTTCACTGCAGAGTGTAGTGCCGTACTTCAAAATAAATCTCCACCTAAATTAAAAGTTCCGGGTAGCTTTTCTATCCCTTGTCATATTGGCAATCTAATGATTGATAATGCATTGTGCGATTTGGGTTCTAGAATTAGTGTTATGCCATTATCTGTGTGTTCCAAGTTAAATTTAAGGTAAATTAAAAGCTACTAATATTACTCTACAAATGGCCGACCGTTCTTTCAAATACCCCTTAGGTGTTTTAGAGGATGTTCCCGTTAAAGTAGGTAAATTTTATATACCTGTTGATTTTGTTGTTCTTGATATGGCTGAGGATACGCAATCCCCAATTATTTTGGGTAGAACATTCCTTAACACTGTAGGAGAAATTATATATGTGAGAAGTGGCAAATTAACACTATCAGTAGGGGACGATAAAATTATTTTTAATCTTAATAATACCCCTAAAAGCCCCATGACAGAGGAGAAGTGCTTTAGTGTTAATGTGGTGCATAATTATTCTAACAAGCCCCAAGCTCTTGTAAAAGATCCCTTAAAGGCGGTATCTTGTGTTGCATCCCTTTAAGATGAGATAGACAAATGGCAGAAGGAAGTTGATGCGATAGAAAGAGCCCTCTACACTGTCGGTCTTGGTTTTGAGGACGAAAAGGTGGAATCCATCGAGCGAGTTGTGGAAATTGAGCCTACGGTGAGTGTTCCGCCAGATCGAGTTGCAAGTGCTAAATGCAATGACAATTTGAAGCAACCCTCGATCAAAGAAGGATCTTTAGTGCGTAGCATTGAAGAGCCCCCAATCCAAGTCAAGGAGGATCCACCAGATAAAGTGAATTGGCGTCCCACAGGGTATGTTAGGAAGCCGCGTCGTAGCCTAAACAGCGCTCGATCGGGTGAGGAACCATACGACCAAGCGTTAGGCCAAGGGTCCTAGTTCTTGTACTTGGTAAGATGGTCGTGCGGGACCTAGATAAACCAGCGCTTTGCGGGAGGCAACCCGTATTTTAATGCTTTTAGACTAGTTTTTCTTTCTTTTTCTTATGAGAGGAGAGATGAGGGAATTGAATGAGTTTTATGAGTTTTTGTACAGTTTTGAAGGAAAAGAATTAGGAAAAAATTGAAGAAAAGAAGAAAATAAATTAACGCCCGACCGGACGCGAGAGCAAGTGTCAAAAAGGTTTAATTTTTGCCCGATCGCGCGAATGTCGCCCGATCGGGCGCGAGATTTGACGTATACGGACATATTCATACGCCCGACCGGGCGCGAGAGAAGAAGAAATCTGGGCGTTAGATCGCCCGATCGGGCGCGAAAACAGCAATATAAAAAAATCTAGATCGCGCGATCAGGCGACAGGTCCGCCCGACCGGGCGTGAGCCACCCGACTTCCTTTTCTTCTTCTTCCTTCTTCTTTCTTTCTTCATTTCTCTTTTCTTCCATAATTTTCTCTCTCTAAAACCTTAAAACCTCTACCTTCTCTCTAAGATTCTCTCTTCATTTCTCACCCAAATCTAAATATTTTTACATATTCTTAATCCTCTCTTCATCCTCTACAATCTTGTATAAAAATTTTCAAATTCCATTCAAATTATTTTTCATACCCATTTTATACTATGGCTTCAAAGAGGGCTCGAGGGAGGAGTATGATCCAGATTTACAACTCCCCTACTAGCCAACGATCCGTTTTGCTAGCTAGGAGAAAAAGGAAAGGCTAGAACACCTAGCCGGGCACGAGGTAATTCCTTCACGGTGGTTACACCGCTCTACTTTAGAAACTTATGGTTTGTATGATTTTGTTAAACGATTTTCGAATGACATAGGAATGAGAAAATTCGTTGATATGCACTATCCTACATACCGTGAATTCTTGTCTTCTTTGAAAGTTGTAAATAGTAGAAATGGACCGAATTTATATTTTAGGTTGAACAATAGAAATATTAGTTTAACAAATGTGGTATTTTCTAAATTGTTTGAATTAAATTCTGAATTACCATACCAATGGCATGCTGAATATAAAATGGGTGACATTTATTATGCTCTTACTGGTTTGTCTACCCCCGACCCCCAACATGCTAGTACAAAAGCTATCCATCACCCTATTCCAAAATTCTGGCAAAGATTTGCGGGTTTGTGTTTTCTGGGTAGTAATGAGCCCCATAACTCCCAAACAAACGAACTAGCTGTTATGGGACATTATGTGTATGGGTTTGGGAAACTTAACATGGGTAGGTATATCATCCACCATCTGAGCAGACATGCCACAACCAGTACCCAATCTCGCACCCCCATTCTTATAGGAGGCCTTATCACTAAAATATCAGTGAAAAAGGCCGGTTTTGTTGAGAGTGGACCCACCAACTGACCAACTGTGGACCGGATATCTATATGACTGCTAGGTATTTTGAGGAGTTGGGGTGGGTACGGCTGGACAGTGAGCAGACACCCCACTGGTGTATTAGGACTGAGACCGAGACCTAGTCCTAATTTGACCGCCTTTCCCCCCAGGCAAGCATCCTACACGTATGAACTTTTAGTTGCCAACGCTAGGGGGCAAGCACCACCAATACCACCACCAGTTCCACCACCCCAGCCTTAGCCCGAGGTAGCGTTTTCTCCACCTCGCATGTCTCACTCTGTCCCCCATGTTGACTATGACCCAGTTTAGGACCTTCAGAGGATAGGTCAGGCTTTGGTCCGTATCGAGCATTCTCACACTGACCTTAGGAGGATGGTAGGCTCCATAGACCATAGATTAGGGTACCTAGAGAGGAACCAGGGTAGAGCTCTCTACCCTATGTACGAAGATTATGCTCATCGGGGCAACATTCCCGACGATGCTATTTACTCTGACTAGTTTCAGCCTCCACCCCAGGGATACGATAGGGATCCCACTGCCCATGGAATTTATACTGACTATTCTTCCTTCCATGGGTACGGCTAGGTGTAGACACCCATTTGTGTCTCCCCAAAACCAAACCCGGTGATGAGTACCTTTCACGTCGAATTGTAATCGAATGAAGTGAAAGTGTAGGAAGTCTAGTGTTGTGGATAGTTTTGATTTCTTTTCTTTTCTCTTTGTTTTTGAAAATCTATTTTAAGAAAACAGCTAATCCAGTTTGGTTGGTCCATGATATGGGTCCAATAGTAGTGTAGTTGGATAGAACGTGAAAAGTTCTTTCCAACGATATATTATAAGCCAATTCTGATGAATATTGAGGAAGTTATGGCCAAATTACTAAACTGGGCCGATTTGAGCCTTATATGCGGCCCAATGATCTAGGAGGGCCTAATATGGATTTATCATTCCTAATGTAATTAGGAATGGTTTTAGTCTTCTAGATTCTTCTAGAAGGTTCTTTTCATTCCTAATTCAATTAGCATTGATAAATTGACTTTTGTTGACTTTTTAGAGTTTTAATCAGAATAAAAGAGTGTTTTTGAGGAAAATACGATTTTATCCTCCTGTACGGTTAAATTCTATTTGATTTTAGAAAATGCCTAAAAAACGGGATTAGCGCCTAACGCCAGACATTAGCGCCTGGCGCTAGCGTTAGCTCCTGGTGCTAATGTTAGCGTCTGGCGCTAATTGCCAGCGTCGACGCTAATCAAGTTCTATTTGTGTCAAAACTCTGATTTGTTTTTCTATCTTTTTGACTGATTTTCTCTATAAATAGCCTTCTAAAAACTCCGCTTTCATTCATCTCCAATCTACAACCTCCAATCTACAATCATCAACTTTCTCTCTAAGCTGAAGTCTCTCTCTCTTTTCTAAACCTACCCCCTTTTCTTACAAAATTCCGCCTTCACAAGACCTAGAGACACCTATCATTATTCGAAGTTGCCTTTGCCCTATACGTGAAAGGTTTTAATTTCTGAGGGTTTGGTCCCAAATCTCTATTTCAATTATTTAATTTAATTGTTTTAATTATCATTTTCCTTGAAGTTACTAACGTGTGTATTTTGTTATTAGAAAGAGATACGAGGCATCCAAGTAAGTACTTTAATGGTTTTCATAGTTATTATGATGTAGAAATCATGCTTAGATTGTTATTAAGATTCCTAGTGTTATGTTAGGGCGTTTTGATCTTTTTAGTATCATGTCTAGGGTAACTTTAATACCAAGTATGATTAAAAGTATGATGCCTTTTATGTTCTTCCTAATATTTATGATTGTTAGTATCATGTTAGGGCTAAAGCTTTGATTTTGATTGTTTAGTGACATGCTAGGGTTTGTTATTAATCTTGTTAGTATCATGCTTAGGATCTTGCTATTATTTTGCTTTAACATGATTATTTTAATTATTATGATTGTTAACATGATTATGATTTTTATTATGATTATTATAATTATTATTATGATGATTTATTATGTAGCTTGATATTTATTGTTATTGTTGGATCACGCCTTTTATGCATGTTTAAAGGGGATTGGTACTTGTAATCACGCTTAATAAGATAATTAATAATCTTTTTTAGGGTTAATGTGATTATAATTCAAGTGATCACCAATAATAGTTTTATTTGTGCATTAAAATTCGACCAACATAGATAAACAGGTTTAGGGTAAACCTATTGGTTGCATGTTAGTCAGAAAGCGCACATGAATACGAGAAGAATAAAGTAGAGACCTATTATTAGGGCAGGTTCAATCTCTTTTAGGTTAGATTTGTACCTTCATCCGCGAACTACCAGTCATGGTTCCAGACCTATTGGAGTTGACGATCTCCTGGATCGTTAAGGGGTGTAACCTTCACCCTGTGAACGGTTTACAAGTTCCTAAAACTTGTTGGCGACTCTTTTGCTCTATCTTCTTTCCCTTTGGACGCCACCGTACTTTAGTGTATGACCACAGTGGGGTTCAAGTTAGGATAATGCTTGAAATATTCCCTACACCAGGACATTCCTTTCGGGGGACCGACGGGGGGGGGGGGGAGTTTTCATGCTGATTATTTTGGTGGTAGCTCTTCTGGTGCAGGTGGTGCAGGTGGCAGTGGAGGTGCAGGGTTCGGCTTCATGGATGAGGATGATCAGGACTAGCTATGCTGGGCTAGTTCTCGAGCCAATGAGGACATTGTCTGATTCTGGCTTGGGGCAGATTTTGGATTTGGTATCTTTCTTTTTCTCTTTTCTTTTATTTTTGGTGTGTTTTCTTAGTTTAGATTTATTGCTTTCTAGGTTAGTTTTATTGCTTTCTTATATATGAAAAATTCAAAAAAAGTTAAAAAATAAAAAATTAAAAAATACGTTCCAATGAATTGTAAATCATGCTTCCCTGTGCCCCATACTTGAGAAAATTTGTTTTGATTCTTGGTATATGATGATAAGCATTGTGTATTTGTTGATCATGATTTGATGTTTGATAGCCTTGAAACCTTAACATGAGTCAATTTTGCCCAACTAATTGTGAATATAGTGCTTGACTAGTTGATTTGGTTAGGAATGTGTGATAGTTCCTGGTATGTCAATGAATTTGAGTATTGATTTGCAACTATAAGTAGTGTTTGTATGACTCATTATTATGCACATTGTGGAGGACGAAGGCGTTAATTCTTTTAGGTGGCCTTCAGATGATTGTAGATACATTTGTTCCCTTCTTGCTATCCATGTTGTTGCCTTGACTTTTTGTTGTTTATTAGCCACATTATAAGCCTACTTTGCCCCATTGGTTGCTAGTCCCAAGCTTGGCTTGGGGGAGCTATTAGTGAGTGAGGTGAAAGAGTTTATAGTGTGCTTATTATTTGCACAATTTGGGTGGGTTTTGAGAAGTTATTTTGTTCTTGATCATGTTTATTTTTGATGAGTTTGAAAGGTATATTTTCTTAGAAAAAATAAAGGATGATGTTATGAAAAAAAAGAGAAGTTCAAGAATAAAGAAGAAAAAAAATAAATGAACTTCAATAGAAAAAAAATCAAAAGAAAAAAAAAAGTGTTCAATGTTCAAATGTTCTAGTTGGAGGTTGATCAAAAGGAAGTAAAAAATTATTTGAGCTTCAATGAAAAAAATTCAAATTCGAAAATAAAGTTTGTTTATTCACTCTAGTTCTTTATCATTATATCTTATGAGTGAAATTGTAAGAGTTGGGATTATTTAATTTGTTTGGAGTTGTATTAGGTGGATTTTTGTTAGAGTTGAGTTGTGTTGGAGATGTTGATCATTATTTATTTTAATCATGGGTTTTACTAGGATTTGCTCCCTTAAGCATAGCTTTTCTCTCACTTGTTCCCAAATGATTCCTACCCTCTTACCCTAGCCTTACATCACAAGCTTTAAAGACCTTCCAACCTTTGTGCATAGAGTTGTATGAATGTTAAAGTGTTGTTTATAAATGCAAGTTATGATTTGACATATTTTGATTCGACTAGTAGGTTGAGCGTTCATTGCTTTAAACACACGAGAGTGTGAGTTGGGAGGGCATTGTTCACATAAAGGGGTTGGTTGGAGAGCGATCGAGTACATTTTTTACTCGCCACATAAATGAGAGTTGAGTGTGTGAGCACTAGTCTCGAATTCTATATGATCTTGTGGTTTGCTCTATTTGACAATTGTTAGGAGGAAGGGTATTTGGATGGATTTGTTTGATTGACTTTGAAGCATGTTTATTGGATTTACCCTGATTTGTTTTTGCTTGATTTTAATTTTTGGGGTGAAGCATATTTATTTATTCATTGATGAGATCTTTGCTTAGGGACAAGCAAAGGTTTGGCTTGGGGGAGTTTGATATGTCTATTTTATATAGTATTTTACTCCCGTCCCTTGGTCATAATTAGTAGTGTTTTTGGCTCTTTAGAGCCACTTATATTACTAATTGGTGTTTTATAGTGTTTTCGTAGATTTGGTTGACTTTTGTTGGATTTACACTTTTGGAGCATTTTCCCGAGATATTATGGAGCAACTACAAGCATTGGAGAAGCACGACCAGTTTCTATAGCCCAGGGCCGGTTAGAGCCATCGAACCGGTGATTAAGGACTCGGTATATGTGATACCGGGGCATTTGGACCAAGTATTCAAGACCCGAAGAAGGAATCCAGATTGGCCCGAAGAATTGAAGACCAATAGAAGGCCAAATAGTGGCCCAAGAGAGCCGCCCGGCCAAAGAGGCTGGCGCCCGGAGGCGCGCCCGGCCGGGCGAGGAAAGCAAAGGCTGGCGCCCGAACTCGCGCCCGGACTGGCACGAGATTTACAATCAAGAGGAAAAAGGCAAGCTTGATCGGGCGGTGCCTCGCCCGATCGGGCGCGTGTTATTGTTAGGAGACGATTAACGTCGTTTAAGTTTGTTTTAGTTTAGGATTTTTGCTTAGTATAAATACTTTTCTGATTAAGCGAGTTTAGTATCTTCTTTTACTCTTTCTGAATTCTTTCTTAGATTTTCTCTCTCTATTTAGCTTTTAGATTAGTTTTCTCTCTCTTATACTTTGTTCTTAATTCGAGATTTCTTTAGTAACGATTTCTCTTCTCTTAATCTTAGTTATTTATTTTATTCCTTTAATCATGTCTTGTTTTATTGCCTTGATTGGTTTAGTTTTTATTATGTGTGACTAGTATTATTTCTAGGGTTTGTGGGGATCCATAAATAATATGAAGGGCTAATTTATTGTTGTTAATTGTCAATGCTAGATTAATTTTCCTATTGATTGATTTAATTCTCTGTGACTAGATTTGCGCTGATCTTTTATGGATGAGTTTAACAATATTGATTCTAGATTCGACAGATGAGAATTGTTGTTTAGGTCTAGTTTTAATAGGCAGGTTAATTTATATATGGTTAAGTCGAGATTCGAGAGATGAGATTTAATACCGGTAAATTAATTGTGTGATCGTAATACGTAGTGAAAACCCTTTATGATCTGATTAATGTATGCATTGATAATTGATTATTATGTTTTACCCTGGAATATTATTTATTGGTGAACCTATACCCTAGGCCTTTTATTCATAGTTTCTCCTCCTACTTTTATTCTTCCCCACTTTTACTCTTAGTAGTTTAATTTCCTTCGATTATCATATTTTGGTTACTTTATAATCTAGATTATATTAATTAATTAGGAATAGAAAGACTCGTTTCACTATGGATTCGACCCTACTTACCTATCTACATTAGTTAGAGGATTTAGGAATTACTTTTGTTTAGGGGATACGACTTTACCCTGTCATTTAGCTTAATAGTAGTTTGGAGCGAATTGAATCTCTGTTTGTATGCCTTTGAGATTGCAGGAATGTTTTTCACTATAAGAATCGAGTAGAGGCCAATACGGGCGAATGTGACTCCATGACTCACTTCGTACCATCATCCCCGATCCTCCTTTCGTGGTTCCGAACCATATGGAGTTAGTAATCTCATGGATTATGAATGGGGTGTAACCTTCACGGGTCAATCGTTGTTGCCTTCGTTGTCTCTTTATCGTGGTTGTCTTTTATGATCCGTGAACGGTTTACAAGTTCCTTTAAAACTTGTTGGTGGCTCCCTACTTTCCTTGTCCCTAATCGTATTATGTCAATTCCCAATTCCTATGAGTGCCAAGCATATTCACAACATGCTTTAATGTAGGCGCACTTCGAACGACGCCTATAGTAGCGCCACCACAGTAACAAGCATAGGCGGCAGTGGTGGTCAAAAGGGAGGGGGGTTGGCGCTCCCAACCAACCCCTTTCTATGTAAACAATGTCCTCCCAACTCACACTCCCGTGTGTTTAAAACAATGTACGCTCAACCTACTAGTCGACTTGAAATATGTCAAATCATAACTTGCATTGATAAACAACACTTTCACATTCATACAAATCTTATGCACAAAGGTCTGAAGGTCTTTAAAGCTTGTAATGTAAGGCTAGGGTAAAGGGTAGGATAAATTTAGGAAAATGTGAGAGTAAAGCCATGCTTAAGGGAGCCATATCCTAATAAAACCCAAGGTCAAAAACAAGTAATGACCAAATCATCTCCAATCACAACTTAACTTCCACAATTCATCAAACAATCATATACACAACACAATTCCAACACTTACATATTCACTCACAAAGTATGATAATATGAAATAAAGTGAATTAAAACAAACTTTGAACTACTTATTCTTTTTTTTCTTTTTTTATTCAAACTTGAACTTTTTTTTTCTTGAGAAACCTTCACATAGAACATTTGAACATTTGAAACAATTTTTTTCTTTGCTCTTTATTTTCTTTTTACCTCATATTGGAAATTTTCAACTTTGAAACACAAAACATCAATATTTACCAATCAAAATATCAAAGAACAATCACTCTTCTTTTGTTCCCACTGTGCATATAATATGCACATCACAACTCCCTCACCAACTAATAGCTCCCCCAAGCCAAGCTTGGGACTAGTAACCAATGGGGCTCATATAGGCTTGTAATGTGGTTAAATAAACAATAAAAAGGGCACAAGCAACAACATGAGTAACAAGAAGGGAACAAATGTATCTAATATCGTCTGAAGGCTACTGTAGGGAATAATTTCAAGCTTTAATCCAACTAGCTTGAACCCCACTGTGATCATACACTAAAGTACGGTGGTGTCCAAAAGGGAAGAAGATAGAGCAAAAGAGTCGCCAACAAGTTTTAGGAACATGTAAACCGTTCATAGGATGAAGGTTACACCCCTTAACGATCTAAGAGATCGTCAACTCCATAAGGTCTTGAACCAAATAAGTGTTCGGGGATGAAGGTACAAATCCAACCTAAAAGAGATTGAACTTGCCCTAATAATAGGCTTCTACTTTATTCTGATCGTATTCATGTGCGCTTTTTGACTAACATGCAATCAATAGGATTAACCCTAAACCTGTTTAATCTATGTTGGTTGAATTTAATGCACAAATAAACCTATTATTGGCGATCACTTGAATTATAATCATATTAACCCTAAACAAGAATATTAAATATCTTATTAAGCGTGATTACAAGTACCAATTCCCTTTAAACATGCATAAAACGTGATCAAGCAATAAAAATAAATAATATCAAGCAACATAATAAATTAATTATAATCATGAATAATAATTATAATAATAAATATCATCATCATAAAAATAAATTATAATTGAAATAATCATGATAATAATCATAAAATAAAATAATCATCATATTAATAATAATTGAAATAATTATCATAAATAAAATAATCATCATCAAAATAATAATAATAATAACAATAATAATAATAATAATAATAACAATAATAATAATAATAATTTAATAATAATAATAATAATAATAATAATAATAATAATAATATTCACAATCATTATAAATTATAACAATTATAATCATTACATGTTCATGTTAATATTAAAGCATAATAATAGCAAGATCCTAGGCATGATACTAACAAGATTAATAACAAACCCTAGCATGTCACTAAACATTAAAAATTAAATATTAAACCCTAACATGATACTAACATGAATATTAGGAAAGAAAATAGGAAGCATCATAGAAATCATAATAGACATTATATTCTTTACCCTAAACGTGATACTAAGAATTTATTGTTGTCACCCTAAACATCAAATTAAGAAAAACATCCTAACATAATACTAGGAATCATAATAACAACCTAAGCATGATTTCTACATCATAATATCAATTAAAACCATTAAAGCACTTACTTTGATGCCTCGTACCTCTTTCTAATAACAAAATACACACGTTAGTAACTTCAAGGAAAATAATAAACAAAACAATTTAATTAAATAATTGAAAGAGAGATTTGGGACCAAATCCTCAGAAATTAAACCTTTCACGTCTAGGGCGAAGACAACTTCGAATATGGCTAGGTGTTTCTATATCTAATGAATGCGGAATTTTGTATGTGAAAACAAGGTTTAGAAAAAGAAAGAAAGAGATGAAAGATTAAAAGAATGAAAAATTTAGAGAATGCTAATTAAAACTGATTGTAGATGAGAACTTGTGAATGATGAGATTTGGTGAATTAAAACGGAGTTTTTAATATGTTATTTATAGAGAAAATCAGCCAAAAAGATAAAATAAACAAAACAGAGTCTGACGCAAAAAAAACAGAGTTGGCACAAACCCTGGCTAATTGGCGCTAGGCACCAACACTAGCGCCAGGCGCCAGGCCTGGTTCCAGGCGCCAAAGCCTAGGGTCAGGCGCCAAGCCTGGTTTTAACGCGTATTTGAAAATCAGATAAATTTGCCGTACAATAGGATAAAATCATATAATTTCCTCGAAAATACTATTTAATTTTAATTAAAACTCTGAAAAGTCAAAAAGTCAATTAATCAATGCTAATTGAATTAGGAATGAAAAGAACCTTCTAGAAGAATCTAGAAGACTAAAACCACCATTCCTAATTGCATTAGGAATGATAAATCATATTAGGCCCTTCCCAAGATAATTGGGCCGCAAATAAGGTTCAAACCGGGCCCAGTTTAGTAAATTAGCCATAACTTCCTCAATATTCATCGGAATTGGGCTTATAATATATCGTTGGAAAGCTCTTGTCAAGCCCCATCCAACTACACTATTATTGGACCCATATAATGGACCAAACAAACTGGATTGGCTGTTTTCTTAAAATAGTTTTCAAAAACAGAGAGAAGAGAAAAGAAATTAAAACTTTCCGCAACACTAGAATTTCCACACTTTCACTTCATTCTATTATGATTTGACGCGAAAGGTACTCATCACTGGGTTTGGTTTTGGGGGTACACAAATGGGTGTCTACAGCTACCTAAGAGAACAAATGCCTTCGTCCTCCTCCATGTGCATAATATTGAGCCACATAAACATTATTAATAGTTGCTAACCAATACTCAAATTCCTTGACATACCAGGAACTATCACACAATTCCTAACCAAATCAACTAGTCAAGCACTATATTCACAAATAGTTAGCAAAATTGACGCATGTTTAGGCATCCAAACAATTAAACTTCAAATCATGATCAACAAATTCACAAAGCTCATTATCATGTACTAAGAATCAAAACAATATTTTCCAAGTATCGAATACAGGGAAGCATGATTAACAATTCATTGGAACGTATTTCTGAATTTTTATATTTTTGAATTTTTTTGTATTTTTTAAGAAAAACAATAAAAACTACACTAGAAAGCAATAAAAACTAAACTAGAAAAGCAATAAATAGAGAAAAGAGAGAAAGAGTTACCATATATACAAGAAATCTCCCCCAAGCCAAATCAAGCAATGCCCTCATTAACTTGGGAGGGTAGCTAGGAGAAGCTACTTCTCGTCATCATCCATCCTCTCGTAGCCTCCTCCATAACTCGAGCCGGCACAACCCTAGCTCGTTCCAGCACCACCGTAGCCCGAACCACTTGCAAAGTAGTTAGGGTCTACATTTCCCCCAAAAGGAGCATCACCCCCATATCCTTGGACTGATGAGTAGTCCACATAAGTACCAAAATCTCCGGGGGTGGAATACCCTCCTTGGGGGTATTGGAACCAATCGGGAACTAATGCCTTGGGGGGAATAGCCCCTCAGCGTGCATAGTCATCGTACATAGGGTATAAACCCCTCCCGAGGTTCCTCTCTACATGACCTACCCGCCTATCCAAAGTGCCTAACCTAGAGTCTAGGTTTTGCACCATGCCCTCCACTCTCCCTTGCCCCCTCTCTATGCGGTCAAGTTGGCTCCGAAAAGCCGAAAAGTCATAAGGGGCATGGGGGTCGATGTTATAATCGACGAAGGAGGTGGGCATGCCATAAGTGTAGGGTTGGGGTGGTGGTTGGTAGTATGGTGAATGGTGTTAGGGGGAATGGTGGGGTTGTGGTGAAAGGTGAGGTTCTTAAACCTCGCCTAGACCGTTTATCTCGAAAGTGAAAGAAGGCTTCCCCTTCTCAAATTTGGTCAAGGCGGGGTTGGGTAGTGTAAATGCTTGGTCTCTCCTACCCGATTCCCGGTGGACTATCCACTAAGTCTCACCGCCCATAGGTTGCACCCAGTTTAGGCCCCCTAAGTAAGCTAGGTCCATGAGGGTTGAACCCTCCACTTTCCTATGCCCGGTTGGGTTCCATCATAGGTGTTTAACAACAATATGGGTTACCAACCCCCCAAAGTAGATAGGCGCCCTAGACCTACTCCCCTCGGCCGCATTGGCCGCCCTTTGAAAGTGTTAGGCTATCCTATGTGGTATGTTTAATTTCTCAGTGTTAGGAATCATATAGGAAGCCAACAATTCAAGTTCATCCCTTCTAACGTTTGTCGGTTCATGCCTCCCAAAAATTGTGAGGCCGACAAACCTTTGCCAAAACTTTGGGACGGGATGTTGAATCCACGTCCCTTTGGCGTGTTGGAGGTTAAGTAAACCCTCCCCGGTAAGTCTCTTGTAGACCACGGCGATTTAATCTTGGGAGGGTTCAATAGGTTTGTCTGATTTAAGCTCAAACAATTTACCAAATTCTTTTAAAGTTAATCGCACACCATTATTTAGCAATCGGAATTGTACATGAGTGATTAAAGCATTCATTTTAATAACATTGAAACTAGAAATAAATTCTAATGTCAAATAATCATAAGTATCATGATGCATTTGGAAAAATTCACTCATACCTATACCCTTAAACAGTTTCTTTACGGGTTTATCAAGACCTAGCCTAGACAATGCAGGATGATGAACGAATCGAGTAAAGATTACCTGCCTCTGGATGAGGTTGAGCATCCTAGCTCGTTTTTCCGTTGAGGTGATAACAACCTCCTCCCATCCCGGTATATGAAGCTCCGGGTCGACCATCGGTTGTTGTTGCCTAGAACTTTCACCCCTTTGTTGTCTTGATCTCTTTGAAACCATTTTGTAGGGAATAATTTCAAGCTTTTAAATCCCACTAGCTTGAACCCCACTGTGATCATATAATAAAGTACGGTGGCGTCCAAAAGGGAAGAAGATAGAGCAAAAGAGTCGCCAAAAAGTTTTTTAGGAACTTGTAAACCGTTCATAGGATAAGGGTTACACCCCTTAATGATCCAAGAGATCGTCAACTCCATAAGGTCATGAACCAAATAAGGGTTCGGGGATGAAGGTACAAATCCAACCTAAAAGAGATTGAATCTGCTCTAATAATAGGCCTCTACTTTATTCTGATCGTATTCATGTGCGCTTTCTGATTAACATGCAATCAATAGGTTTAACCCTAAACCTGTTTATTTATGTTGGTTGAATATTAATGCACAAATAAACTATTATTGGCGATCACTTGAAATTATAATCACAATTAACCCTAACAAGATTATTAATTATCTTATTAAGCGTGATTGCAAATACCAATTCCCTTTAACATGCAATAAAAGGCGTGATCAAGCAATAAATAATCAAGCAACACAATAAATAATCAATATCATGAAAATAATAATAATAATAATAATAATAATATCATCATAAATAAAGTAATTATCATCAAAATAATAATAATAATAATAGTAATAATAATAATAATAATATTCATAATCATAAATTATATCGATTATAATCATAATCATGTTCATGTTAATATTAAAGCATAATAATAGCAAGATCCTAGGCATGAAACTAACAAGATTAATAACAAACCCTAGAATGTCACAAATCAATAAAGATCAAATCTTTAACCCTAACATGATACTAACAATCATAAATATTAAGAAGAACATAGGAAGCATCGCAGGAATCATAATTAATATTAAAAATACCCTAGACATGATACTAGGAATATCATAATAACAATTTAAACATGATTTCTACATCATAATATCAATTAAAAACCATTAAAGCACTTACTTTGATGCCTCGTACCTCTTTCTAATAACAAAATACACACGTTAGTAACTTCAAGGAAAATAATAATCAAACAATTAAATTAAATAATTGAAAGAGAGATTTGGGACCAAACCCTCAGAAATATCAAACCTTTCACGTCTAGGGCGAAGGCAACTTCGAATATGGCTAGGTGTATCTAAGTCTAATGAATGCGGAATTTTGTATGAAACTATGTTTAGGAGGAGATGAATGAGAGAGATGAATGATAGAAATAAAAGAATGCTAACGAATGAATGATTGTTAAATGGTGAAAATTGATGAATCTTGATGAATCCAAAACTGATTTTGAAATACGATATTTATAGAGAAAATCAGCCAAAAAGATAAATTAACAAAACAGAGTCTGACGCTCAGGAAACAGAGCTGGCGCCAACCCTGGCTAGCTGGCGCCAGCACTAGCGCCAGGCGCCAATGGCTAGCGCCAGGCGCCAAGGCCTGGGGTTGGACGCCAAGCTTGATTTTAACGCGTTTTCGAAAATCCGATAAGTTTACCGTACTGGAGGATAAAATAATATAATTTCTTCGAAAATGCTATTTGATTTTGATTAAAACTCTGAAAAGTCAACAAAGTCAATTTATCAATGCTAATTGAATTAGGAATGAAAAGAACCTTCTAGAAGAATCTAGAAGACTAATACCATTCCTAATTGCATTAGGAATGATAAATCATATTAGGCCCTCCTCTAGATCATTCGACGTGAAAGGTACTCATCACCGGGTTTGGTTTTGGGGAGACACAAATGGGTGTCTACAGAAGCCCCCACTTGGACTGAGTTTGAAGAAACGCAAGTTTCGAAAACAAAAGTCAAAGTATTGATAGGGACGGAGAATGATTCAGAACGTTCTGCGATCCTAAACCACTCTTGTAACGCCGATACCTGCAAAACTAGCGTTAGTTAAACAGATAAAAGAGTTAAGAAACGCGTATCTTCCACCGTCGAGCACACGTCTCTGAAAGTAACCGATTTGCTGCCGCTTTGCTGTACCCTTGCTTTGATGACCTTCTGCAAGCTAGAGAATGCCATCCCGCTTGAAAACCGCTACGCCTGTAACTGCTTCCAAATTAGAAGATTGCTTCGCCTAAAACTATCCTCTCCGCAATGATAATATTCCACATCCTAGGGAACATTATCGAAGATTATTTCTCTTGAAACAATCCTCATTCGCATTGACAATATTCCTTATCCTAGGGAATACTAGCAAAGATTATTTCGCTTGAAATAATCCTCATCCGCATTGATAATATTCCACATCCTAGGGAATACTATCGAAGATAACTTTGCCCGAAATTACCTCCAGATGTTCGTGACAACTCTACGCAAGCTAGGGAACGTTGTCGAAGATATCTTCTCTTGAATTCATCCTCATTTGATGCGATAATTTTCCAAAGGAAATTACCGAAGATCCACGCCCGTCGATCTTTAAAAGTTCGCCTGAACTTTGCTTCCGCTATGCCTGTACGTCGGTGCTTCCGTTGCTTTGAACATGTATGTCGGTGCTCTTTGCTTTTGAACCTATATGTCGGTGCCTTTTGCTAATGAGCCAACGCTTAGGCGCTTTAAGCAAAGTGAGACGATCTCTTATCAGGTCGATCACTTTATGTAATCAAGCCGATTACTAAATCATGTCAAATTTCTTAGAGGGGCTAACTGGCGTACCAAGGAACCCAAAAATATGTTGCAGGAGGCTAGCACAACCTCTTCATGTGGCTGGATGCTTTGGCGTCGCTGAAAAACCATCAGCGCCAGCTATTTGGTATTAGCGCCAGGCGCTGATGTTGGCGCCAAGCGCCAAGCCAAATTTGTGATGCCAATGCATAGGGCTTGGCGCCAGCACGGGGATTTCCTTAAATACCCCTTTCCTCTTCATTTCGCTGCTTTATTCGTCGCGAAACTGCTCGAAGAAACCCGAAAGCTTCAATTGCTCATTGCTTGTTCGTTTCTCAACCGAATTCGCTCAAGTTTGTTGCAAATCAAAGCTCTTCTCATCTATTTTCCTGATCTATGTAAGTTTTCTTCAAACTCACATCAGTTTTTATGAGTTCTTGGCATGTTTATTCACGAATTTCATGAAAATTCGAAATTCATAATGCTCAATTTGCTTTGTTTGTCAAGTTTTATGCCATGAATTTGCTTGATTATGTTTGTATATTGCCTTAGGAGTAATTTGAGACTTGTTTGACCCAATTTCGTGAAGAAATGAGCAATTTGCCATTGTTGGACCTCTTAAGGTCGTGAAGAACAATGTGGCTTGTTCTTGATTTTTTGCTAGCAATTCTTGTCCAATTTTTCACAATAATCACTATAGTGTTGCAAGAAATTGTTTAATTGCTTGAAAAAATGCGGTTATGCTCAATTTGAATTTGTGCTCTGTTTTAGTACTATGTACTCTGTTTTTTGCGAACATAGTATCATGCGGCTAGGCGAACCTTAGATGCTATAGAACCTTAATTCATGATAATTCTGTACAATGTAGCATGGCTAGACAGCGAGGCTCGGGTTCACGGTCCCGAAACACTAGACGGGAGCATGAGCCCATAGAGAACGACGCCACGCCGTCCACTTCACTTGGTCGGCTTCCGGAGTGGGACGAGCGGACTCTGTTCTTCGCCCCTGTCCACCAAATTTCCGAGAGGGTGAGACAGGGAACCGAGTCTGGGAGTACACGGCATCACGGCTCTGGCTGTGACGGTTTTGGCGATTTGTACATGATGCACATTGCCAGGGATCTTGAGACGAGGCTCCTATGGGAGTCTTGTGGGCTAGCTACTCTGTTTGAGACCTCTGAGGCTATGGTTGCCTCCAGGGGGGGTCATCACGTAGTGCGCGCTTTGTTGGAGTTCTTCTCGGACACCACCAACACCTTTCATTTCCCTTGGGGCGAGATGATGGTTACCCCTACGGACTTCAGTCTCATTACAGGACTGGAGTTCACTTCTGTGCCACTGCCGTTTGACGGTGGGATCGACGTCTTCTCTTCAGAGGTCGAGGAGTTATTGGGGCCGATCGCTATTCGGGCCCGAGCTGAGGTCAAGACGACTCAGTTCAGTGCTAGGGGAATTCGTCGCTCGACGCTGGCAGCGGCTCTTGACGACGATGCGACCACCCGAGAGCAGCGGGTGCGCATCTTGATGCTGATGTTGTTGTCAGGGACATTCTCTCCTGACAAGGGTAGTAGGGCATTGCTTTACTACCTTCCTGCTGTCCGTGATCTCCAGCGGATCGGGACTTATGACTGGGCCAGCTTAGCCTATGCTGACTTCGTTCGTGCGCTGAGGGACTCGTGTCGTCACCGGTCCTTTAGGATGAACGTCGCTTTGTCTGCTTTTTGGAGGGTCGTAGAGGTAAACATTATTCCCTATAAAGTTTAGCCCTACATATTAGTTAGCATTTACTCACACTTTTAACTCCTTGTAGATCTGGTTCTACGAGTACTTTCCTTCCGTTGCGCCGGCAAGACCATCGCCGAGGGGATTTCCAGTGAGCGCCTCTTGGGGCGGCCACCACGGGGACATGTCTACTGCACGTGTCCAGAACTGGATCATCTCGGTACGACTTTTATCGTTTATCTTGCTTTTCCGCGGTGTTTTAGATATATTCTTGCCTGATTGATGCTTTTTATAGGGACATAAGGTGGTATACCAACCATGGGGCGGTTGGACAATCCCTGGATTAGCCGTACAGTACTCTGCTGAGTGTCGCTATTTTCTGGGGACCTATGGAGCGTTCGCGTACTTAGGAGAGAGGGTCACTAGACATCACTCTTCTGATGTCTTCGTCGTTCCTGCCGCCCCACCACATCATATGTTCGACGAGGCGCGGTTGTCGTGCATGTCTGAGGGAGCTGGTACCCCTTGGCGATCCTATGTGATCCTCGGGCGGTGTTATGCTGAGGAGCTACTACCTTTGTTAGCTCTAGCCCCTGTTCCGGCTGAGGATGTGAGGGTAAGATTCTTAGCTTTTTATTTTTTGCTAAGTAAGCCCCAAGTAATACTTTACTGATTTTTTCTGTTTTTATCAGGATGGTGCTGCTGAGTTCGTGCCGCCCCGTATGTCTATCCACTACCAGGGGATGTACGGGCCGATCGAGGAGATGATTTCTCCGGCTCCCGAGGGCGAGCGCTTTGTAGAGCGGTCGATTCCTCGCCACCACACTAGAGTAAGCCTAGTTTTAATTCAAAATTTTTGTGTTCATGTATATCATGTATATTTACTGACTTATTTTTCTGACAGTTTTCACTCGAGGTGGTTTCGGCTATGGCATGATGCATAGATGCCTTCCGGAGCCAGCTCGTCCGGATGAGGAACGCAGCCACTTGCCGTTGGGATGACGTCGTCCGAGAGGTAGCCTTTCTTTACTCATTATTTTTGCATTACTACTTCAGTTTTACCTTGTTTCTGGTTTAACTCTTTTTGCAGGGCCAACCTATTGCTTCTCACACCCGCACGATACCTGAGGGGCGGAGGGATCCAGTAAGTTCTAGCTCGAGACGTCGTCATACTTCGTCAAGGGGTAGAGGCGGTCGCTCTGAGGCTGCTCGAGCCGACGTTGCTGAGGGCTCGGGATCTTCTTCTGAGGGTGGTCACACTGCACCGGTAGGAGAGGCTACCTCGGCTTCTAGAGGTGGTGGGATGTACGAGGTTGGCTCGTCATCGCAGCAGCCTCCGCGGCCTCAGCCTCAGGTTGATCCTGGCTGGAGTGGTCCTATCTTGAGTCTTCCTCCTCCTACAGAGACTGGAGCTGGTGCTGGAGCTGGAGCTGGAGCCGGTAGAGAGGTGACTCCTCGTACGGCACAATTTTATAACATGATGGGCCTACGTCCTCTGGCGCCGTAGTTTGTTCCTGTATATATATTTTATTTTGACTTTTTTATAGAACTTTGCCTTTGACTCATTATTTAGACACATTTTGTATTATTATGAACCTATTTATTGTTGTGTGTATGTTTGTGTGTGCAAGAAAAGTGTGACAACAATTTTGCGCAAAAAATCCGTCATTTTTATTATTGATGGAGGGTATCCGACTCTCTCCCCCAAAAAAGAATAAATAAAAAGGAAAAAATTAAATAGAATGTCGGGTGTTTGGAATTTAAAATAAAGTTTAAGAAGGATAATATAAATTGAAAAAATAATATCTATTTTTAATTAATTAAGAAAAGGATAAAAAAAAATATGTTTAGGAGAATTAAACGGAGCCGTAAAGTCATTAACCGACTCGAGTTTAATATTAAAAACGCAAGCTGAGCACGCGCGGCTGTCTTGGTGACTTGGCGCCAGCTGGTGCCACACTATGGCGCGTGGCGCCAGGCGCTACACTTAGCGTGTGGCGCCAAGCTCTGGCGGTTGGCGCCAATCACGGGTGTTTGACGCCAATTGACGCTGACTCCGTGTTTCATTCTGATTAAAACTCTTCGCAATTTGTGCATAAATAGCCCCCTGTCCAGCCGATTCTTCTCATAATTCCAGCGAATAAAATAATTCTCTTCTTTAGAAAAAATAATAATCATGTCTTTAGCCACTAAAACCTTCACCCAATACACTCATGAATGGTGTCGATCTCTTAATGCTAGAGACAGAAAAGAATTAGATTTATTTTACTTGGGGGGAATTTATGGCATCAAAGGGGTAGATCTAGACCTAGACTTCATACACACTGCTCTAGAATTTTGAAATGTTGATACTCATTGTTTCAGAATAGGGTATGATGAGATTAGCCCTTTGCCAGAGGAATTTGGTGCTATTTTAGGCTTCCCTGCAATAGACCTTGTAGTAATCCCTAGAGTAGATGCATACTATTATAAGGATTTTGAGCGCTTCTTTAATTTAAAGGAAAGGGATTTATAAAAAATAGTGAATGGCAACATAGTTAATTTGAAAGAATTCGCACGCCATTATTTTGATAAATCTCTTTCTGAATCTTTTCATATATACAGAAGAAGGGCGTTCTTATTTTGCATGCTCAATCAATTTTTTCTTAGTAGTGGTAAAAATAATGAGGGTCAATCAATTATAACCACTGTTTTAGAACAAATTGAATCAGGGAGAAATCCAATGCCATTAATAGTTGGAGAGACTATGATTAGTCTAGATGAATTGAAAAGGGACCCAAAAGCGCCTCTTCGTGGTTCTCCAATTTTATTACAGGTAAAAAAAAATATTTTTAATTGCAGAAATCAAAAAATATATTTTTGTATTGTAATAATAATTTATTTGCATTGCAATTTTTTTTACAGATGTGGCTAATGGAGAGGCTAGGATTAATTAGCCCTCCGGACGACATTGAAAAATATACTCCCAATTGCTTCGTGAGAAGGAAGAAGTGCATCCCCAAAATTGGGCGCCATGGGTGGAGAAAAGTCTTTGAATCACGTGATTTTGCTATCAAGTGGGTTGTCCCATGGTGGAAAATAGAAAGGATGGATGGTGTTAACAAGCAACCGTTCTGCCGTCTTCCAAGCTTGTCTCGTGTTACTTATTATTATCCCTGCAGGGTAAAAAGACAATACGACTTGCTTCAGAATATTCCTTCCGGGGATCTTCGTCCTCCCTATGAGTACCCTGTATCTCAAGAAGTAGATAGATTCGATGCTTACTGGAGCGCTAGACCTTTATGGGAAGTGATTACCCAAAAGGTTCCTCCTTCTTTGCCTAATGATGTAAAGAAGTGGTTGCTGAAGAAATCTTCGATTGATCAGGGTAGAATTGATGTGAAGAATCGTCTAGGTGACAGGGTGACTCCTGCCAAAGAACGCTTGGGTGCAAGAATTGAATTCAAAACACCTACAATGCCTAGGAAGAAAAATACTACCAAAGACAAAGGAAAAAAGGAAAGCTAACACCACAGACAAAAAAGTTTGGGTGGAAAAGAAGCATGGAGTGCTAGCTGAAGGGGAGACCATCTACTCCAAGATTGAATGTAGGTCCTCTAAAGGATGCCTACTAGCTAAAGTAATGGATGAAGAGGAGGAAGCAGAAAAGAATTGGAAAAGAGCTAGAAAGGAAAAGAAAGATTAAAAGCATTGCTTAGCTTTAGATTTATTAGACTTTGATTGTTATTTTTATTTAAAGTTAATTTATTTCAGCCTTATTTAAATTCCATCAATAATGTAATTTTATTTTATTAATGAAATTTTAGCTTTCAATTAAATTGTTTTACTTTAAATTTATTTTATTAAAGCAATGAAAATCGAAAAAAAATTAATTTTCCAGAAATTCTTTGAGTACGGAAGTCGAAATTTTTTCGAAAAACACCGAAATTCACCCTGATTTTATTCCTAAATTGGCGCCAGTCATTGGCATTTGGCGCCTGCCATTGATGTCTGGCGCCAGACACTAATTCCATCGGCTGGCGCTGATGACTTCTGGCTGGCGCCAGGCTCTGCTTTGCGACGCCAATAATTCGCCTATTTTCTGTTGACTTTTTAATTGATTTTGGAACGCGGGGATGTCGAAAAATAAAGTGGCCGCACCCGTAAAGGGTTGCCTACGTATCCTTTCTTAAGGAATCAGGCCGAACGTAGCTCTCTTGAGTATCCTACTCAAGTAATTATGGGTAGTATTTTTTAAGTTGGTCAAGATTAGTCATGTTTGAGAATTCATTGCCATCCATATCAGTTAGTTTTGCTGCACCTCATGACAGGATTGTTTTGACAATGTAGGGGCCAGACCAGTTAGGTCTAAATTTTCCCCTTGGGTATAAAACATTTTTCCTTAGTGCTTTTAATACCAAATCTCCTACTTTGATATTTCTTGTCTTGACCTTCTTATTAAAATTCCTAGCCATACGAGTTTGGTAACACTGAGTGCGATATAGAGCTTCTAGTCGTTTTTCGTCGAGTAGAATCAATTCTTCATATCTTTCCCTAGTCCATTAAACTTCATCGAGTTTACCCTCTAACGCATGCGTAGAGATGGTATTTCTAGTTCGACAGGTTGTACGACATCCATTCCATATACCAAGGAAAATGGCGTATTTCCTGTTGATGTACGGATTGAGGTGTGATAACCCCACAATGCGAAGTGAAGCTTGTCAGGCCAATCCTTATAATTTTCTGTCATTTTTTCGATGATAGTCTTTAGATTTTTATTAGCTGCCTCGACTACTCCGTTTGCTTGAGGTCTATAAGGGGAAAAATGATGATGTTGAATGCCGTATTTTTGTAGCAATTCTTCACATTCGGCTTGAAAGTGAGTTCCATTGTCACTTATCATTTCATGTGGGACTCCATATCGACAAATAATATTTCTCTCGATAAAGAGTGCTACATGTTTTGCAGTGAGTTTAGCGTATGATTGCGCTTCGACCCACTTCGTAAAGTAATCGATTGCTACTAGAATAAATTCGTGGCCTCCTGTTCCTGGGGGAGTGATTTTTCCAATTATGTCAATTCCCCATGTAGAGAATGGCCATGGCGATGTGTAGGTGTAGAGCAAAGATGGAGGGACATGTTGTAAATTGGCATAAATTTGACACTTAGGGCATCTTTTTACGTATTGATGGCAATCCCTATTCATTGTAGTCCAATAATATCCTTCTCGCATTATTTTCTGGACTAACATTTTGCCATTTACATGAGTGCCACAGATTCCTTCGTGAACTATTCTCATTACTCTTTGTGCATCCACCTTTCCTACACATAGGAGAGCTCGACCTTTAGGTACCCTTTTATGTAGCTCGTTGTCTATGAGTACATATTGAGAAGCCAAAAGTCTTAATGCTCGCTTTGCTCTTTTATCAGCATGAGGAGGGTATTCTCCATTGGTGACATAGTTGAGTATGTCTATGTACCATGGTTCTTCTTCTTCTTCTTCTTCTTCTTCTTCTTCTTCTTCTTCTTCTTCTTCTTCTTCTTCTTCTTCTTCTTCTTCTTCTTCTTCTTCTTCTTCTTCTTCTTCTTCTTCTTCTTCTTCTTCTTCTTCTTCTTCTTCTTCTTCTTCTTCTTCTTCTTCTTCTTCTTCTTCTTCTTCTTCTTCTTCTTCTTCTTCTTCTTCTTCTTCTTCTTCTTCTTCTTCTTTCTTTTCTTCTTCTTTTCTTCATTCTTCTTCTTCTTCTTCTTCTTCTTCTTCTTCTTCTTTCTTCTTCTTCTTCTTCTTCTTCTTCTTCTTCTTTTCTTCTTCTTCTTTTTTCTTTTTTCTTCTTTTTTTTTTTTTTTTTTTTTCTTCTTCTTCTTCTTCTTCTTCTTCTTCTTCTTCTTCTTCTTCTTCTTCTTCTTCTTCTTCTTCTTTCTTCTTCTTCTTCTTCTTCTTCTTCTGAGTGTGATGTAGAGCTTCGAGTCGTTTTTAATCAAGTAGAATTAGCTCTTCATATCTTGCCCTAGTCTATTCAACTTCATCGAGTTTGCTTTCTAATGCAATGCGTAGAGATGGAATCTCTAGTTCGACAGGTTGTACGACATCCATTCAATAAACCAAGGAAAATGGCGTATTTCCTGTTGATGTGCAAATTGACGTGCGATAACCCCACAATGCAAAGCGAAGTTTGTCAGGATAATCCTTGTAATTTTCCGTCATTTTCTCGATGATAGTCTTTAGATTTTTATTAGCTGCTTTGACTGCTCCATTTGTTTGAGATCTATAGGGGGAAAGATGATGATGTTGGATGCCATATTTTTTGTAGAAATTCTTCACATTCGGCTTGAAAGTGAGTTCCATTATCACTTATCACTTCATGTGGGACTCCGTATCGACAAATAATATTTCTTTCGATAAAGAGTGCTACATGTTTTGCGGTGAGTTTAGCGTATGATTGTGCTTCGACCCACTTTGTGAAGTAATTGATTGCCACTAGGATATATTCGTGACCTCCCGATCCTGGGGGAGTGATTTTGCCGATGATGCCAATTCCCCATGTACAGAACGGCTATGGCGATGTGTAGGTGTAGAGTAAAGATGGAGGAACGTGTTGTGAATTAGCGTATATTTGGCACTTAGAGCATCTTTTTACGTATTGATGGCAATCCTTATTCATTGTAGTCCAATAGTATCCTTCTCGCATTATCTTTTGGACTAACATTTTGCCATTTATGTGAGTGCAACAGATTCCTTCGTGGACTATCCTCATTGCTCTTTGGGCATCCTTTTTTCCTACACATAAGAGAGCTCGACCCTTAGGTACCCTTTTATGTAGCTCGTTGTCTATGAGTAATAATAATATCATCATAAATAAAATAATTATCATCAAAATAATAATAATAATAATAATAATAATAATAATAATAATAATAATAATATTCATAATAATAAATTATAACGATTATAATCATAATCATGTTCATGTTAATATTAAAGCATAATAATAGCAAGATCCTAAGCATGATACTAACAAGATTAATAACAAACCCTAGCATGTCACTAAGCAATAATGATAAAATCTTTAACCCTAACATGATACTAACAATCATAAATATTAGGAAGAACATTGGAAGCATCGCAGGAATCATAATTAATATTAAAAATACCCTAGACATGATACTAGGAATTTCATAATAACAATTTAAACATGATTTCTACATCATAATATCAATTAAAAACCATTAAAGCACTTACTTTGATGCCTCGTACCTCTTTCTAATAAAAAATACACACGTTAGTAACTTCAAGGAAAATAATAAACAAACAATTAAATTAAATAATTGAAAGAGAGATTTGGGACCAAACCCTCAGAAATATCAAACCTTTCATGTCTAGGGCGAAGGCAACTTCGAATATGGCTAGGTGTATCTAAGTCTAATGAATGCGAAATTTTGTATGAAAACTATGTTTAGGAGGAGATGAATGAGAGAGATGAATGAAAGAACTAAAAGAATGCTAACGAATGAATGATTGTTGAATGGTGAAAATTGATGAATCTTGATGAATCCAAAACTGATTTTTAAATACGGTATTTATAGAGAAAATCAGCCAAAAAGATAAATTAACAAAACAGAGTCTGACGCTCAGGAAACAGAGCTGGCGCCAACCCTGGCTTGCTGGCGCTAGGCGCCAACACTAGCGCCGGGCGCCAGGCGTGGTTCCAGGCGCCAAGGCCTGGGGTTGGACGCCAAGCTTGATTTTAACGCGTTTTCGAAAATTCGATAAGTTTACAGTACTGGAGGATAAAATAATATAATTTCTTCGAAAATGCTATTTGATTTTGATTAAAACTCTGAAAAGTCAACAAAGTCAATTTATCAATGCTAATTGAATTAGGAATGAAAAGAAACTTCTAGAAGAATCTAGAAGACTAAAACCATTCCTAATTGCATTAGGAATGATAAATCATATTAGGCCCTCCTCTAGATCATTGGGCCGCATATAATGCTCAAACCGGGCCCAGTTTGGTAAATTGGCCATAACTTCTTCAATATTTATCGGAATTGGGCTTATAATATATCATTGGAAAGGTCTTTGCAAGCCCCATCCAACTACACTACAATTAGTCCCATATCATGGACCAACCAAACTTGATTGGCTGTTTTCTTAAAATAAGTTTTCAAAAACAGAGAGAAGAGAAAAGAAATAAAAACTATCCGCAACACTAGAACTTTCCACACTTTTGTTTCATTCGATTACAATTCGAAGTGAAAGGTACTCATCACCGGGTTCGGTTTTGGGGAGACACAAATGGGTGTCTACACATTTATAGTGAAAAATATGGGTATTGAAGCTTTCTCTCTCTAAGGGTTTTGAGAAATCTTGAGAGAAAGTGGTAGAAAGTTGGTGGAAAATGTAGAGGAAGGTGTGAGGATTAAGAATATGTAAAAAATTTGGGTTTTGATGGATGAATTTGAGAAGATCTTGAAAAGAAAGTGAGTTTGGAGGTTTAAAAATGGAGGTTTTAGAGAGAGAAAGTGTGAATGAAGAAGAAGTAAGAAAGAAAAAGAAAATAAAGGGGGAGAAAAGAGTTATAATGTCCGGAGAATTTAGGCGCGCCCGATCGAGCAAGCCTCGCCTGATCGGGCGAATTTAGGCTTGGCTGAAATGTGAAATGTGCGCCCGATCGGGCGACCTCCGCCCGGTCGGGCACTCACTCGAACTTTGGAATCGCCAAATTGCTCGCCCGATCGGGCGAGATACGCCCGATATTTCTTTTTGTGTCACTTGATTTCTCCAAATTTCCGCCCGATCGGGCGAAATTTCCCTTGATTTTCTTCCTTCTTTGCGCGCCCGATCGGGCGATTTAAAGCTCCGATAAAATCCAATTTTTGCGCCCGATCAGGACTCCTTGCCCGATCGGGCGTATTTAGCTCGTATTCTGACCACTAGGTGCGCGCCCGATCGGGCGAGCCTCGCCTGATCGGGCCTGTACCCAATCTGAAGCTTCTCTTTTCTTCAAACTTTTTCTCTTGAAAACTCCTTACTTTATGATCTAAAACCTGTAGAAAAACACTTATGAAAGGTAAAATTTCACTCTCCTCACCTCTCTAAAAAAAATTAAAATAAAAGAAAAACTAGTCTAGAAAGCAAGAAATACTGGTTGCCTCCCGTAAAGCGTTGGTTTATCTATGTCCCGCACGACCCTCTTACCACATTAAAACTCAAAATTAATCGAAACCGCTTAGGTGAAGTAATTCAACATCACCAATCTTAGCCCCCTCATGATATAGCTTGAGTCTTTGGCCACTAACCTTGAACTCTTTACCATGTTCATCGAAAACCTCCACAGAACCGAATTTATTAGCCCTTTATACAGTAAAAGGACCTGACCACCTTGACCTCAACTTTCCTGGGAATAGTCTAAGTCTAGAATTAAACAACAACACTTTATCACCCTCTTTGAATTCTCTCAGAAGGATCATCTTGTTGTGCCAACTCTTTGTCTTCTCCCTGTAGACACGAGCACTATCATAGGCCGTCAACCTAAACTCATTAAGTTGGTGAAGTTGAAGTAACCTATTTTCTCCTGCTAATTTGGCATCTAAATTGAGCTCCTTAATAGCCAAATATGCTTTGTATTCTAATTCGACCGGGAGATGACATGCTTTACCGTACACGAGTCTATATGGAGTAGTACCTATTGGGGTCTTAAACGCAGTTCTGTACTCCCAAAGGGTGTCGTCCAACTTATCGCTCCAATCTTTCCTTGACTTTGCCACTACCTTCTCTAGAATGGCCTTGATCTCACGGTTAGAAACTTCAACTTGGCCACTAGTTTGGGGATGGTAGGCTAAACCTGTCCTATGGTAGACACCATACTTTTTGAGGAGGGTGTCTAACTTCCGCTCATGAAAGTGAGATCCTCCGTCACTGATTATAGCTCTAGGCACGCCAAATCTTGGAAAGATGGTCTTCTTAAAAAGTCTGTGGACCACCTTGGCATCATTAGTAGGAGTAACGATGGCCTCAACCCACTTGGATACATAATCGACGGCGACAAGTATATAGCGGTTCCCTTTTGAAGAAGGGAACGCTCCCATGTAATCAACACCCCAAACGTCAAAAATTTCAACTTCTAAAATTCCTGTTTGAGGCATCTCATGCCGCCGTGAGATGTTTCCAGTCCTCTGGCAAGAGTCACAAGCCTGCACAAAAGTCTTAGCATCCTTAAACATTGTAAGCTAATAAAAACCTGACTCATTAATCTTGGCCACCGTTTTAGTGTGGCCATGATGTCCTCCATATGGTGAGGTGTGGAAACTAGTAAGCACACCGTGGACTTCCCATTCGGGAACACACCTGCGAAATAATCCATCTGCACACTCACGAAACAAAAAAGGATCATCCCAAAAATAATGCTTAACATCAGAAAGGAATTTCTTTTTTTGTTGGTAGGACAGGTTAGGAGGTAGAGTACCACCCACTTAATAATTAGCAAAGTCGGCATACCATGGGTGTTGCTTTACAACTGCATATAGATTGTCATTAGGGAAAGGATCATCTATAGGAAGAGAATCCTTACCCTCATCATACTTGATATGGACAAGTGGTCTGCCACTACATTCTCTGCTCCCTTCTTATCTTTTATTTCGATATTAAAATCTTGGAGAAAAAGAACCCAACGAAGTAGCCTTGGCTTTGATTTCGCCTTAGCTATCAAGTACTTCAACGCTGCATGGTCAGTAAAAACAATGACTTTAGAACCAACAAGATATGATCTAAATTTTTCTAAAGCGTATATAACAGCAAGAAAATCCTTCTCCGTAGTGGCATAGTTGACTTGGGCTTCATCCAAAGTTTTGCTTTCATAATAAATAGCATGCAAAACCTTGTCCTTTCTTTGTCCGAGCACGGCTCCTAGTGCAAAGTCACTTGCATCGCACATGATCTCGAAAGGGAGATTCTAATCGAGAGCACATATGATGGGTGCTGATATCAAAGCCTGATTAATTCTGTTTAAAAGCCTCAAGACACTCGTTAATAAAAATAAAAGGGGCATCCTTGAGCAAAAGCTGAGTCAGTGGTTTAGCAATTTTAGAAAAATCTTTGATAAAGCGACGATAACACCTCGCATGACCTAAGAAACTTCTAACTCCCTTAACATTAACTGGGGGAGGTAATTGCTCAATCACTGAAATCTTAGCTTTGTCTACTTGTATGCCCTTGTCAGATACAATGTGACCTAGAACTACTCCCTCTGTCACCATAAATTGACATTTCTCCCAGTTTAGTACCAAGTTGCATTCTTCACATCGTTTTAAAATTTTAGCGAGATTTATTAAACATGAATCAAATGAAGAACCATACACCCTAAAATCATCCATAAAGACTTCCATAATAGACTCTATGAAATCAGAAAAGATGCTCATCTTACAACGTTGAAAGGTAGCGGGGGCATTACATAAACCAAAAGCCATTCTACAATATGCAAAAGTGCCATAAGGGCATGTAAAGGTTGTCTTTTCCTGATCTTCAGGGTGAATCGAAATTTGGAAAAATACCGAATACCCATCCAAATAGCAAAAGAACTTATGGTTAACTAACCTCTCAAGCATTTGATCTATAAAGGGGAGAGGGAAGTGGTCATTTTTAGTGGCGATGTTTACTTTATGATAGTCAATACACACACGCCACCCTGTTACAATTAGTAGGAATTAATTCATTTTTTTCATTAGTGATCACAGTCATCCCACCTTTTTTTGGCACTAAATACACAGGACTTACCCACTTGGAGTCAGAAATAGGATAGATAATACCTGCACCAAGTAATGTCATAACCTCTTTCTTGACTACTTCCTGCATGTTAGGATTCAATCTTCTTTGGGATTGAATGCAGGGCTTATCCTCTAAATGTATCTTGTGCATACAAAAATCAGGGCTAATACCCTTGAGATCATCAATACTACACCCAATTGCTTTCTTATGGGTTTGAAGAACCCTTAGAAGTTGGGAAATTTGTAGGTCATTAAGTGAAGTACTGATGATCACGGGGTATAGTTCCTGTTCATCCAGAAAAATATATTTTAAATGAGAAGGGAGAGGTTTTAGTTCAGGTTTCTTGACCTTTGCAGGTTTCGATTCCTAAACTAAATTTACTACCTTCATTGTCTCCTTGGGGTCTAACGCTTTTAAGGAAAGAGCTCTTTCAATATCCTTTACGTCATTACCCCAGACGCTTGCATTATTTGCAGATAAATTCCCGCAAAGAATTTTCTCCAAGGGATCCCTTGCAAGGACCTGTGGCAAGCTATCATCACAAATATCGTCCATTCTGTCAATTACATCAATATAACAACAATTTTCCTCTAGCATAGGCCCTTTCAAAACTTTCCCTAATAAATTAAAAGTAACATTATCATCACCAACAGAAAGGGTCAGTTTTACTGTTCACATCAATAATGGCTCCTGCAGTATGGAGGAAAGGCCTACCTAATTTAATGGGTATTTGTGTGTCATCTGCCGTGTCTAAAACAACAAAATCAACAAGAATAAAAAATTTACCAACTCTGACAGGGACATCCTCTAAAATACCTAGGGGGTATTGTACAGAACGATCTCCCATTTGCAAAGATATATTAGTAACTTTTAATTCTCCCATATTAAGTTAAGCACAGAAAGACGATGGCATAACACTGACACTGGCACCCAAATCACACAAAGCTTTATTAATGAAAACATTCCCTATATGACAAGGGATAGAAAAACTACCATGATCCTTTAATTTAGGAGGGGATTTATTTTGTAATAAGGCGCTACACTCCTCTGTGAAAGCTATAGTTTCTACCTCATTAAAGGCCCTTTTCCTAGTCAGAATGTCTTTCATAAATTTAGCATATGCAGGAACCTGAGTGATTAAATCAGTGAAAGAAACTGTTACCTGCAGGTTTTTCACAACCTTTAAGAACTTACCAAATTTTTTATCAAACTTACTCTTCAATTGTCTATTAGGGAACGGTAGTTTGATAACCAGGCTCTGCACATCTCCTCCCTTATCCTGAGATTTACCCTGCAAAGAAACATTAGAAGGGTTAGTATCTGTTTGTAGCCCTGCAGGGTTAGCAGTATTAGCGTTTGGTATAGAGGAGATCTGGATCAGGAACTGGTCCATCTTCCTTTGGCATAGGAGGTCCATCATAACGTGAACCACTCCTTAGAGTGATTGCATTGGCATGATTTGTACGATGGATAGGGTGTGATGGTAGAGCTCCCTGCTGACGGGATTGTAGATAGATGAAAGTTGTGCAATTTGATTATCCATGATTTTGTTGTGGGCTAAAATAGAATCAATTTGCGCATCCCTACTCTCCATGTGCTTTTTCATATTAGTAAGCATTGCTCTAATTTCTGTCATGGCAGGGTCAGAAGATGATGAGGGTTGTGCTTGGCTTTTCAGGCCAGAATTTAGATGGTAATATTTCTGCTGTGGTGGGGGTTGCTGTTGTGGTTGTTTTGGAGGTGGAGGGTTTTGTACATTAGTACTTCGGTACGAAAGATATAGATGGTTCCGGTAACTAGGATTATAAGAGTTGGAATATGGGTTATTCTGCCTATAGGTTTGGAAGGCATTAACTTGTTCCATAGAACTCCTACAATCTTGCTCCCAATGCCCTACAATTCCACAATTTTTACAAAAAGCTTCATTGTCAACAACAACAGAAACATTAGCTACAGAGTTAGGAGTAGTAGTAAGATTATCTAATCTTTTACAAATAGACGTTAATTGAGCTTGCAAAAAGGATACGGAATCGACGTTATGTTTTCCTTTATTTGCAAACCCTCTCGGATTTTCGTATCGGAAATTGTGTATTTCCATATCTTCGATAACCTATCCTGCATCGTCCACATTTAAATTCATGAATCTCCCACTAGCTGCAGAATCTAGGACTGATCTAGATAAATTTCCAAGTCCATTGTAGAAAGCTTGGATCAATTACCATTGTGCTAGATTGTGGTGGGGGCATTCTCTCTGTAGATCCTTGAACCTCTCCCAAGCCTCGTATAAAGTTTCATCGGCCTCTTGAGCGAAGTTATGAATAACACTCCTTAATACAGCTGTTCTCTCTGCAGGGTAATATTTATTAAAGAAATTCAAAGCAAGAGTTTCCCAGTCAGTATTACCAAGTGCAATTCTATTCAAACCATTAAACCATAATTTAGCTTTGCCACATAATGAGAAGGGAAAAAGAATCTCCCTGATTTGGTCCTACGTGACCCCGGCTTGTCTAATGGTGTTACAATACTGGCAGAAATCTGCAATGTGAAGATTAGGATCTTCACCCTTAGCTCCACTAAATTTCTTCCTCTCTATCATAGTGATAAATTGGGGCTTGATCTCAAATTGCACTCCATCAAGAGCTGGAGTGGGAGTAAGGTGCGGAAAGTCTGTGAGCTTCGGCTGCGAGTAGTCATTGAGTTTCTTTTGGGCCGTCATCTCTGATTCTGAATCTGAAGGAATTTATGCGTCGCTAGAATCAGAGGGAGGGTCTCTTTGATTGTTGTCTTCCTCAGAACCCGCCAGAAGTTGTCTATAAAGGTTCCTTTGCCTATGAAACGAGCGCTCGCTCACACGATCGAATGGAATTTAACCTGATTGGTACACCTGGGCATAAACAAGGAACTAAAAGACAAATATGAGAATTTCCTCAAAGAACTAACGTTCTCTGAGACAAGAGGGGATAATCTAGACTACAAAAATAATCAGAAAATAAAAATAAAACCGTTTCCCCGGCAACGACGCCAAATTTTGATAGGCTCAATTCGTATTCACCTAATCAAAAATAAACCCTAAATCCACTAAATATGTAGATAGGGAAGAAGGGTCGAACCACAGGGAAACAAGTCAATTTACTCCTGATTAATTAAATGTAATCTAAATTATCAAGTAACAAATTGTTGTAAAGAGGTAATTAAATACTAAAAGGTAAGAGAAGGAAGGGAATAAAAAAGGGTATAAATAAATGAAGGGAAAACCTAGGGCATAGGTTCACTAATAAACTATATTTCAGGGCAAATCATAATAAGCAATCATCAAGCATCAATTAATCAGATTATAAAGGGCTTTCGCTACGTATTATAATCACAGAGTTAATTTAGCGGTATTAAATCTCATCTCTCGCCTATTAAAACTAAGCCTAAACATCAATTCTCATCCGTCGAATCTCGAATTAATATTGCTAAACTCATACAATTAAATCTGGCCAAACCTAATTGCATAGCATTAAATCAATCAATTAGCAAACCAATCAAGCATTGATAATCAACAATCACAAATAACCCCTTCATATTATTTATTAGATCCCCATAAACCCTAGAAATAAAACTACTCAAGCATAATTAAATCTAAACTAATCAAAACAATAAAGCAAGACATGATGAAAAAATTAAAGAAAATAACTAAAATTAAAAGAGAAGAAATTGTTACCAAAAGAAATCTGGATTAAGGAATGGAGTTAAGAACAAAGTTGAGAGAATTTAAGAGAGAAAAAAATATTCTAAGTAGAGAGAGAAAATCTAAAAGAGAAGGTAATCAAAATGACATACAAAAATCGCACTTAAACATCCCTAAACCAAATCCTAATTGAAAACTAACAATCTCGACAATCAGGTCTTCTAAAAACACGCGCCCGATCGGGCGAAAGGCCGCCCGATCGGGCCCGTCTTTTTTCCTTCGCCCTTCCTGATGCGCCGCGCCGCACCCGATCGAGCTTACGCTCACCCGATTGGGCGCGCCTTCTTGGTGCTGCTTCTTTGTGCGTGCCCGCCCGATCGGGCGCAAGCTTGCCCAATCGGGCCCGACTTCTTCTTCGAGGCTTGGACTTCAATTGGGCTCGATTCTTTGGCCCAATCCGGATTTCCTCTTCGGGTCTTGAATACTTGATCCATATGCCCTGGTATCACATACCGAGCCCTTAATCACCGGCTCTAACCGGTCCTGGGCTTCATAGACGGTCGTGTCCTCCTAATGTTCGTAGTTGCTTCATGAAAAACCCGGAAAAGCTCCAAATGTGCAATTTCCTACACAACTCAAGCAAAACTACAAAAAAACTAGAAACACTAATTAGTAATAAAAGTGGCTCTAAAGAGCCAAAAACACCACTAATTATGACCATGGGAAGGGGGTAAAACACTATATAAATTGGACATATCAATATGAAATTGACATTATTGAATGTGGTTTTTTTTAGTAATTAAAACATGGAATTTGTACTTATGTACAATTTTTTTCATATTTATAACATGATTATAATGGGCTAAGATGGTTAAATAGCCAACTTTGTCATAAGTGGTTGGGTGTTAGAATCTCATTAACCTTATAGTTTTTAGTTATACTCCTAGACTCTAGTGTAGCTATCTATTCCTACACTCTCTCCCTAAATAATGCGTAGACAACCCCGTTAACCCCATTTTATGCTATTGTGTAGAAACTGCACAGTAACCAAATTTTTTACCCCCTATAATAAAAAAAAAAAAATCAAACTACCATTTCATTTCATTTTCTCTCTCCTTACCCATTTTCTCTACTTCTCTCTCTACACCCATTTTCTTCATTTTCTCTCTCCAAATCCATTATATTAATCTACTTTTTCTAATCCAAAATTTTCTACGAATTTGTGACTGATAAAAATTGTTCATTCATGACAAAATTCAACAAAATAAGACTGAAATTCGAAAGAATAAGTGATTTTGTTCATATTTGGTTCAAAAAAGAGTATGGACCTAGGTTTTACTAAATTGTTTTTGTTGTGATTGCATTTCAGAATAATAGTCGAAATATCAACTATTAAAAATGAGGATGCCCCAGTTTCTCACATGACATTTTTGTAAATAAACCAAGAACGTTATTCTACTTTATTCAATTGTGGAGCCCACAATAATGAAAAAGTTATTAATTTATTCACGAAAATGCCCCCATGAGAAACAAATTTCGTTTCTCATTATGAGAAACAGGGAATTTTCCATTAAAATGCATCAACGTAAGTATTAATATATTTCCAATAGTTTTTGTTCAAAAACTAGTAAATCAAATCTACACATTCTTCAATTACTTTTTGCACATCGAAGACAACAGTTTCAGAGAAGTAAAACAAAATTTCTGGAAATAATGTAAGTATTAATAAAATTAATTCATATTGAATTTTTTTTCTTTTGATGAATGTTCATTTCCATTTTAATAAATGCTCATTTATACATCAGTATGCTATCATTCAATTCACATTTTTTTTTTTTACTTTTTTGGTATTAACTATCAATTACATATTAATAGATAACTAATATAAATGCTCATGTATTTATCAATTCATAGACATTCGTGTAATAATGTTTATTTTTTCATAGTTTGAAGTGAAAAATTATATTCATGAATGTTCATTTTTATTTTTGTAAACATTCAATCATATAATAGTACATGGGTCATTCACAATGTCACATATTAACATACGATTATTAGAATTTTGATAAATGTTCTATTTTTTTTATCTACTTCAAATAAAGTTTCATGTACATTTCAGTTTTGAATTGTTTCAATTTATGCCTTATATCATGTAAATATATGGCCATTCACATATTGATAGCTTCAAGAGTTTATTTACGTATATATTTTTCATCGATGGTATCTTTCATGCATGATAATTTTCAAACTAATGTTTGCTCATTTATAAAGCAATAGATGTTCATTTTCATATTCTACGTAAACGTGTTCATTTATGTATTAATAGTTGTTCATTTCCATATCGATAGATAGTCATTTCCATACTAATATGTATTCATATATGTTCATTTATATACTGACAGATGTTCATTTCCATACCGAGCATGTTAATTGTTATATTCACTCATGTTCATTTTATATTAATATTGGTTCAAATTAACACTTATTCTGATCTTGCTCAGATCTAATATAGTATTTTATATGTTTTTTTTTACTATTAGCTAAACAATCAATCGCGGATATGGTGAGTTAGATCACACAATAGAAAGGAACTAAAGGAAGACTTCGAAAATAAGGAGATGAAGAAGGCATGGATTTGTCAAGCAACATGAACCAATAACATGAGCTTGAATTTTTTGAATTCGGATCGAGAAGTTTATTGTGTTTGATAATATGTGTGGAATTGTATTGTAAATTTTAATATTTATTTTCATATTGATAAATATCCATTTTCATTCTGATCATTTCATATTAAAAAAGCTTAAGGTATGTTTAAATAGATAATTGACAAAGCTAATTTGAAACTTTGGAGATAAATACTTCGTAAAACGACTATGAACTTGATACCCATCTTATGAAAGGAATCTTATTTCCCTATAAGTTTCCTAGAGTTTCAAAACAAAAAACTAGATAACTTTGAGAGTAATGTGTACAACAAATAATCTCATCACGGTAATCACTCTACAATAAATGGTAGAGAAAGAAAAGCCATACCATCACCAAAAGAAAGAACAAGAGATCTTTAAGAATCTTGACTAACAATTACAGAAGAATTACTATTAAATCCATCCATAACCTGTAAGACCAACAATCGATAGCTAAGTGATAGTGCATGTAGAGTTACATAAACAAGAAAAAAAACTATAAATTTTAGTATTAGGAGCTGGTTTAATGTCTATTCTTGCTCATCATTGCTCACAATGCAAAATCTTTCGTCTTTCCTTTTTTGTAAATGCATCTTGATGGGCATTAAAACGGTCGCACATTTCACACTCAATCAAACACACTTATAAACAAACACCCTATAAACCAATCACAATGATAAGTAATGATTCGATCCACAAGGAACTGGATATGGTTGCTAAAGATCTTAACAATTAAGCTAATTTGAAGACTATGGTAAATTGGGGTTCGTCTAGTAGACAAACAAACTATGGTTCTAAATCAATGGATTAAAGACACTAGGGAATGGGATCCACTCAACCAAGGCAATTAGGAAAACGGGGAGAAAAATAGGCAAGGTATAGCAAGGACTATATGTAAAATCGACCTTATACAATTAGAAAACAACTAACACTATTAAACTTATATTCCTCATTAGTTTCGCAATAGAAGATACATAATCAAATTACAATAAGTGATGACATACTCAATTTACATTTCCATGTCAAACTAAGCATATCATGTTATCAAGCTCCTAAGTCAAGGGTAGCAAATCCATTCATGAAGAACTAACAAGAAATCTCATACAATCAATTTTATTGCAGTACAAACATCAATGCTTCTCCCACATTTGCATAACTAACCCAAGAGGTTGAGCTTCACCCAACCCCTAGCAAGAAGTCTACTCACAACTCATGTTTATCAACATGCACACAAGTACTAAGGTTCTAACTACTTCAATAATTGGGGAAAAGTGGGTTAACAATTGAAATAACTATCATCCAATAACAAATTATTAAGAACTAAAAGGATTCAAGTAACATGCAAATACTAAATAAAATCAGAATATAAGTAGAATAATGGTGAAGAAATTACTAATTGAAGCTTCAAATGTTGATTATAAAATGCCAAATCTTGAGAATGATTCTTGAATTTCACTAATACAATGATGGGATTTGATGAAAACTAAGCTAAATTAACTAAGAGGAATGTTTCAAACTAAGAGTAGTTTCTAAAAACTAGGCTATTTCTGTCTATCCTTACAAATGAGTTAAAAGGGAAGTATTTATACTCCCTGAAACACATAGGGAAATCCATCAAAATAAATCGGATTCCCAGCGAGGAGCGCCCGCTCCTTGCTGCTGCACGCCCTCTCCAGTTGCTTCAGTGAAAATTCAGATTTGAAAGTGTCAAGGAGGAGCGCTCGCTCCTCCTGTTCCACAGCATAAGTAGAATTCAACTTCAAAGGGAGGAGCGCCTGCTCCTGGTTAGGACCACGCCCACTCCTCACATGCTCTAAATTTGGGCAGATTGTTGCTGAAGTTGAGGAGCGCCTGCTCCAAGAGAGGTGCACGCCCGCTCCCCTTAGAGCGGGCTCTTCCTTCTTTGTCTTTAAGCCTTGAAAATTACTCCATGCTTTGAGTGCTTGTCAAATTGAGATATAGTACCTGCAAAACATGGACAAACATAAGCTAAGAAAGGGAAAAGCCGAGACACAACATTTTCATTCGAAAACGGGTTAAAAAGAGTGGAAAATATTACAAAATCGGGTTTACCAAATGCTTGTCCTCAATCAATTCACATTGCCCAAAAACAAACCAAAAGATTAATTTGCTTAAAGAAAAGCACATGCATAGATACAAGGATTCTTAAGCAATAAAACTCGAGCACGAGGTATATGCCTAAGATCAACCACGGTCATGACTAGCCAAGGCCTAGCTAACCTTTCCAAAAATACTCAACTTAAACCTATTCAACACATCTTACCGCATCCCTATCACAAAGTTCAAATCACCCCAATGGTAGTGTCTTGTGACTCCTCGAAGGAGCCTGAATAACATAGATAAAGCAGGTTTCAAAACACTCAACATCTCAATGAAAAATTACCTTCTCCATAAGCTTGTGAATCAACTCCCTCCACTGACCATGGCTTCCACTACTCTCCTAATCATTACAAAACTCAAGGACTTCGACACAAAGTTAAGGCATAGATAGAACTAGAAGTGTTTTGCAATTTGAGCCAAATTAAATTGTATATCATTAAGAGCAAACCCTAAGAGGACCATAATTTTGACCCATGCTACAAACCATGAATGAATTAAAACAAAAAAACACCCTCAAGCTTGTTTAATTGCTAGGATGGTGACATTTCCATCACTTCTTTCTTTCTTTCACTTTTTTTTTTTTTTTGAAACAAACTTGGATATTTACATAACTAACTACTAAATACAATCAACTTAAAGAATAAACTAAAGAAACAAAAATGATACGCTTTAACTTTTGTGAATTATCAACACATAACAACCTTCATCAATACTAAGAATTGTTTAGGCCGCGGTCTTGGGAGTTGAGACTCAAGTTCTCAATCTAGGTACTAAATCAAAGAGGATCCTTGCCACGCATGCAAATTGTAGCAGGCTTGAAAAATATTAAAACCTCACTTTTTGGAACAATGTGGTATCAAATACTACCATTGAGGATCAAATTCCTTTGAGATAGACGACACCATCTTACCACAAACCAATACTTTAAGTCACGTACAATCGGCAAAGTTATTCTCACACTAGCCTAAACTAACCAATTCTATGTTCAACCAAGGGAATCTAAGCCATGCTGGAAAATTTATTACAAAAAGAAAACAAGCATCCACCACATATAATCCAATATTATCATTACAAACCGATCAAAGGCAAAACAAACTCTCTTTTTTGTTTTTGTTATTCAAAGCTCATAAAAAGCTGAAAATGGGGGATAAGAGAACTAATTAAAGAATTTTGGATATTAGGGGTTTGGATGTTAGGGAATTTGGATATTAGAGGGGTTAGAAGATAAGAAGAAGAAGTTTGGATATTAGGGAAAGACCAACATCATCAATCATCACAAATAATCATAAATCATCATCATCACAAGAGACCAAGAGCAAACCAACCATACCATGCAATCGACCATCACACAAACCAACCAAAAATATGCAAATACCAAAGCGTAATCATAAGAATAAGATGCTCCAAAGCACACATATAAGGAGAAGTGAGACAAACACATCAATATGCAATTGTTCTAGCCTAAGCATGCCATATCATCAAGAAAAGAGAAAAACCAACCTAAAATAGACATGCAATCTAGAACATAATAATACAAGAATCCTACCACAAGTTCCAAAGGCTAAGCTAAGCCTTTCATGCCAAACATTCCACATACAAACTCAAACTTCTCCTTATATAGCACCTGATCATCACATGAAAGCACAAATCCTATCAAAACCGAAACTACCCTATACACAAAGACCCCAAGAATTCCCCCAAGCTAGACATTTGATTATTGTTCCCACGATAGATGGACACAATGAGAAACATCTCCCCCCCCAAGCTAGAACTCGACACCGGCCTCGGTGTTACACATGATGGGAAGGAAGATATGGGAACGGTAAAAACAAATGTCTAAAGGCTACTCCCGATCATCCTTCCTAGGCGGCGATGGCAAGTAGTTATAGTTTAGGTCTACATCGCCGGAATAGGAAGGATGATCCACATATGGAGGAAGATCATAGTTGGGGCTACTACAATAGTGACCGTAGTCCGGTGCACTACTAGTACCCCAACCACCATCATACCAGGGTGGAAACCAAAAGTATCCCCTTAAGGGGTGGTTATCGATCTCCTCGTGAGCCATATTACCACATGTCTCGGGGACGTGGTAATAAGAAGGGCCCCCCCCTAAAATCACAATATCCGAGTTGTGTATAATCGTAGCTAGGGAGGGAAGGATTGTAGCTTCGAAATGGAGCTACGGGGTCCTTGCCAATAGGAATAGGTTGGTTGGTTGTTGTTCCAACTCGGAACCAGCTCCTCTTGTACGGGGCGGTGAGGATAGTTGACATAGGGGAGGAAATCTCCCCTCTCAACTTGGTTTTGATAGGACCTTTAGAAAGGAATAATGTCCATCGAACAAGTGTATTATTCTGATAGTGGGTTCAGAATTATTAGAAAGCTAATATATTTAGTAAGGTCAAGTGATTGGAATGCCTGGGTGGAGGCCGCTTCCGATTAGTAATATTAATGCATAATTAATACTACAGCTTAATCTTGACTAAACCCTTCGGGTCACACCCAAGTAGTCAACAAACCGAAGCGACGAATTAATTTGGAAGGAATTAATGAGTTAACCGAGTAATATATTTAGACGTCGGAAATTCGAGCTTGGAGCGTCGAAAATGAGCGTCGGAGAATCTCAAATGTTGAGCCAAAATCTAGGAATTGCCGAGACGGGACAATGCTTAAAGTAACAAGAAAAAACCCTAGCCACGCAAAAACAAGGGAAGCGCGCCAAATAGGAGCGTGCCACGTGGCAGCACATATGGCAGCACACGTGGCAGCCACCAAGTGGTAGCGTGCGACGTGACAGCGCGCCATGGTTGCAGCGCATGTGGCAAAGGGGTCGTGGACCCGGGTGACGGGTCATGGACACAAGCCAAAAGAAAGTGGCCCAACTGAATCCAACTTGGGGCTCAAGGTTGGGTGACACATGGTTAGCTCACAATGTATGTGAGTTGCCTTGGGGACCAAGTGGGAAAGTGGTCCTCATCTAACCATGTGACACTTGTTACTTGTTCCTTGGTTTATTTAACTAAGGGTTGAATTCATTAATATTTCTATGTGGGATATTTTTTTGAAAAAGTCCCACATTGAAAGATGAGTAGAATTCACAAGGTAGTTTTCCTTATAAATAGCCAAAGCATGGTTTGAGGATTTTTTGCTTCAGTAAGAGTTGTAAAGGGTATCACTAGTAAGTGAAAACCATTGAACTCAAGAGTTGGAAAAGGTATCACATTTAGTGAAAGCCTTTGAACTCAATTACTCGGGTTTTATTGGTCGGGTCTTGCTAACCCCAAGACATTGGACCTTGTCGGTATTCGTTGGTGCGGGTGGATCAACGTTGGAGGCTTTGTGTTTTCGAAGCTTGCTTTCAAGTAAGAGCCCATTTGGTCGGATGAAGCACGCTCCAAAAGGTAATCGTTTTATATAAATCTTGTGTTTAATTTAATTATGTTTATGGTTTTATTTATTGCGAGTGCGATCTTGTTTTTGGGTTTATTTCTGCGGTGAGTCGGACTCACCAAACTCCAACAGTGGTATCAGAGCCTCGCTCGTTTATTTTTAAAATCATAATATTTTTCTAGGTATTTTTATGGCTTAATTTTTCTGGTTATAAGTTGTTAATTAGATTGGTAGCTCGTTTTATCCATTTTAACCTCGTATTAGAGCTGACTTCAGCTCTCGAACCCAGATTTCGACCAAAAAAAGTGAATTTTGGGTGAAAAAAGGTGCTTTGGAAATGGTCTAACCCTTTTAGGCCTCGATTTTTAGCCAAAAAACGACCAGAAATGCATTTTTCGAGGGGTTTTTCGTTTTTATGAAAAATTTTAAGTCTTTCTAACTTTGAAAATTAATTGCATATTTATGGTGGTTATGTAATTGGTTCAATACATATTTTATATGCAATTTTAAACCTCTTTAGGCATGATTACTTTGTTGTAATTTGTGTTTGAAAGCTTGGTTTTATTTTTCCCATAATTGCAAATTAATTGCATTAATTGTGAAATTGTTGTTCTTTGAGGCTTCTAAGTACTAAAGATTCAATCTTTAACTATGTTAAGTGATTGAAACTTTGAATTACTATATTCCATGAATTTTTGTTGAACTTTGTTGATTTAATCAACTTTTAATTGATTGGAATCATAAAGTTTGAAACTTGTTATAGAAATTTGTTTATCTTCATATTGGAAGATATAATTTTTCAAGGATTCACAAGTATTAAGTTGGAATCTTTGTTGAACTTATGTTCATTTTTCCAACTCCCTTTTATTTTGTGAAAACTCAAGATTAATTTAAATTAATTAAATTAATAGTGAGTAATTTCCTTCTTAGTTTTGTTGCACCAAGTTAAACCAATTTTATTAAAGAATGGTTCTTGAAATAATTCGGTTTTATGCACTTGGATGAATTTATTTAAGTTGGACTTGTTATAATTTTCATTTTCCTTAAGATTACTTGATTCTAAAATTAATTTAGTAATTGATTAAAAATGTCACACAAAGTCGGGATTTTTCCCGAAGCATGAGCACCAAATCGAGGCCTAAGAGCCCCAAGCATGCTCTCGGCCAGCCGGGTTGCTCATGCAACCCACATGGGTCTGTCGAGGCTGCTAGGCGCCTCAAAGTGGTGCACATGCGCGTGGTGGTTGCTGCACTTGCAGCCCTTGGCGCACCATGGCAGTCTTGTGGCTTGTCGTGGGTAAGACGCCTAGGGTGCTTACATTTGGGCTTACTTTAGGGTTGTTTTTTGTGAATAGCTTGGTACATCATTAAGGGGAATATGCGACATTGCTTGTGAAGCAATGTGGTACAATGAGATCGTGCGAGATGTGTGCGAGTTGTGAGCACTCCAAGTCTTAGTGCTTGGCACTTGGATATTTTGGACTACATAAAGTTTTGCTTATTTTGTCGTTTTAATTTTTTTATTAATATAATTTAATTTTAATTATTTTAATAAATTTTTGAGGCTAGGCCTCGGTTTTTCAAGTGCGGCATTTGCAAATTTTATTTTGGCAAATAATTGGGTTTTACCGGCCTAATTAATTGGATTAATTAAGATGGATGTGGAATTTAGTTGGAGATTTGATGGGTGTCATAAATGGCACCCATTTGATGAGAATTTAGGTTGATTTCATCCTCTTTTCATAGCTTTCTTGCTCAATAAATGCTTAGTTTTATGCTTTGTTGCTTAGTTTTACCTTTCCTCTATTATTTTGTAGCTTTTGTGTATTTCGTTGGTTTTCTAGCCTTTTCTTCTTTATTTGCTCTATTTTCGTGGTTGTAGGTATTGTATGAGGTTTGGGTCTTGATATTGGTGATCTACTAAGGTGGAGAAAGCCTTTTGAGCAAGCTCACGACATTTGGAAAGCTCAAGATGTAATGAAGTGGAAATTCCAAGTCTTGGCTCTTGCGCTCTCATGCCGTGCTACCATTAAGAAGTGGTGTACCCACTAATCTAGAGCTTAAGCTACTGCCTACTTTAGTGTTCATCACCATCGTAATCGTGCGACCTTAGCGAACGCATGAAGCCAAAAGAAGATCCGAAGAAACCCAGAAGAGCGCGGGCGCGCACTATAGCTGTGCGGGCGCGCACTGCAGGTTCTGGCTTCGATCTTCTTCGTTTTGTGCCACTTAGAAATACCCTTTTGAACCCAATTTTTTCAAGCAAGTTTTATTTTATATTTTGATCATATTCTTAGCTTAGTTGAGAGCTTCTCTCTCTAGTTTTAGGGTTAGTTTTAGGAGTAGATTTTAGAGAGAGAAAGTGAGGAATTTCAATGGTGATTGAGAGATTGAAGATTTAATGGTGACAATTGTATTGGAGATCTTCTCTATTGTCAACGAGCATTTCTAAACTCTATCTCATTTATTGCTTTGTTTAATATTCATGTTTGTTTGATTTGTTTTGATTTTGATGTTTGGTCTTTGATTAGAGTAATTGATCTTGATAGATTGTTGATTCTTGTTTTCTATAATTATTTGTTGATTTGATGATAGGGTGATGGTGAAGCTTATATGATGTGATGGATTGATGTAAATTGGGGATAATTGAAGGAGTTGATGATGTGATTAAATTGGTCGATTGATCATGTGCATGTGTGTAATTGATTGAAGAATGGCCAACTTTGATTGTTGCACTAGATTTCTTTGTAAGTTCACATTGATACGAACAATTGATTTGTGGCTTGCATTTAACGATTGAGGTGTCATGTGACGTTCCTAGCTAGAGTTTATCGTAGTTGACGCTAGTTAGACCTCTAGGAAAATAGCTTAATATGCTCTTTTGGTTGCATGATTGGTTTTCTCTCGCATCACTTGACTTAGTTAACTTCCTATCCCAATTTTCTATGTTCATTTGAATCCTAATCCCTAGCACTTTATTTGTTCGGTTTCTTCGTTTAATTAGTTGTTAGTGTCACCTCCTTTCCTTCGTCTTCGACCTAGCTTAGGCACCCAAATTGAAAGCACTTAGACATTACCGTTCCTTTGGGTTTGACCCTTGACTTACCTCTATACTTGTATTTAGGTTAGTTAAGTGTTTATAAATTTTGTTTGGCTTAGGGAGGATTAGTCCAACGACCTAGGTTCCTTTGGAAACGGTGTTGTGATTTCGTATTGTTGTTGAGTCTATTCCATCTTGTTCAAAAACAGAAAAAGATTTTCCTTTAGGCTACATATATAGTCGTGTTACTAATAATTTTTTTTGAGATAGTGTGTGCAAGTGAACATGGGAGAAGCTCATAGAGTGACATTGAAGGAGTTGGGCACTTCGGATGCTTACAAGTATGAGAGTGGGATTGTTCCATTGTTGTTTCCGGATAACGATTTTGAAAGTAAACCAGCTATGATTACCTTGATCGAGAGGAAACAATTCGGTGTTACAAAAAGTGAAAATCCTCTTAATCATCTCAAGGATTTTGAGAAGTATTGCAATACAATTGTGGTAACTGGAGTTGCTCAAGAGTATATAAGGCTCAAGTTGCTTCCCTTCTCTCTCATTGGAAGAGATTTAGATTTGTTGGACAAGGAGGTCAAACCAAGGTCCCTAAGGACATGGGATGAAGTTACCAAGGCTTTCTTATCTCGCTTTTTCCCACAAAAGAAAACGGCGGAATGTAGGGCTTTGATCCTAAGTTTCAAGCAAGGGCGTAATGAGAGTCTCTATGAAGCATGGGAGAGGTATAAGGAGTATCAACGAGAGTGTCCAAATCATGGGATTCCTAACAACCAAATTATACAAATCTTCTATGGTGGGTTGAGTTCTCAAGGAAAAGCAAGCTCAGATGCCAAAGCCGGAGGCCCGATAATGAACAAAACTGAAGAAGAAGTGGTGGATGAAATAGATGAAGTGGTGAGACATTATATGAATTGGCAAGAGGTGGAGAAAGAGCCAACTAGCAAGGGGTCCTCGATCGAACAACTCAATGCCATCAACGATTTGACCACTCTAATTTTGGATTTAGGGAAAGAGGTTGTATCCCTCAAGGACAAGCTTGAGAGTCCTCCTTCGCAAGCTCCGATTCTTCCCTCCCAAATTAAGGGGAGAGGAGGTACACCTTCTTACCGTAACACTTTTCCTTCTTCTTGTTTCATGATTAGAGAATGTTGGCCATGTGATTTATGTGGAATGAATGATCATGATGCTTCTATGTGCCCCAATGTTCCTTGTGATGAATGTGATGGGATTGAAAATTAGCATGTGAATTATGTAGATAATCATAATTTTGAACCTATATTTTAGGTTCAAAGAAATTTTGGAAATAGGAATTATCACAACCAAGCGAACTATGATAATTATAATCAAAGTAGTGGTTGTAGAAATCATGGAGTCCAAGAGATTCGTGGTAGCTATAACAATCATGGTTATAATGGTCAAAGCCATGACCGAGGGCATTAGGATCATAACCAAGGTTATGGTAACCATAGTAAACATCATGGCCAAAATCAAGCTAGGGGTGATTGGAATAATCAAAGTAGGGGAAATTTTCAACCTAATGTTCAAAGAGGTACCCCACTTGGATCCATTCCAAATACTCAAGGCCCAAGTGATAATTTCCATGATCAACCATTTTCTTCTAGGAGTTTCTTGGAAGAGGTTTTTGAGAAACAAGCCAATTTGCTAGGATCCTACATGGCCGTTAATGATGAGAAGTTTAATGACATGTTGACTCAAAATAAGGAGTTAGGAAACCGACTTTCTCAATTGGCTAGTGATTTTAAGGAATTTAAGAATTCTTTTTTTTTTTTACTTCATCGAGCTTAGAATCTAAGAACCCTATGGATGCAATTGTTACTAGGAGTGGTAGGGTCCTTGAGAGTGGAGTACCTAAAAAGAGTGATGCTAGAGAGAGTACTAGCAACAACCCGATTGAGATTAAGGGAGATGAGAGTCCCTTAATTGGAAAAATTGATGAGGAATAAGTAGAAAGAGTGAAAGAGAAAGAGAAAGAACTTTACAAACCCAAGCTCCCTTATCCCCAAAAGTATAATAGGCACAAATTGGATGAGCAATTTGGGAAATTCATAGAGATGCTTAAGCAACTTCATCTTACTCTTCCTTTCACGGATGTGGTAGAACAAATGCCAAACTATGCTAAGTTCCTTAAAGAAATTTTGAGTGGAAAGAGGACATGTGATATGGCGGAAACGATTACCCTAACTGAGAATTGTAGTGTGTTCATAATGAATAAGATGTCACCTAAGTTGAAGGATCCCGAAAATTTCTCTATCCCTTATGCTATTAATAAGATTCAAATTGATAATGCCTTATGTGACTTAGGAGCTAGTGTTAGACTTATGCCATATTCGGTCTATCAAAGACTAGAGATAGGAGAGCTTTTACCTTCCAAGATTACATTGCAATTAGCCGATAGGTCGATCAAGATCCCAAAGGGTAAGGTAGAAGATGTTCCCTTGAGGGTGAGGAAATTTTTCATTCCGGTAGATTTTGTAGTGTTGGATATGGATGAAGATGGTACTATCCCTATCATCTTAGGTAGACTATTCCTTGCTACATCGGGGGCTATGATTGACGTCAAGAGTGCTAAGATATCTCTTAAGATAGGATAGGAGGTAGTTGAGTTTGATTTTAATGAAGGTATGAAATATCCCTCTTCTTCTTTTGAAAATTGCATGAGAGTTGAAGTTCTTGATAATATTGTGCAATCCATGCATGAGAAATTTCTCACATCTAATGATCCTCTTAAGTGTGTTTTGTTGAACAAAGAAAAAATAGGTGCTCCTAGCAAGGAAGTGAAATTGTATGAAGATTTGCTTGATGGAAGCATTGAAGGAAGTGATGAACAAATTTGCATGGGGATATCAAGTCAAGATGCTTTGCAAGTGGCCTCGACCAAAGAAGGTAAAGGTGTGCCTATGGTAGAGCTCAAACCTTTACCATCACACCTTAGGTATGAATTCTTAGGCCCAAATTCTACTTATCCCGTTCTTTCTAGTGCATCCTTGAGTGAGAGCCAAGCTCAAGCGCTATGTGATGTTTTGAGAAAGCACCAAGGTGGTTTGGGCTATACCATTGATGATATCAAGGGTATAAGACCCGCTTTGTGTACGCATCATATAACGCTTGAGGAAGGCACCCTTCCCTCTATTGAACGACAACGTAAGCTACATCCCCAAATGGGGGAGGTAGTGAAGAAAGAGATCACCAAGCTTTTGGATGCGGGAATCATATTCCCCATCTCAAGCTCTAGGTGGGTCTCTCCCGTTCATGTTGTTCCAAAGAAGGGGGGTATGACCGTAGTCAAGAATGAGAAAGGTGAGCTCATTCCGACTAGGACGGTCACCGGTTGGCGTATGTGTATAGACTATAGACGTCTAAACGCATCCACCAAGAAGGATCATTACCCCCTTCCATTCATTGATCAAATGCTTGAGAGACTAACTAGACACAAGTTTTATTGCTTCCTTGATGGTTACTCGGGATAATTCCAAATCTTAATTCACCCCGACGATCAAGAGAAGACAACGTTCACATGCCCTTATGAGACCTTTGCCTATAGGAGAATGCCGTTTGGTCTTTGCAATACTCCCGCAACTTTCCAAAGATGCATGATGAGCATTTTTGGAGATATGTTGGAGGAAGAAATGGAGGTTTTTATGGACGATTTTTCCGTAGGGGGGTTTTCGTTTGAGGATTGCCTTGAGAATCTTGGAAAATGCTTAGCAAAGTGTGAGAATGTGAACTTAGTGTTAAGTTGGGAAAAATGCCACTTCATGGTGGAGGAAGGAATAGTGCTTAGAGACAAAATCTCTCATAAAGGAATAGAAGTGGATAAAGCCAAGATCGAGGTTATTGAGAAGCTTCCACCCCCGGTGAATGTAAAGGGATTAAGATCACTTTTGGGGCATGCGGGCTTCTATAGAAGATTCATCAAGGATTTCTTAGTCATTGCCAAGCCCCTCAATGACCTTCTCCAAAAATATGTTGATTTGGTGTTTGATGACAATTGTTTGGAGGCATTCAACAAATTGAAGAAAGCTTTGACTTCCACTCCCATTGTCCAAGCCCCTAGGTGGGATTTGCCTTTCGAGCTTATGTGTGATGAAAGTTATACGGCTATTGGGGGTGTGTTGGGTCAAAGGGTTGATAAGAAGCTCCATGTCATATATTACATGTCGAAGACCCTTAATGTTGCTCAAAGGAATTACACAACAGCGGAAAAGGAGTTCTTAGCAATTGTTCATTCCTTTAAAAAGTTTCGTTGTTACTTGTTGGGGTCCAAGACTATTGTGTTCACCGATCATGCGGCTTTGAAATACCTCTTTGGGAAAAAGGAATCTAAGCCAAGGTTAATTCGTTGGGTTCTTGAACTCCAATCTTTTGATCATGAGATTCGAGACAAGAAAGGAGCGGAAAATGTGGTTGCGGACCATTTATCAAGACTTGAGGATTTTGAAGTCCAAGATGATGGGTCCCCTATTGAATATAGAATGTTGTAAGACTTCTTGTATTCTATAAATGTGAAGGAACTCCCATGGCTTTTCGATTTGGATAATTACCTTCCTTGTGGGGAGTTTCCTCCTTCTTTTTCCAAGAATCGTAGAAAGATGCTTAAGAGAGAAGCTAGGCACTATGTTTGGGATGAGCCAATTTTGTATAAGAAAGGTGTTGATGGTTTGTTATGTCGATGTGTGCCAAATTAGGAAATACCAAATGTTTTGAAGATGTGCCACTCAGATCCTAGTGGTGGACATATGGGTGTTTCTAGAACGGCTTCTGTAGACACCTAAAAAGGTCTCCCCAAAACCAAACCCAATGATGAACACCTTTCATTTCCATTATTGGTCAGGTTGAGTATTTAATCTTTGGAGTGCTTAAATCCATTTCCTATCCAATAAATTTCATGAAGCACTCCAATTTCTAGCTCATTTCCCTAAACCATAACCTATTTTCAACTTTTCGTGTCCACATCGCAAAACCGAGAGAAACTGATTTTATGGCTATATAATTTTAATAAAATTATAAATTTTTTGTATAGTCCTTGAAAAAATCTTTCCAACCATATATCATAAGCTCAATTCCGAACTATAACGAAAAAGATATGAGCAAAATACTAAACTCGGCCCAAAACCGACACCCTTCCACTAAAACGTATTATCTTAAAATCTACAAATTATTTTGAACTGATTTTAATTGGTTTGGAAATTAGACATGATAAGATTTCCAATGATATATTATATGCCATATTCCAATTACGGATCAAAAGTTATGATGATTTTAAAAACAGGTAAAAAACTGAAACTACCGCGCAAACAACATATTTGCCGCGTCGCGGGAAAGATTGACGTGGCACGGGGATTTGTACCATGTCACGGAAGTCTTTACCGTGTCACGGTACACATACCGTGACACGGTGCTTTTCTGCGCCATCCGCATGCTTATTTCACCATGACACGGTGTATTTTACTGAGCGGCGGTGGACATTGCCGTGTCACGAAGGGCATTTCCTTGTCGCGGTATTCTTTTCCGTGTCGCGGTACACATACCGTGACATGGGATATTCTCGTGTCTTTTCTGCGTAAACCCTTCATGCGTTGTCACTTCCCGTAGGTCAAATATGTCCCGCGTCACACTAATTTCCCCTATAACACGGTAGAATCTGCCGTGTCGCGGTGGAATCTACCATGTAGTGGTTACCTTTTTAAGGGTTTTTATCCTTTTTTAGGGTTCCGTATTTCCCGTGTTTTGGGCTTTATTTTTTCAAGCGCAAACCCCTCACGTCACACAACTTTCCCTGTGTCACGGCAGATTCTACCGTGTCGCGGTGGAATCTGCCGTGTCACGGTAGGGTTTTTATCCATTTTTTTAGGGTTCAGTGTGTTACCTACTCATTTTCCCTATTAATACCCCTTCCTCTCTACAGTTCGGGGCACCAAAAATCATTCTCTTCTCCCTCTTTAACCTAATTTCTAGCCTCCTTATTCTTCCATAACAATTCCCCTAAGCGCTCCAAGGAGTCCATACTTAACCCGAGGTTCCGTCCTTAAACCAAGGCGTGAAAGGTACAAATAACTGAGGGTTTGGACCAAATCAACTCTACTTTTAATTTAATTTAATTTTCATTTGATTTATATTTTTATTGAAGTTCCTAACAATTTATTCATGATGTAGCAATTTAAAGGAACGCGCGGAATTTGAGTAACTAATTAATTTAATTACTTTATATTTTTTTTTATTTTTTTTTATATTGCTAGTATCATGATTAGGTTATTTTATATTTGATTTGACTAACGTTATTATTGTTAAATTTCTTCCAATATTAATATTTATTCTATTGTTATTATGATCACCATATTGCATATTTAAAGGGAATATGTAATTGAAAATCACGCCTAATAAGATAATTTGGACAAACGCTTAAGGTTCCTTTTAATCTTGTTGTTTAATCAAGTGATCACAATATATTAGAATTATATGTTGCATTAATATTCAACCAATTTATCTTAATAATATTTTGGAGCAAATTGAATATTTGTTTGTATGCCTTTGAGGTCGTAGGAATCACTTTTCACTAAAAGAATCGAGTAGAGGCCAATACGGGCAAATGTGACTCCATGATTCACTTCGTACCATCATCCTCGATCCTCCTTTCGTGGCTCCGAACCATTTGGAGTTAGTAATCTCATCGATTATGAATGGGGTGTAACCTTCACGGGTCAATCGTTGTTGCCTATCGTTGTCCCTTATTCGTGGTTGCCTTAAATGATCCGTGAACGGTTACAAGTTCCTTAAAAACTTGTTGGCGGCTCCCTAATTTGCTTTGTCCCTAATCGTTGTCCCTAATCGTAATGTCAATTCCCACTTCCTATGAGGGCCAAGCATATTCAGACATGTTTTTACGTAGGCGCACTTCGAACGACGCCTACAATTTGGCGACTCCACTGGGGAGGATTCTTGGTTATTTATCGATTTAAGTGATCGATATTTAATTAAGATGAGTGGATGGGACTTGAAAAATTCTTGAAAAATATTCCTGTGATTAATTTGGCATTGTTGCTTTAGCATAGAATTTTTAACGTCGCATTTAGGTCTGTCCCGTAGGAAAAATTGAATAACTTGATTGCGTATGAAGGAAAACAGGGCACAAGTCTGATTTTCATACTGCCATGCCACGACAGAATCTGCTGTGTCACGGTGCAGTACACCGTCTGACGGTGTGAAGCACCATGACAGGGTGCTCTCTGCCGTGTCACGGCAGTCCTAAAATCAGTCCGGTGGCTTGTTTTCTCTCCTCACAGTCACCTTCCTTCGATTTTTCTGAAAAAACGTGTGTGTTCTTATAGACACCTAAAAATGTCTCCCCAAAACCAAACCCGTTGATGAACACCTTTCACCGCAATTATTGGTCGAGTTGAGTATTTAATCTTTGTAGTGCTTAAATTCATGTTCTATCCAATATATTTCATGAAGCAATCGAAATTCTAGCTCATTTCCCTAAACCATAACCTATTTTCCACTTTTCGTGTCCACATTGCAAAACTGAGAGAACATGATTTTATGGCTATAAAATTTTGATCCAATTATTATTTTGTTGGATAGGCCTTCAAATAAGCTTTCCAAACATATATCATAAGCCCAATTCCGAGCTATAACGAAAAAGATATTAGCAAAACACCAAACTTGGCGTAAAACCGACACCCTTCCCCTAAAACGGCCATATCTTAAAATATACATAGTATTTTGACTTGATTATAATTGGGTTGGAAAGTAGACTTGATAAGATTTCCAATGATATATTATATGCCTTATTCCAAGTTACGGATCAAAAGTGCTGATTATTTAAAAAACGGGTAAAAAATTGAAATTACCGCGCAGCAGCAAAAATGCCGCGACGCAACAAAAGCTGACGTGTTACGGGGCTGATTCCCGTGACACGGTGCCCATTTTTGTATTTCTGCAAATTTTTCTCCCGTGTCACGGGATTTCACACCGTGTCATGGTGTAATTTCCCGTGTCACTGTGCCCATTCCGTGACACGGGGATATTCCGTCTAATTTCCGCGTACTATTTACATCGTGACACGGCATACTGACAGTGACACGGTGGAAAATGCCATGTCACGGCATTTATTCCCGTGTCACGGTGCACATCCCGTGCCACGGAATTGCTCCGTGTTTTCTCCGCGTAATTTCTAAACGCGTTTTCACTTCCCGTAACCTAATTATTTCCCGCGTCACTCAGTTTTTCCCCGTGTCATGGGATCTTCCCCCGTCTGACGGTGCCTGTCACGGTGCTCTTTTTCTTGACACAATATTATTTTTTAGGGTTTTTATCTTTTTAGGGTTCCGCGTGTTCCCTCTGCTCATTTTCCCTATAAATAGGACCTCCCTTTCTGCAGTTCGGGGCCGCAATAATCATTCTCTCTCACCTTACACCAAAAATCATTCCCTTCTCCCTCTTTAACCTAATTCCTAGCCTCCTTATTCTTCCATAATTATTCCCCTAAGCACTCCAAGGAGTCTATACTTAACCCGAGGTTTCGTCCTTAAACAAAGGCGTGAAATGTACAAATAACTGAGGGTTTGGACCAAATCAATTCTACTTTTTATTTAATTTAATTTTCATTTACTTTATTATTTTTATTTAAGTTACTAACAGTTTATTCATGATGTAGCAATTTAAAGGAACGCGCGAAATGTGAGTAATTATTAATTAAATTAATTACTCTTATTTTATTTTATATTGCTAGTATCATGATTAGGTTATTTTATATTTGATTTGACTAACGTTATTATTGTTAAATTGCTTTCAATATTAATGTTTACTCTATTATGATCACTATATTGCATGTTTAAAGGGAATATGTAATTGAAAATCATGTCTAATAAGAAAATTTGGACAACCGGTTTAGGTTCCTTTTTAATCTTGTTATTAATTCAAGTGATCACAATATTTTAGAATTATATGTTGTATTAATTTTCAACCAATTTAGCCTAATAATAGTTTTGAGCAAATTGAATATTTTGTTTGTATGCCTTTGAGGTCGCATGAATCACTTTTCACTATAAGAATCGAGTAGAGGCCAATACGGGCGAATGTGACTCCTTGACTCACTTCGTACCATCATCCCCGATCCTCCTTTCGTGGTTCCGAACCATATGGAGTTAGTAATCTCATGGATTATGAATGGGATGTAACCTTCACGGGTCAATCGTTGTCCCTTATCGTGGTTGCCTTTTTATGATCCGTGAACGGTTTCAAGTTCCTTAAAAACTTGTTGGCGGCTCCCTACTTTCCTTGTCCCTAATCGTATTATGTCAATTCCTACTTCCTATGAGTGCCAAGCATATTCACACATGCTGTAACGTAGGCGCACTTCGAACGACGCCTACAGTTCTACATGCGTCTTAGCCCTGGGGGATATAAGCTCTATCAACCCAAAAACGCTCATGGCAATAAGGGTTCATCCAGGTTATTAAATCCACCCAAACCGTGAAGTTGAGTTCGATTTCATCATGAACTCGCGGAGCCGCCCGTTGGCATACACCCTCAAGGGAGGCTGCCTTGCTAACGCATCCAAACTCTTAACCATGGTACCCTATTGACACCAAATAAACCTGACCATAGTCGAACATAGAAATTGACCTTAGGTTGCGAACTATTCTTTGCATCATTGTGCCTACGTGTTTTATGTTTGGTCGTTTTGATCCTAACCTTAACGATCTTTCTTTGTCTATGGTGGATTACTTTATGACTAACGATTTCCAATGGACCGTACTCACTTAGTAATTAGCGGAGACTAAAAAAAATTGTCGTGCCACGTCGAAGTCCACCGCGCCACGGGAAAGTCCACCGTGTCACGGCAGTTTCCACCGTGGCACGGTGGAAGTCCAGCAAAAAAAAATATTATCGTGCCACGTCAGCATTCACTGTGCCACAATGAAGTCCACCATGTCACGGCAGCTTGTACCGTGACACGATGCCTAGGAAATAAGTCCAGTCAGCTATTTTTAGTCTTCCGTGTTAATTTAGTCCTCGTGTCAGTCATTTCTGTTACTGTTCACATGTCTAGCCATACGATCATACCCGAGTCTTATAACATCACTTAATCACTCACGATTCAAGTATAGTCCACACACTTTCTTTATTTTTTTTTACTCGAGTCATACACCATGTCGTTTATGATCGTATACTAGATTCATGCACCCCCATTTGCGTCATAATAAAAGATGAGTGGATCAGAGTTATTCTCACCTATTTTCAAATGACTTTTTTTCCTATCTTGAGCAATGTGTCAAACAATTAAGTGTGGTTGTTTTATTTCACATCACTTGGTCAAGGAGCAGGGGTAGATTGGTACGGTTCGAGTCATTACTACATCAACCTCTTAGACCTAAGAGGCGTTTAAAGAGAACTTTGCCATCTCCACGTCACTCATCACCTTAAAACTACTTTCAGTTTGTCACAATGGCCACTAAGGAAGATATTGTGAACATTAACAAGTCTATTGAGACAATGTCTAACATGTTACAAGAACTCACTACCAGAGTCAACACAGTAGAGGAAAACAATGTCACTGTGGCTGCAATGGACAAGATCAAAGAACAAATGAGCAATATTTCTAAGGATTTCACCTATGTGGGACGGCCTACCACTCCTTTGGATGTGAAGGACAAACTCCCTAAAAAGTTCTCCATTGCTGATACTCCAAAGTTCAAGCCTACGGACAATCCAATATTCCATTTGAAGGTGTTCTCTGCAACCATGGCTCTTAAGGGATTGGACGTAACACCCTTCCCTATGGTGTTCCCTCTCTCCTTAGAACATGCTTGCCAACAATGGTTTTATTCCCTAGATGCCAAGCGTACTGCGACTTGGTAAGATGTCACCGACAATTTCATGAACAGTTATAAGTGTAACATTCAAAGTAAAACTTCTGAACGTGAACTCTCCATTCTCAAAAAGAAAGAGAATGAAGGCTTCACTGCTTATCTGAACAAGTGGAGGGAAACAGCTGCACTCTTGGTAGATCCTCCTAAAGAAAAAGAGATGATTCGCCTCTTCATCCAAAATTTGACTCACAAGTACAGGTAACATCTCAAATTTCTTCCTTTGAACACATTTGAAGCTGTATATGACATTGGCATCAATATTGAGGATGATCTAATAAAGACTGCCGATAGTAACAATAATAACACTTGGAAAAACAAGAAGAACGACCGTCCTTATTTTTCGTCTTCTAAGCATGAAAATACTACTAACAATATTAGCCAAGTTGATCTCAATGAAGTGTTAGCTCTTGATGCTCCATTGCCCAAGAAGAAAAGAACTTACACTTCTTTAGGAATGACTTATGATGCAGCCTTTGATCGCCTTTACGGTCAAGGCTTGATCACACCTATTTGGCCATTTCCAGAGCAAAAACCTGAAGGAAGGAGCGCTAAATGGAATCCCAATGCCCATTGCAAGTACCATAAAGGAAGGGGCCACACTACAGAGCAATGTTGGAATTTGAAGGATGTCATTCAAGACTTGGTGGATGCTAACAAACTTCCTGTCCCTCTAGGCGGCAAGAAGTAATGAACACAAGGCGCACAACAAATCCTTTGTGCAAGATTTCATGATTTTTTTTTATCATTCATCTCCATTCCCCCATTCATGTCTAAAATAGGTTTTCTATTTAAAATTTTTATATGTTTCATGTGTTAAGTTCACCTTTATTCCATTTATAAAATGAGCAATTTCCTTTACATCTTGATCATAGCATTTTTCATTCACTCATCCTTAAAAAAAAACAATTACCGAACTAAACACAAGGTACATCAATGATTTGAGGCACCTTTGCAACCTGTCATTCCCTGTTACCCGTTCAATCACATTCCATTTCTTTATCAACCACTTTGAGCCTCGTCTAACGTTTGGCCTTCATTTCTTCAACCCACATTCACTTAACCCTGGGATTGGAAGATGTGTAATTGTATAACATTCAAAAAGCAAGTAAAAACAAAAATCAGCAAAGCAACAATAAAAAAATGTCTAAAGGCAAATGTTCCAATGTCTTTGATATGAACACGTCTCAAATTGCGTCTCTCATCGAGTGCTTGGTATCGTGCCTGAGAAACATGAATGCTAAGTGAGTGATAGACCACATGATCCGAGATTTCCTACATTGATTCAAAAGAATAAAAAAAAATAGAAATTCAAAACAAAAAAAAAATGAAAATAAACTTGCAAAATTCAAAATTTTCAAATTCACAATTACACATCTTGGGGATTCTCTCGGATCTTGGGCCTTGTACCCTTTTCTTCTATAAACCATCAAATTAACCACATTACAACCCTTGAAAGACCTATTTGAGGTGTACATACACTTGTGCAAAGTTCGGTTAGAGCTACATTCGGCCTGATTCCTAATGGATACGTAAGCAACCTCACATCGAGGTGCGACCACATTCATATTCATATCCATGCATGATCGAGTCAAAGAATATCAAATACTTACCCCTACCCATTTAGAGCTAGACTTGGGGGTTTGAACCCACATCATTTAGCCAACCCATCCTAAAGAGTTATCATCTTTGACTCTTCTGACATCTCTTTCCATCACCATAACCCTTGCAGCCAGCCTTAGTATCACATTTACACACTTCACTCACACATCCATATCCATATCAATCATCCTTCCCTTTTAGAGCCCTTTATCATGAAATCTTGTTTCAACACTGTGCATGTTTCATCATATTTAAAGAAAACATTTATTAGAAGAAACATTGTATACTTGCTTAGCATCCTGACCTGAGCAATATTCATTGTTTCATGCATCACATAATGTGCTGAGAAAACATTTATATATCAATAATTTTTAATCATACAAAGCATATCGTGCTTAGCTCCTTGACCTAAGCAACATTCATTATGCAATAATCACTTCATCTGTATATGTGCTTAGCTTCCAGACTTAAGAGACGTTCAAGATCGTTTCTTTACACCATATACGATGCTTAGCTCAATGACCTAAGTTCATTCATCGTGTAACATGATGTAATTGTACTTAGCCTCCTAGCCTAAGGACATGCATCATGCATACATTCCTTTCAAGAAAAGCAATTCAATCCATGCGATTCATTTTGTCTTGCTCAACGAAGAAGTTCAAAACTCTTTCCCTTTCTCATAACTTCTCTTTTGGGGAAATTAAAAAACTTTTTCAAAATTTTCTCATCGAGGGAAGTTCAAAAATAAAATTTAAATTTTCACATCTTTATTTTTCGGGAGAAATTCGGTACCCTCCACTCATGACAAAAACTGACGGAATTTTTTTGCTTTTGCATCTTCGTTTTCTTGTGTCTGCACACACACATATACACACACACACTCACAAGTCATACACATGTCATGTCACATCAAGTCAAACTTGGTCAAGTCAGTGGTCAAGCCAATCACAATATATACGAGTCCGTTGGTAAATTTATTTTTGCAGGTCTCATCTACAGCCCACGTTTAGGGACAAGCGAACCAACTACAACCCACGTCTGGGGACAAGCGGACCATCTACAGCCGACGTCCGAGGACAAGTGGACCATCTACAGCCCACGTTCGGGGACAAGCGGACCATCTACAGCCCACGTCCGGGGACAAACGCACCATCTACAGCCCACGTTTAGGGACAGGAAAACCATCTACAACCCACGTTCGGGGACAAGCGAACCATTTACAGCCCACGTTCGGGGACAAGAAAACCAACTACAGCCCACGTCCGGGGACAAGCGGACCATCTACAACCCACGTTCGGGGACAATCAAACCACCAACATTTCATGACGCAAGGTTCTCAATACATAGAGACTTGCAATCTCATCATCTGTCGACTTTCCTCAAGCATGGAAAGTATTATCTGGTGGATTTCTTCAAGCATAGAAAACCGCCAAATTCCTTTGTCGGCATTCCTCAAGCATGGAAAGTATTATCGCCATGGAAAGTATTTCAAAAAAATGTCATTCGGTGGATTCCTTCAAGCATAGGAAGCTACCAAGCTCATTTGCCACCGATACACTGGTGTTAGATAAGCATTCTATCCCTTTACTCTTTTTTTTGTACAACTAACATTTTTCTGCAGGTATCAGCGTATACAGAGTAATTTAGGATCGCAGAACGTCTTAAATCATTCTCCGTCCCTATCGACTACTTTGACTATCGTTTTCAAAACTAACGTTTCTATAAACTCAGTCAAAGTGGGGGCTTCTGTAGACACCTAAAAATGTCTCCCCAAAATCAAACACGATGATGAACACCTTTCACCGCCATTATTGGCCGGGTTAAGTATTTAATACTTAGAGTGCTTAAATCCATCTTCTATCCAATATATTTCATGAACCAATCCAATTTCTAGCTCATTTCCCTAAACCATAACCTATTTTCCACTTTTCATGTCCACATCGCAAAACCGAGAGAAACTGATTTGATGGATATATAATTTTAATCAAATTATAACTTTGTTGGATATGCCTTGAAAATAGATTTCCAACCATATATCATAAGCCCAACTCCGAACTATAACGTAAAAGATATGAGCAAAACACTAAACTCGGCCCAAAACCGACACCCTTCCACTAAAGCTGCTTTATCTTAAAATCTAAAAATGATTTTGACCTAATTATAATTTTTTTGGAAAGTAAACTTGATAATCTTTCCAATGATATATTATATGCCTTATTCCGAGTTACGGATCTAAAGGTACGATGATTTTAAAAACAGGTAAAAACCGGAACTACCGTGCAAACAACATAATTGCCGCATCGCGGGAAAGATTGACGTGGCACGGGGCTTTGTACCGTGTCACGGCAGTCTGTACCATTTCGCGGTACACATACCGTGACACGATACTTTTCCGCGCCATCTACATGCTTATTTCATCGTGACACGTTGTATTTTACCGAGCCGCGGTGGACATTGTCATGTCACAGTGGGCATTTCCGTGTCGTGGTATTCTTTGTCGTGTCGCGGTACACATACCGTGACATGGTATTTTCTCGTGTCTTTTCCGCGTAAACCCTTCATGCGCTGTCACTTCCCGTAGGTCAAATATGTCCCACGTCACACTAATTTCCCCCGTGACACGGTAGAATCTGCTGGTCGCGGTGGAATCTACCGTGTAGCGGTAACCTTTTTTAGGGTTCCGTATTTCCCGTGTTTTATCCACTTTATTTTTTCACGCCAAACCCCCCCGCGTCACAAAACTGTTCCCCGTGTCACAGTAGGTTCTACCATGTCGTGGTGGAATCTGTCCTGTCACGGTAGGGTTTTAGGGTTTTTATCCATTTTTTTAGGGTTCCGTGTGTTCCCTACTCATTTTCCCTATAAAACCCCCCTCCTCTCTACAGTTCAGGGCACCAAAAGTCATTATATTCTCCCTCTTTAACCTAATTTCTAGCCTCCTTAATCTTCCATAATAATTCCCCTAAGCGCTCCAAAGAGTCCATACTTAACCCGAGGTTCCGTCCTTAAACCAAGGCGTGAAAGTTACAAATAACTGAGGGTTTGGACCAAATCAACTCTACTTTTAATTTAATTTAATTTCCATTTTATTTATATTTTTATTGAAGTTACTAACAATTTATTCATGATGTAGCAATTTAAAGGAACGCGCGGAATGTGAGTAATTAATTAATTTAATTACTTTTTTTTATATTGCTAGTATCATGATTGGGTTATTTTATATTTGATTTGACTAACGCTATTATTGTTAAATTGCTTCCAATATTAATATTTATTCGATTGTTATTATGATCACCATATTACATGTTTAAAGGAAATATATAATTGAAAATCATGCCTAATAAGATAATTTGGACAACCGGTTTAGGTTCCTTTTAATCTTGTTGTTTAATCAAGTGATCACAATATACTAGAATTATATGTTGCATTAATATTCAACCAATTTAGGGTAATAATAGTTTGGAGCAAATTGAATATTTTTTTGTATGTCTTTGAGATCATAGGAATCACTTTTCACTAGAAGAATCGCGTAGAGGCCAATACGGGCAAATGTGACTCCATGACTCACTTCGTACCATCATCCCCGATCCTCCTTTCGTGGTTCCGAACCATATGGAGTAAGTAATCTCATGGATTATGAATGGGGTGTAACCTTCACGGGTCAATCGTTGTTGCCTGTCATTGTCCCTTATTCGTGGTTGCCTTAAATGATCCGTGAACGGTTTACAAGTTCCTTAAAACTTGTTGGCGGCTCCCTACTTTGCTTTATCCCTAATCGTTGTCCCTAATCTTAATGTCAATTCCCACTTTCTATGAGTGCCAAGCATATTCAGACATGCTTTTACGTAGGCGTACTTCGAATGACGCCTACAACTTCTAAGGTGCTTCAATGTGGATTATGGTGGCCAAACCTCTTTAAGAACACTTGGGAATTTGTCAAAAGTTGTGACCGATTCCAAAGGACTGAGAACATTTCAAGGAGAAATGAGATGCCCCCACAACCCATCCTTGAGTGGGAAATTTTCGCTGTTTGGGGAATAGATTTCATGGGTCCTTTTCCTTCTTCATATGGGAATCAATACATTCTTGTTGTCGTTGATTATGTGTCAAAATGGGTTGAAGCCATTGCTTCTTCAACAAATGACCTTAAGGTGGTAATGAAGTTGTTTAAAAAGATAATCTTCCCAAGGTTTGGCATTCCCAAGGCGGTTATAAGTGAAAATGGGTCTCATTTTGTGCACAGTGCTTTCCGGAAGATGTTGAAGAAACATGGGGTAAACTAACGTTTTGGGCTCCCTTACCATCCTCAAACTAGTGGGCAAGTTGAGGTGTCTAATCGTCAAATCAAGTTGATACTTGAGAAGACGGTTGCAAGAAATAGCATAAGCTTGATAATGCCTTATGGGCATATAGAACGACCTTTAGAATTCCTATCGGTACCACTCCTTACCGCTTGGTTTATGGTAAATCTTGCCATCTCCCGGTTGAGCTTGAGCATCGTACTCATTGGGCTATAAGAAGATCAATTTTGATTTTGCAAGTGCGGGTGAGCAACGTTGGTTAGATCTCCATGAATTGGAAGAGCTTCGTTTGGATGCTTATGATTGTGCTAGTTTGTATAAAGCTAGAGCTAAAGAGGTGCATGATAAGCTCATTGAGAAGAAGGAGTTCAATTTCGGAGATAAGGTGCTCCTTTACAATTCAAGAATGAGACTTTTTCCCGAAAAGTTGATGTCCCGTTGGACCGGTCCATTTGTTGTTCAAGAGGTCTTCCCGAATGGTCTATTGAAATTTCTCCTTTGGACCTCTCAAGGACTTTCAAGGTCAACGGTCATAGGCTTAAGCATTACTATGATTGAGTTTTTGTTGGTGTCATTCATGATATGACTCTCTTTGATCCACCTGAAGGGTAGAGAACGTCAAGATAATGACTTTAAACAAGCGCTTACCGGGAGGCAACCCGAGTTTCTAACCCTTTTCTTATTTTTCTTTGATTTTTTTTTATTTTCCTTTGATGCCTTTATTCTCTTTTAATCTTGTTTTCTATTGTGTTGTAAGTGGTTTTGATTTGATATCCAACAATTTTGGTGTCAATTTTGAGGTAGAAATGTCCAAATTCATGAGTTGGAAAAATGTGTAAGTATGAAGATTGTTGGGTTCTTATGGTGGGTTCATAAAATTCTAGTTTTGAACCCACTAAAATGGGGTTTTGCTACTGCCTATGTTGGTGTTTATCATCATCATAAATTGTGTGCCCACCGTTGTGCGCACTAAAAAAAGATAGAAGTTCATACCGAGGGAGGTGCGGGCGCGCACGAGGTAGGTGCGGCCGCGCACCCCCATGGTGCGGGCGCGCCCCTGCTCGTCTTCCCCCTCTTAAACCCCACTGTTTCTCTTTCCTTCTCTCTCTCTTACCTTACTTTCTCTCTCATGTTTTCTTTGGTTTTTTCTCAAGCATCATCTTCACCTCCATCATCATTTAGTCATTGAAATTTCATCAAAATTCATAATCATCTAGTTTATTATTGCTCTTAGTCTCAATTTTTGCACTTCCATGGTGATTTTCTCTCTCCTAAATTGAGATTTTTTGGTACTCTTTGATTGAAGTTTTGAGGTTTGCAATTTGGGATTGTTAGTGTGTAATAGTGCTCCTTGTTCCATTTCTTTGTTATTTCTCATCAATTAAAGGTATGATTTCTTTATTCTTATGATAAATTTTCTACCTTTATTGTTCATGGAGATTTGATTTGGTTTGGTACTACCCTTTTTAGCATACCCATGTTGCCTACTACTTGCTTCAATTGATTGTGTTGATGATGAATTGTTGATAAATATATGACTTTGTGGTGTTGATTTTGTTTGAGTTTATTGAAAATTTTGTCACTACCATTGTTGCATTTGTTATTTGGTGTTGTTGATTTGGTGATGATGATGTCCATAAGGGTTTGGATGGGATTATTTTGCATTTGTTATTCCCTTGATTATTTTGGTCCTTATGGGATAATAATAATAATAATAATAATAATAATAATAATAATAATAATAATAATAATAATAATAATAATATTCATAAATTATCATAAATTATAACAATTATAATCATAATCATGTTCATGTTAATATTAAAGCATAATAAACATAGCAAGATTCTAGGCATGATACTAACAAGATTAATAACAAACCCTAGCATGCCACTAAGCAATAAAAATCATATCTTTAACCCTAACATGATACTAACAATCATAAATATTAGGAAGAACATAGGAAGCATCGCAACAATCATATTTAATATTAAAAATACCCTAGACATGGTACTAGGAATATCATAATAACAATGTAAACATGATTTCTACATCATAATATCAATTAAAACCATTAAAGTACTTCCTTTGATGCCTCGTACCTCTTTCTAATAACAAAATACACACGTTAGTAACTTCAAGGAAAATAATAATCAAAACAATTAAATTAAATAATTGAAATAGAGATTTCAGACCAAACCCTCAGAAATTAAACCTTTCACGTCTAGGGCGAAGGCAACTTCGAATATGGCTAGGTGTTTCTAGGTCTTGCGAATGCGGAATTTTGTATTTGAAAACAAAGTTTAGAAAAAGAGAAAGAGAGAGAGAGATGAAATAATCAAGAAAACTTGATGAGAATTGGTGAATGATTAAGAGAGAATTAGAGAATTAATGATTGCAAATGAAAACTGATTGTAGGTGAATGAAAACGGAGTTTTTAATACGTTATTTATAGAGAAAATCAGCCAAAAAGATAAAATATCATAACAGAGCACTTGGCGCACGTAAAACAGAGTTGGCGCACCTAAAACAGAGGTGGTGCCAGCACCAGCTAATTAGCGCCAGGAGCCAATGGCTAGCACCAGGCGCCAATGGCTGGCGCCAGGCGCCAGGCCTGGTTCCAGGCGCTGATCTCAGAAATTCACGTGTTTTTGTTTTTATTATATCTTTTGATCCGGAAGTCCAAATAAGGCATAAAATATGTAGTTGGAAATCTCTTAAAGTCTACTTTTCAACCCAATTAGAATCAGATTAAAATATTTTGTAGATAAAGAGATATGGCAAAAATAGTGGAAGGGTGTCAGTTTTGGATAAAGTTTTGTGTCTCATTCATATCTTTTTCGTTATAACTCGGATTTAATATTATAATATATCATTGGAAAGATAATTTCAAGATATATCCAACCATATAAAATTTTGATAAGTATTATGAGGCACGAAAATAAAATCCGAATATATTCCACTTCGTACAAAACAAGGATTCTTAAAAGGAGTAGTTTTATTCAATTTCAAACTCTTTAAAACATAATTATCAATCCTAACTCCATTAGGATTTAAAAGAACCTTCTAGAGTATTCTAAAATACTATAATCAATTCTAATATCTTTAGGAATGATAATTAATAATAGGCCCTCCTCTAGATCATTGGGCCGCATATAAAAACCAAATCGGGCCCAATTTAGTATTTTGGCCATAACTTCCTCGATATTCATCGGAATTGGGCTTATAATATATCGTTGCAAAGCTCTTGTCAAGCCCCATCCAGCTACACTACTATTGGACCCATATCATGGACCTACCACACTGGAATGGCTGTTTTCTTAAAATAAGTTTTCAAAAACAGAGAGAAGTGAAAAGAAATTAAAACTATCCGCAACACTAGACTTTCCACACTTTCACTTTATTCAATTATGATTCGTTGTGAAAGGTACTCATCACCGGGTTTGGTTTTGGGGAGACAGAAATGGGTGTCTGCAATACCGTATATCTATCTGGCTTTCGAAACATTGCAAAAGGATCATTAGTATTGTGAGGATAATTGGTGGAGTCATATAGCTGATGATGAGGCCTATCGTCCGCAATACTCCAAGTCGACCTCTATTATTCACACGACTATGAGGTATTTTAGCCGTACCCTCACCTATGCTTTCTTCTCTAAGAAATCCCTTGGTGCCATATCCCGAGAAGAGTTAAGTTTGATTTGGCTAGCGGATAAGCCATGGGAAGAAGAATGGGAAGTAATAGATTTTGCCTCTCATTTACTTGATCGGTTTACCGATATTTGTGATGGGATTTTCCTCTCGGGTAGCATTCAAATAGGCGGCATGATCACCATCTTAGTGCTTTCGCTTGATAAGAAATATGGGCCTATGCTTAAGTCCCTTGAGCCTATAAATGAGAAGAGGGAGAAGACCCATTCCCATCTTCTAAGCATCTATGCTTTGATCAATCAAAGTTTTTTGGAGCGCACTACCAAGTAGGATTTGTTTTTTGGAAAGTTTGTTGGACTACAGATTGGTGTCTCATTCCTCACCCCGAAGCTATGTTTCGTGATTTGGATTCGAATTTGCCTTGGCGGCCAAGAAAGATGGCCATTGATCGTTGTATTCGTCGGGTTCCTTTGACTACCCCTCGTCCCAAGCGTCGTGTTCCCCCGAGTTCTCAGGGAGGTACTTCTAAATCTCCTTCTTCTTCTTCTTCTTCTTCTTCTTCTTCTTCTTCTTCTTCTTCTTCTTCTTCTTCTTCTTCTTCTTCTTCTTCTTCTTCTTCTTCTTCTTCTTCTTCTTCTTCTTCTTCTTCTTCTTCTTCTTCTTCTTCTTCTTCTTCTTCTTCTTCTTCTTCTTCTTCTTCTTCTTCTTCTTCTTCTTCTTCTTCTTCTTCTTCTTCTTCTTCTCCTTATATTGATTTGTCTAGCTTACATGATAAGATTGATGCTATTTCCCTTGCCTTATCTTCCCCTTCTTTGGGTAATGATTTTTGTCGAGGGTTATGACTACCATGCTAGGAGAATCTATGATTTGCATGTTTCTAGAGGAGAGATGGAACCATATTTGAAACCCCTACCTTTCGGTCCAAGAGGGACCAATTCCTCAATGGGAACCTTATGATAAGACTGTGGGACCCCGCCTTTGTTACCCCTATTGGGAGGGGCCCCATGTGGCACCTAGTGCTATCCGGGGGACTACCCGAGGAGACTATGATTATAAATGGCTGGGGGTGTGATTTTGCTTACGATCCGGGTAACCCTAACCCTTTTCCCTTGCCTGAGACCGATGGGAGGTGGGGACTCTTGGGTCCACCTGTTTTGGATGATTTGTCGCATTTCTATGCTTTAGATTTGCTTAGGAAGAGTTTAGGACCAAATGAAAAAGTGCTTTAGCTGCGGATTATGTGATTTGCCGTGTTGTTTTTGATAATGGTGAGGGGAGCTCTCAGTCTACCCCTTACTATAGTTCCGAGTGAGACCGACTCGGCTACCTTCCCTTCTTGCTTGATTTTCTCCAGTCTTGCTTTTTCATGCCTTATTGTTAGATTTAGCTTGGGGGGTATCTCATGGTAAGCTTGGGGGTGCTTTATTATATTTGTTTGTGCTTTACATGATTCCCCCTTGCTTTGAAGGTTCTCTATGTCTTTGTGTGAAGATTTCCTTTCTGCTGCTATCTGTTGATGATGATGTTTTTCTTCTGATGATTTTTGCTGTCATTCTGCCGATGATGTGTGATATATGTCTGTCTTATTGATGATTTTTTCTAATGATGATTTCTTTCTCTCTGTTCTTCGCCTTTATTTTCTATGATTTCTTTTGGTTTTGTTTGGAAGTTAGTAACAATTTTCTTTGTATATAGTTTTCTTTATTTCTTTTTCTCTCTTCCGGCTATGATTGTCCTGCTTCTATTTTGAGTTTTATTCGGTGACTCTTATATTAAATTTTTATTCTTGGCTAAGCATGGATTATCCGGTGAGACCTTTCCTTTTTCTTTCTTGTATTTTCTTAGTTGCTTAGATTAGGATTAGTATAGGGGAGATGAATGGTTCGAGGATGTATGTGTTTAACACCTTGCGTGTTTGGGATCTTTTGGTGTTGTTGCCATTAGATCACTTGTATTACGATTGAGATTATGTTCGGCTGATTTAAGAAATAATTTATGCTAAGGTAGTTGGTTAGAACTAAAAGGATTATGAAGCCGGATTCTACTTGATTGTGGCATGTTGGTAGTTGCTCCCTATTGTTGATTTGATGCTAATAATGAGTTTTTGCTACATCCGTGTGAGGTTCATTGTTTTTCAAGCCTTCTACATATATTTGCATGAGCGGAATGGATCCTAGAATTTTGCTAATCTTATTTGAATCTTGACTCATAGTTCTTGAATCCGAGACCGAACCATTTAGGGAGGACAAAGGCATCTTTTCGGGATGGTAAATTTTGTTTTTCTAGGATAGTTCTTTTCAATTTTGTTCCTTTTGGGTTTACATTTGCCTTCTTGCTAAACATTTGAGCCTTTTTCCCTTCTTTTCAAGCCACATCTTTAAATTCTTGAGCCTTTTGTTTCTTTTTGTTCCATATTCGGTTTTGTGAAGCAAATGGTCATATTTTGGAGATTGTGGTGTATACGTTTGGTTATTAGTTCAAAATGAAAGCAAGTTCGTGTTTTGTGTATATTTTGTGAATAATGCAAAGTGAATAAATGAAAGAGTCGTCCAATATAAAAAGGCAAGGACAAAGGAAGTGCAAAGTTCAAAAGCCGTCCAAAGTTAAAAGAGGCAAGGACAATGCATTACAAAAAGAAAAAAATGAGAAAAATGAAATTCCAAAAATATTTTTATGTATTCTTTTCTACTTCTAAGCATTAAGGACAATGCTTCATTTTAGCTTGGGGAGGAGCGTTTACGCCTTTTGTGTATATGTTTGTGAATGTAGTTTTCAATAAGCTTGGGGTATGAGGTGTATGTATTTTTGTATGGTTTGGTGACTACTTGATTGTGATCCTAAGAATTGGCCATTCTTTTGCTTCATTGATTAGGAAAACCACCAATTTTAAATTTTTAGCCTACCTACACCCTTTCTCGCCCTTGCATTACAACCTTTTGGAAAGCCCTTTTGACCTAAGTGGTTGAGTCATTCATCGGAGGAGAGGAATGTGAGTTTTAGCCTAAGGAGAGGGGATGCAAAGTCAAAATGTCGAGTAGCCTAAATTTTTCCTTTTCCGGTTCCTTCGAGGAATCATTGGGATGCTCACTAGAGGTTGATTTGAAGCTAGTAGGGAGAATGCGAAAAGAATGAACGGGATGAAAGTGGAGTGTGATACTTAGTTCTCTATGCTTAGCATGTTTTATTCTTGTATCAACCTTGGATATCTTGAAATGTGCACACCTCTATTTATTTGAGAAAGTTCTTCATTCATTTGAATTAGAGTCATGATGAAAAGGTCCACTCGTAGAGCTTTCTATCTTTCTCTTTTCTTTTGTTTTGATTTTTCCTTTTTGTTTTGCCTCGTGTTCTCTTTATGAGAGTTATAGGTCAAGCTCTTAGGAAACCTTTACGAGACCTCACTCGTCCTCATAGGCTACTTTGGGGTTTAAAGGGCTTGTTGTAGCTAAAAACAACCGTGATTCCTACGACAGTGAGTCTTAGTGTATATTCTCATCTTGAGTCTTTCTTTTTCTTTTTGAATAAGTCTTTCATCCTTATTCTTTCTTGTTTTGTTTTGCTCAAGGACGAGCAAAAGTTTAGCTTGGGGAATTTGATGAGTGTCATTTATGGCACTCATTTGGCTTCTTTTAGGATGATTTTCATGCTCTTTTATAGCTCTTTTCTTTAGTTTTCCTTAGTTTTGTTCTTTATTTCTTTTGTTTGTGCTTTCCTTAGTTAGTTTTCTTTCTTTGTGCATTTCTTTATTTATTTGGTCTTTTTCCCTTTTATTTGCTTGTTTTCATGTATTTTCAGGTTATGATCGTGTTCCAAGGATTCCCGAGCCTTCCTCTCATATTTCTCATCATTTTGGATGCCTCTTGCTTGTCATTTGGAGCTTAAGTTCGAAGGAATGCAAGGAGCAATTTCATGAAATCGGTGCATGCATGCGGTGGGGGCATCATCTTTGGCATAAACCCACCAAAAGAGCCATTTCAAGACTGCCTACCTTAGTGTTCATCATCATCACCAAGACGAGCGCACGAGGATGAGCTAGGACAAAGAAGAGGGAGCTCCCCTACTACCAGGTGCGGCCGCGCAATTGGGTGGTGCGGGCGCGCCTGCCCTTTTCTCGTGGCCGCGCCTCTCCCTTGTTGCGACCGCACATTTCAGGGTTTCTTTTGGACTATCTAACTAACTTTTCTCTTGTTTGTTTTACTATATATAGTTTTTCCTTCTATTTTTAGAGAGAGAAGGATTAGAATAAAATTAGAATTAGTTTTAGATCAAATTAGAGAGATTCTTAGAGAGAGAAACTCTAGGTTTTAGTGAAAGAATTTCATGGTGGATTGTTGATGATTGAAGATTTCTCCATTTCCTTTTATTTTTGATCAAGTTTGTAGAGATTCCTTTTCTATAATTCAATCTTTAGTTTGATCTTTAGTTTGATTTAAATTATTTTGTTGAATGTTCAAGTTTGATTGAAGTTTGATTGATTTGTTATTCGATTTTAGTTTGTTTAATTTGTTTAGTTTTTTTTTAATCTTGATTTCAATGGGTTGTGAGTATTTTGATTGCTAGGGTAATGGTGAAGCATATATGAGTATTGAATTGATGTTAATTTGGGGAAATTGATCGAGTTGATGATGTGATTAAATTAGTTAATTGATTATGTGCATGTGTGTGTTTGATTTAGGCTTGATCACCCTAGTTATTCACACTAGATTGCATTGTAGGTTCACATTGATACGGACCATTGATTTGTGGCTTGCATTTAACGATTGAGGTGACTTGTGACATTCCTAGCTAGAGTTATCGTAGTTGACGCTAGTTAGACCTCTAGGAAAATAGCTTGATATGCTCTTTTGGTTGCATTATTGGTTTTCCCTCGCATCACTCGACTTAGTCAACTCTTTCCCAATTAGTGTTTATGTGGATTTCGAGCCCTAGTTCTTGTTACATTTGTCCCAACCTAGATTGTTTAGTTGTTTAGCATTCACACCCTTACATCAACTTTCTGGAATAGCTTGACTTGACAATATAAGATCGCCCTCCATTCCTTAGTCGTTCGACCCTCGAATTACCATTATACTTGTATAAGGGTGTGTTGAGTGATTACAAATTTTGTTTGGCCTAGGGTAGGGTTAGTGTCAACGAACTAGTCCGACCCCTTCTCAAGCTTCAAATATTAATTGCGCTTATTTACATAATCGGTTAAAACAACTTTGACTAGTTTTAATTAGGCGTGCGAATTGAATTAACCATCTAGATTAGCTACTAATTATCGCGTGTATATGCATTGTTACTTGTTTATTGTTGTAAAATGCATGGGCTATTCACAAATAGTGAATGGAATGTATATTCTCTCACAGGTTTTATAAAAATGGCAACTAGTGGGGCCCGATTAGGATAGAAAATACGGACTGCGATCCGTGATGTATTTTTGTAAATCTAAATACGCTCTGCAAACCGTTGAGTATTTTTTTACCTTAATATTTAGATTAGTCCTAATCGTAGTTACTAGTATTGCATAATTATGGCCAAGTCTTGAAGATGGAGGTTCTTGGAAGACAAAGCCATGAAGTTGCAAAAGAAGTCCTTTTGAAGCCTTGATGAATTCAAGGGGTCATGCTAGTTGCCAATATGCATCAAAATGCTTATTCTTTACATATTTATGATTATTTATATATGAATTATATGTTAGATGCATGTTTAAGATTTCGAATGTTGTAATGATTAATTAAGTTCACTTAAATAAACCAACATAGAAACACTAGGTCCCTAAATATTGAGTAAAATTTCCATTCCAAAACAACAATTATCGACCTATTGAGAGTAGTGATGGGCTACGCCAAAGCGAGGCATCACTACTACTCCTTAGACTCATAAGTCATACCGGGTATGCAAGTTGGTTTTGGTTGTACTCAACGATATGAGTGATGGATTCCTAAAATGTCGTGGCAAAGTGGATAAGTTGTTGAGAGAGAATTAGATGCGACAATTTATTCAACCAAGAGTGGCTAAGAGCCATTAGCAAAGCGTTGCTTACCTTGGTAGATTAAGTGCTAAGATAAGCCAAAGCATGCTTAGCCACTCTTTGTTTCCTTGGATCATGGAATCGCCTTATTCTCGCCAAATGGGGACAAATTTAATGCGTGGATAAGACGTTTAATAAGATTGAAAATTTGCATTAATACCTTTTAATTTTCAAACATATTATGTTATTTACTTGATAAATGGTTATGCTTTGCACTTATATTTGTAGAATTCCAAATCAAACTATATTTTTTTCCATGATTGGTAAAGGAAATCTTTGAGAATAGTTCTCAAAGAAAAGTAAAACATTTCTAAAATACAATTCTCATAAATGACTGTAGGCGTCGCTCGAAGTGCGCCTACGTTAAGCAATGTTGTGAATATGCTTGGCACTCATAGGAAGTTGGAATTGACATAATACGATTAAGGAAAAAGCAAAGTAGGGAGCCACCAACAAGTTTTTAAGGAGCTTGTAAACCGTTCACGGATCATTTAAGGCAACCATGATAAAGGGACAACGATTGAAAACAACGATTGACCCGTGAAGGTTACACCCCATGCATAATCCATGAGATTACTAACTCCATATGGTTCGGAACCACGAAAGCAGGGGCGGGGATGATGGTACGATGTGAGTCATGGAGTCACATTCGCCCGTATTGGCCTCTACTCGACTCTTATAGTGAAAAGTGATTCCTGCGATCTCAAAGGCATACAAACAAAATATTCAATTTCTCTAAACTATTATTAAGCTAAATTGGTTTAATAATGCAACATATAATTCTAAATTATTAGTAATTACTTGATTAACACAACAAGATTAAAAAGGAACCTAAGCCGGTTGTCCAAATTATCTTATTAGGCGTGATTTTCAATTACATATGCCCTTTAATCATGCAATATGGTGATCAATAAAAATATTAGAATAAACATTAATATTGGAAGCAATTTAACAATAATAGTGTTAGTCAAATCAAATAATAAATAAACCTAATCATGATACTACAAATATTAAAATAAAATAAGAATAATTAAATTAATTAATTACTCACATTCCGCGTGTTCCTTTAAATTGCTACATCATGAATAAATTGTTAGTAACTTCAATTAAAATATAAATCAAATTGAAACAATTAAATTAAATAAAAAGTAGAGTTGATTTAGTCCAAACCCTCAGTCAATTATACCTTTCACGCCTTGGTTTAAGTATAGAATTTTGGGTATTATATGGACTCCTTGGAGTGCTTAAAGGAATGAATAGTAAAAGAATGGGGAGGCTAGTGTTTAGGCTAAAGAGGGAGAACATAATTATTTGATGATCAAGATTGTTGATGATTGGAAAAGAGGTGATATGACCTCTATTTATAGAGAATAAAAAGAAGGGTTGAAGAATTAAGATAAGATCCGAATTAAATCGGAATAAAACTCAATAGACTACAGTTTTTGCGGTTTCTTTTCATATCTTTTGATCCAGAAATTGGAATAAGATGAATAAGATATTGTTGGAAATCTCTTGAAGTCTAATTTCTAACACAACTAGAATCAGATTAAAATATTTTATATAATAAAGGATATGGCCGAAATAGTGAGACGGTGTCAGTTTTGGAAAGAGTTTGATATTTTATTCATATCTTTTCCGTTATAGCTCAGAATTAATATTATAATATATAATTGGAAAGATAATTTCAAGTTCTATCCAACTATATAATATCTGGATCAAAAATATGAGGCATGAAAATAATATCTGTCTATATTTGAATGTCTTTCAATTCGGATAGAAATAGGATTTTCAAAAAAAGGAGTTTTATTCAATTTCAAACTCTTTAATCTAATCTTTTCATAAAGGATAATTAGGATATTTAAGAAAATTATAGAAGCTTCCAATTAATCCTAATTTGTTTAGGAATGAGATTAAATAATTTGGACCCTCCACATGATCATTGGGTCGTAGGTAAGGTGGGCTTAGGTTTGGTTTGAGCTAAGTTTAATATTTTGGTCATAACTTATTCGCTATAACTCAGATTTGGGCTTATAATATATCGTTAGAAAGATCTTTTAAAGCCCCATCCATTTATTTAATCATTGAACCCAGATAATGGACCAAAAAAAACTGGACTAAATGTTTTTATAAAAAGGACACGAAATGAATGATTTTAAAAAAGGACACGAAATGAATTATTTTGGGTTTAAAGGCACGAAAAGAGGAATATAAGTTATGGTTTAGGGTAATGGGATAGTATTTGGGTTGTTTTTATGAAATGGAAATATGGATTTAAGCATTCCAAGATTAAATACTCAACCCGACCAATAATGGCGGTGAAAGGTTGTTCATCATCGGGTTTGGTTTTGGGGAGACATTTTTAGGTGTCTACAATGACTTTTATAACAAAGTCCTAAAGGACGGTTGGATATCATGTATTCAAAATACTAGGTAGTTTTGGTAAAACATGAAGTATTGAGTTGCAAACTCAAATTGTCAATATTGACAACCAACATATCTTTTCGCTTAATACATAGATGAGTAGGACTCATTGATGTAGTAATTCAAGCGTGAATTAAAGGAAAATATGAAACTTTGTTTTACGGCGCATTAGATGCTTAATTATGCCTAACAAAGTATAAAATTCAAAGACTCTTAAGGAAATGGTTCTTAAATATTATGAGATAAAGTATGATAAGAAATATAGGAAACGAGGAACAAAGAAAAGGAATGAGATTCCATTTTACTAAAGAATTCATGTTATTGAAGTTAACTTAGCAACTCATTATCTTCACAAAGTATCGGATACTGCTTGAGTGTTCCACTTTGAAAGAGACCTCAAACTATTGAAGATAAGCTAAGTTATCGACTTTCAAGCTTAGAATGAAGCAAGTGGTGCTACATCAGTTGTAAGGTCGTATGCTTTGTTTAAAGACCTTTAAGCTAAGGCTGGAACAAATAAATGGTTACTACGTTCCATAATCAGCAATTGATTCGTTTACACACGGAAAGACTCACATTCAAAGCGATGAGCAATAGTTGCAAATTTATTTGAATCACATGGTTGTTTAAACCATGAGTCAAGAATGCTTGATTATAAACAAACATTTTCTTAACATGATAATCTGGGAAAAGCGCAAAGTCATGGGCATGATTTGCGTTCCTGTAGACACCCAAATGTGTCTCCCCAGCAACCAAAACTCTCCAATTCTCTTCTCTCTCTAAGATAAAGCTTATTCTCTCTCTCCCTCTTTCTAAGCCTAGCCTTTTACAAATACAATTCTTCATACGTTAGCACTAGACACACCTAGCCAAGTCCAAAGTTACTTCTAATTCGCCCTAGACGTGAAAGGTTTGATATTTCTAAGGGGTTTGGTCCATAATCTCTATTTCAATTATTTAATTTAATTGTTTTGATTTTATATCTTCCTTGAAGTTACTAACGTGTGTATTTTGTTATTAGAAAGAGATACGAGGCATCCAAGTAAATAACTTAATTATTTAATTGGTATTATGATATATAAATCATGTTTAAGTTTGTTTTCTTGATTCCTAGTATCATGTTATGATGCTTTTCCTAGTATCATGTTTAGGGTGACAAAATTAAGTTTCTTATGTCAATTATGATTTCTATGATGCTTCTTATGTCTTTCTTAATATATCATATTAATATCATGTTAGGGCTAAAGCTTTAATTTTTATTGTTTAGTGACACGCTAGGGTTTGTTATTAATCTTGTTAGTACATGCCTAGGATCTTGCTAATATTATGCTTTAACATGATTATTTTAATTATAATTGTTATTTTTATAATTGATATAATTATTATTATTATGATTATTATGTTGCTTTATTATATTAATTGTTATTGCTTCATCAAGCCTTTTATGCATGTTTAAAGGGAATTGGTATTTGTAATCATGCTTAATAAGATAATTAATAATCTTGTTTAGGGTTAATATGATTATAATTCAAGTGATTGCCAATAATAGTTTTAATTGTGCATTAATATTCAACCAACATAGATAAACAGGTTTAGGGTAAACCTAATGATTGCATGTTAGTCAGAAAGCGCACATGAATACGAGTAGAATAAAGTAGAGGCCAATTATTAGGGCAGGTTCAATCTCTTTTAGCTTAGATTTGTACCTTCATCCCCAAACTTCCAGTCTTGGTTCCAGACCTATTGGAGTTAACGATCTCCTGGATCGTTAAGGGGTGTAACCTTCACCCTGTGAACGGTTTACAAGTTCCTAAAACTTGTTGGCGTCTCTTTTAATTTGCTCTATCTTCCTTCCCTTTGGACGCCACCGTACTTTAGTGTATGATCACAGTGGGGTTTAAGTTTGGGGTAATGCTTAAAATATTCCCTACAGTTTTTTGGTGACTCCACTGGGGAGGATTTCTATTTCAATTCCTAAAATTTATTTTGGCAATTATTTAGAATGAGTGGATGAGACTCGAAAAGTTCTAAGTATTTCATGTCCGTAATTTTGATAAACATTATTGTCATATGCATAAAAAAAAGGTTCTCATTGGAAAGACCATCCGTAATAAGTAAAAAACATAGGACTTTTACACTTAGGTAATTTGAGGAATATCTTTCACAACTAGAATCGAAATAATGTTGCGAAAAACTGAGAAATTTTACGAATACAAAAAGCAGCTGAGGCATGTAGGAACTGGCGTCTAGAAAACAGAGCTTGTCGCCAAAGATATGGCTTTGTTGCCGAGTGACAATTCTGTCGCCATGCGAAAGGGCTATATAGCGGCGACAGTCCCTGTTTGCTGGCGCTGCGTTCTTCCAATACCGAGCCAGAAATATGAGTTTTAATTTCGACCAGTTCTTGCACTGTTGGCTCAATTCTACTTCTTGATTGAGTTTTTCTCACTTTTCTGAAACCCATATTTTTTCTATATATGGACATAACCCTCTGGGAATTCATGCTCCATTTACCTGATTGAACGCTTCTGGGCAACAAAGGGTACATCCGAGAATGTTGAATTCACCAAACCATGGAAGCGAGTTTAACTCGCGGGTCCCATCCACTCGCGCCAACCCTTCCAAAGGTAAGGCTTCCACGCGGTGCATCCGGACTCATAACCATAGACCCTCTTTGACTAACACATATCCCGAACTTTAGAGAACTAGAGCCATTGTTAGGTTGCAAACTCATTGTATCATGTTGTGACTACTTGACTACTTGTGCATCTCTTACTTGTGCATACTTATTATGTGACTAAACTAACCGTTTGGTTTGAGTTGTGTTTATAAATAAGTCTTAATAAAATAATTAATGACTAAATTATTTTTCTTAATAAATTAATTAATTAATTAATTTGAGTTAAAAAATATAACTTAAATCGAGTCATAGTTCTTTTAATTCAATCCGGATTTTTATTACCGTATACTGCACAAGCGTAAACGTGTTTTGGTCATAGCCGTAGTTCTAGAAAGAGCTACGAGTCTTAGAACCTATGGATCTATAGCCCCGAGTTTTATATTTAATTTAGAGTTGGTTTCATCCCAATCAAAATCACAGATCAAAAGTTATGACTAAAATACTACAACTTGTTCAGTTTAATGCACATACATGAGGTGTTAACTTAGTCTTTGCTTGAGTCTAGTCACATAGTCTAGTCACATGGTCATGACAGGAGTATTAACATGTCACCTACGCTCACTAGTCTTAGCACACATTTTTTGTATATGTCACCATGACCATGTCTCAGGTTTATGCATGAGTCGGATTTTTCCGTCATTTGAGTTGGGGGTACATTCTATTCCTAATTTTTTCATATCTCTCCATCTACATCATCTTTTCATTCTCTACATGCTTTCTCCATATCACAACCTTCATTCTTCCTACCTTCTTCCATCCATTCATGTTGAATCGAGTTTGAGTCATGCGATTGACAAACAAAAAAATGAGGGTAATGACGAAACAAATGCACAAGGCAAGCTTCTCACCAAGATTTCATGCTTTCTTATTATTTTTTTTAAGTCCCTTCCCCAATAAGTGTAGCATAGTTTAGGCGTCGCTCGAAGTGCGCCTACGTTAAAAGCATGTGGTGAATATGCTTGGCACTCATATGAAGTGGGAATTGACATAATACAATTAGGGACAAGGAAAGTAGGCAGCCGCCAACAAGTTTTTAAGGAACTTGTAAACCGTTCACGGATCATAAAAGGCAACCACGAATAAGGGACAACGATAGGCAACAATAATTGACCCGTGAAGCTTACACCCCATTCATAATCCATGAGATTACTAACTCCATATGGTTCGGAACAACGAAAGGAGGATCGGGGATGATGGTACTAAGTGAGTCATGGAGTCACATTTGCCCGTATTGGCCTCTACTCGATTCTTATAGTGAAAAGTGATTCCTGCGATCTCAAAGGCATACAAACAAAATATTCAATTCGCTCCAAACTATTATTAAGCTAAATTGGTTGAATATTAATGCAACATATCATTCTAAAATATTGTGATCACTTGAATTAATTAACAAGATTAAAAAGGAACCTACACCGGCTGTCCAAATTATCTTATTAGGCGTGATTTTCAATTACATATTCCCTTTAAACATGCAATATAGTGATCAATAAAAAATATAATAGAATTACCACTAATATTGGAAGCAATTTAACAATAATATCGTTAATCAAACCAAATAATAATAAACCTAATCACGATACTAGAAACTAGAATAAAAATTAGAGTAATTAAGTGATTAATTACTCACTTTCCGCGTTTCCTTTAAATTGCTACATCATGAATAAACTGATAGTAACTTCAATAAAAATATAAATCAAATTAAATTAAATCAAATAAAAATTAGAGTTGATTTGGTCCAAACCCTCAGTCAATTATACCTTTCACGCCTTGGTTCATGTATAGAAATTTAGGTATTATATGGACTCCTTGGAATGCTTAAAGGAAGAAATAATGAAAGAATGGAAGGCTAGTGTTTAGGTTAAAGAGGGAGAAAAGAATTATTTGAAGATCAAGCTTATTGATGATTGGAAAAGGGGTGATATGACCTCTATTTATAGGGAAAAAAGAGGGTTGAAGAATCAAGAAAAGATCGAGTTCGAATCGGATTAAAACTCTTGCGATAGACAGCAGTTTTTGCGGTTTTTGTTTTTATCATATCATTAGATCCAGAAATCGGAATAAGATAAATAAGATATCGCTAAAAAGCTCTTGACTTAGGTTCGGTTTGGGCTCAGTTTAATATTTTGGCCATGACTTATTCATTATAACTCGGATTTGGGCTTATAATATACCATTGGAAAGATCTTTTAAAGCCCCATCCAACTATTCAATAATTGAACCCAGATAATGGACGAAAATAAACTGGAATAAATGTTTTTATAAAAAGGACACGAAATGAATGATTTTAAAGGACACGGAATGAATGATTTTAAAGGACACGAAATGAATTATTTTGGGTTTAAAGGCACGAAAAGAGGAAAATAAGTTATGGTTTGGGGAAATGGGATAGGAATTGGGTTGGTTTATGAAATGAAAATATGGATTTGAATATGGATTTAAGCACTCCAAAGATTAAATACTAAACCTGACCAATAATGGCGGTGAAAGGTTGTTCATCATCGAGTTTGGTTTTGGGGAGACATTTTTAGGTGTCTACACATAGGCACCCTTCATCTTCATTGAATTAATTTCTTAGAGTTTGATTTTTACCCTTCACTTTTTAAATAAAATGAGCATTTATTCCTTACTTATGATCATTACATTGCCAAAAAAAAATAAAAATAAATTCATGTCGAACTAAGCACAAGGCATACCAATTATTAGAGGCACCCCTTGTAGCCTATCATATCATCTTTACCCCTCTAATATGAAATCCTTTTTTGATAAACACTTTGAGCCCCGTCTAACGATAGACCTTTCATTTTTCAACCCATATCTACCTAAACTTGGGATGGGATGGTGTGCAACTTATGCAATTTTCAATTTCATAAAAAGCTTGAGTGACTTCAAAAGATTAAAATATCAAAATATAAGCAAAAAAATAAATGAAAGTGTACAAAAGAGCAAGTGTTTCAATGTCTTTGATATGAAAATGTCTTCGATATGAACACGTCTCAGATTGCGTCTCTTATCGAGTGCTCGGTACCGTGCCTGAGAAACATGAATTCCAAGTGAGTGATAGATCGCATGATCGGGATTGCCCACACTTATAAAAAAGGTTCAAAATAAAAAAAATACAAAAGCAAAAAAAGAAAATAGAGCAAAAAAGAGTTAAAACCCTCAAGCGTAAAATTAAAATATTAAAAAGCAAAGTTTCACACCTTGGGAGCTTATCTAGGGTCTTCAGCCTTTATTCCCTTCTTCTTCAAACCTTTAGCCTAACCACGTTACAACCCTTCAAAAGACCTTTTTGAGGTATACACATTTGTGCGAGGTTCGGCTAGAGCTACGTTCAGCCTGATTCCTAATGGATACTTAGGCAATCTCACATCGGGTGCGGCCGTTATAAAAATGCATTCATATTTACGTTCATAATTGATCATATCTAGGAATTTCCAATGTTCATCCTTATCCATGTAGATCTAGACTTGGGGGATTGATTCTTTCATCATTAGCTTACCCAGCCTAAGAGTCACCACCATTTGACTCTTTTCAACATATTTTCCCACACTTAGCCCTTGCGGCCTAACTTTAGTATAACTTTCACACACATCACAAATACATGACCAAATAGTCCTTCCCTTAGGTACCCTTTGTCATGAAATCTTAACACAACGCTAAAGCATGCGTTGTCATATCATCATTGCATAACGAAGTATGAAGTGCTTAACCTCCGTGTCTAAGTTACCTAAATATTTTCATCAAAGATAGCCTAGGATTAATTAATCCTTTCAACTTGAGAGATCGATCAAATGACATTTAACTATAAGCTCAGTCAACATGCACCCTCAAACACTTTGATTCTTTTTCACGTCCTTCTTTTTTTGGAGAAAGTCAGTACCCTCCACATTAAAGACGGAAATTTTTTGCTTTTTTTCATTTTCGAGTCGCACAATCACATTATAATGCACACACGAATCATGTACACATTGAATCATGTCATTTTATGGCATCGAGTTATGTCTACGCACACATGAGTCACATGAAACGAGTTGTCATACCTTGAGTCATGTCAAGTCAATGATTCAAGTAACACTAAGTCTTAGGTCAACCCTAAAGAAAGATGAGCAAAGTCCTATAGTCCAAAATATAAGTGCAGGTATATTCCAAAGAGCAAACGTGTAAGAATATTCTCGGATTTTTTTTGAAAAATTGCGAATATGACCACATGAGATTCTTCCAAGATAAGAGGAATTTGAGCAAAATTACATGGATCAGTAAATTAGAGATGAAGAGCTTTAATTTACAAAAGATTTGAGCAGATTTGGTTGAAAGGAAATGACCAAGTTCAAAGTTTGGAGCGAAACCGAGCAACGAATAGCAGCAGCAAGAACAAAATAAGGAAGACCCGACTCCAGCGCCTGGTGACAACATCTGCCGCCTGGTGACAGAAGCAAAGTGCAGCGACACATTTTCCAATCCGGCGTTGGTGCGGCGACACAATGCATGGCCCCCATATTCGATTATGCGGACCTAGTATAGAAATTTCAGGGTTCCTTGGTACGCCAGTTAGCCCATCTAAGCAATTTGACATGATTTAGTAATTCGCTCGATTACAATCACACAAAGTGATCGACCTGATAAAAGATTGTCTCATTTAGCTTAAAGCGCCTAAACATTGGCTCATAGCAAAGCACCGACATAATGGTTCACAAGTAGAAAAAAGTACCGACGTAATGGTCACAAATAGCAAAAATGCGCCGACGTATTGGCACCGCGGAAATTACAACAAAAAAATTGCACATCAAAGTTCAAGCGAGCTTTGAAGAAAGACAAACGTTGGTCTTCGGTGATTTTCTTTGGAACATTATCATAACAACTGAGGATGACTTCAAGCGAAGTTATCTTCGACTGCGTTCCCTAGGATATGGAAGGTTGTCAGAAAGATGAGGATGGTTTCAAGAGAAGTTATATTCGACGACGTTCGCTAAGATTGTGGAGGTTGTCATTAAGATTTGAGAAGATAAGCACGAGATAAGCGGTCTTCGACAGCATTCGCAAAGATTGTGGAGGTTGTCACCAAGATTTGAGAAGATAGAACGAGATGGGCGGTCTTCGACAACATTAGCTAAGATTGTGGAGGTTTTCACCAAGATTTGAGAAGATAGCACGAGATGGGCGGTCTTCGACAGCATTTGCTAAGATTCTGGAGGTTTTCACCAAGATTTGAGAAGATAGCACGAGATGGGCGGCCTTCAAACGACATCGCTAAGATTGTGGAGGTTGTCATCAAGATTTGAGAAGAGCAGTTCGTGATGAAGTGGTCTTCGACGACTTTTGCTATGATTGGCAAGGTTGTCATTATGATTCACGGAAAAGGTTCGAGATGTAGCAACATTGATCGACAACGTTCCCTAGCTTGTGGAGGGTTGTCACAAACAAATGGAGGTGATTTCAAGCGAAGTTATCTTCGATCATATTCCCTAGCTTGCGGAAGATGGTCACAAGGTGGTATAAGATCGTTTTAAGCGAAGCAATCTTTGATAGTATTCTCTATCTTGTAGAAGACTATCACATCGGAAATTAGAGGCAGTTACAAGCGTAGCCGTCTTTTGGCGGTATCCCCTAACTTGAGGAATATCTTCAAAGCTCTTTGTTCAAAGGCGTGTGGACACATCCAAAAAGCTCCATTATTTAGAGACGAGTGAACATCAAAACAACAAGATAGCGTTCCCTAGCTTGTGGAAGGTTGTCACAACAGCAAATGCAACACAAATCGGTTACCAACAGGGATGTGTGCTCGACGGTGCAAGATATGCGTTTCTTAATTCTTTTATCTGTTTTAAACTAACGCTAGTTTGCAGGTATCGGCGTTACAAGAGTGATTTAGGATCGCAGAATGTTCTGAATCATTCTCCGTCCCTATCGCTACTTTGAATTTTGTTTTCGATACCCAAGTTTCTCCAAACTCATTCAAAGTGGGGGCTTCTGTAGACACCCAAATGTGTCTCCCCAACAACTAAAACTCTTTAATTCTCTTCTCTCTCTAAGATAAAGCTTATTCTCTCTTTCTCCCTCTTTCTAAGCCTAGCTTTTGATAAACACAATTCCTCATACGTTAGCACTAGACACACCTAGCCAAGTTCGAAGTTGCCTTTTCCCTAGACGTGAAAGGTTTAATATTTCGGAGGGTTTGGTCCCTAATCTCTATTTTAATTATTTAATTTAATTGTTTTGATTTTATATCTTCCTTGAAGTTACTAAAGTGTGTATTTTTATTAGAAAGAGATACGAGGCATCCAAGTAAGTGATTTAATTATTTAATTGATATTATGATATAGAAATCATGTTTAGGTTGTTATTTTTATTCCTAGTATCATGTTAGGATGCTTTTCTTAGTATCATGTTTAGGGTGACAACAATAACTTCCTTATGTCAATTATGATTTCTATGATGCTTATTATTGTCTTTCTTAATATATCATGTTAGTATCATGTTAGAGCTAAAGCTTTGATTTTCATTATTTAGTGACACGCTAGGCTTTGTTATTATTCTTGTTGGTATCATGCCTAGGATTTTGCTAATATTATGCTTTAACATGATTATTTTAATTATGATTGTTATGTTTATAATTGTTATAATTATTATTATGATGATTATTATGTTACTGTATTATATTTATTGTTATTACTTGATCACGCCTTTTATGCATGTTTAAAGGGAATTGGTACTTGTAATCATTCTTAATAAGATAATTCATAATCTTGTTTAGGGTTAATATGATTATAATTCAAGTGATCTCTAATAGTAGTTTTATTTGTGCATTAATATTCAACCAACATAGATAAACAGGTTCAGGGTAAACCTAATGATTGCATGTTAGTCAGAAAGCGCACATGAATACGAGTAGAATAAAGTAGAGGCCTATTATTAGGGCAGGTTCAATCACTTTTAGGTTGGATTTGTACCTTCATCCCCGAACTTTCAGTCTTGGTTCAGGCCTATTGGAGTTAACGATCTCCTGGATCGTTAAGGGGTGTAACCTTCACCATGTGAACGGTTTACAAGTTCCTAAAACTTGTTGGCGACTCTTTTGCTCTATCTTCCTTCCCTTTGGACGCCACCGTACTTTATTGTATGATCACAGTGGAGTTCAAGTTTGGGGTAATGCTTGAAATATTCCCTACAGTTCTGAACATCTTTAGCAATGTCACATCGACAAGAACGTACTCAAGGATCTATTAGATAGGCTCTTGATGGTTGATCGATTCGAAATCGTTCTAAGACAAGCAAGCTTTACTTGTTGAAACCGACAAAGTAAAGAGCTATTGTTCTTGGTATAGAAAAATGACTCCCAAAGCTAAAGAGGATCATTTACTTCAACGTTTCATAAATAATTTAAGAATATGGATATATTCATCAAATGTGATTTAACTTGACCTTGAATAGTTCAAGAGTTCAGTGAAGTACATAATCGACTTGGCAAGATATCAAAACGTCTAGATTAGATAGAGTGATATTTTCTTGAGCCAAGCGTGACCATCACTAAGTTATGAAATTGAAATTTTCATAAATAACTTCACAAAGAACATAGTGTGTCTTCACGGAGGCCTCGATGCCATTTAAAAAAGACTCGAACCATGATGGATCACATCCCTTCCTATAAATTTCTTAAGATTTGCACGAAGGACTAATGTTACACTAAAAAAAATGTCGAAGCTAAGAAAGGATGCCATATTTAGTTATGGATAGAATTATCTTCTAAATTTTTTTCAAGTATATGTCTAAAACTCTTAGCCACAATGGGAGTTCACTGGCTCAGTGGGAGCTAAGTGACTTAGTGGGAGCTCACCGGCTTAGCAAGAGCTAGGTGGTTGAGTTGGAGCTTAATGGCTCATTAAAGGCTAAGATACCTCAAGTGGGAGATTAATGGCTCATTAAAGGATAAGATAGCTCAAGTGGGAGCTAACTGTTTTTTTAACAACGAACTTTTACCCAAAGACAATATACATGTCTCTTGGTAAGCATTCATGTGAGACCACGGGCATTACCTCCACAACCTAATTGAGAACATAGTGTTTGTTGCTCTAAGTGGTGTCTTTCTGGAAAGTAACACATTTCCTAAACGACAAGTGGGAGGAAAATGAACTCGATGACAATCGAGCTTAGCAACAAACTAGAATTGAGAATCTCGGAAGACCTTAAAAGGGCTTCGTGACAATACTTGATCAAGAATACTCAAAAGGACTTTAAAAGTGCCTTAAAAGAGAATTCATTTCTCACAAGACTTTTAAAAAGTTGGAGTAAGATTAAGAAAATCAAAGGGCTTTGGAAGCGCCTTGAAACTCAGTGTTTGATGCAATAACCCCGTATAGGTATAGAATTCACCAAAGGCTTTGGTTGAATCCTATAAACTTTCTATTAAATTAGAATTAAACCTAAGACTTACAAGCATACTATTTACTATTTACTATTAGATAGTAAAGGAATAATGCCTTTTAAGATAGCTACAAAAAATCCAAATTCCGAATAACGGTTAGAGGCCATAAAATCCCGAGATCGACTCCATGTTTGAAAATCATGTTTGAAATTTGATTAATTTGCATAAAGGGTGAATTACCCATCGATTGCAAATAAGTTTTCAAGGAGGAAACTAACAAATGTGGAAATGTATATGCATACATCGCTAGATTGGTTGAAAAGGATACAATTAAATTCACGGAGTTGATTTTAATAAAAACCTACTCACCAATTGGAATGCCAAAGTCTTTTCGTGATTGTTTAAGCAAAATTGCTCATATGAAATATGTCAAAATAGATACCAAAACCGCCTTCCTGAAATAGGATTTTGGAAGTGACTATGAAAATAGTCTAAGGGTTTTGAAAATGTAAATAAATGCTAGATTTAAAAGCAAGCTCAAGGAATCCATCATGGGATCAATGCAAGCATTGCATATAAGAATTGGAATATGTTTTCTCATGAAGTTAATAAGAGGATTGTATTATTGAGAAACATAGAAATTCTTATGAATAAGAAGTTTAGTGGGCGCAAAAGTAAATTATATAAAGGTCCAACGAAAAGTTTACGAACTCTATTGTGAAATAACTGTCAAATACTAAATGCTTAGATTTGAAAGTATTTTTGACAATGGACAACACAAAATATGATACTTAGTACATATTGGGTATTAAGATCTATTGTATAGACTTAATAAAATGTTTGAATGTGTAAGGGATTTTATCGTGTTAAACATGAATTGAAGGACTTTGAAAGACTTTCGACCATTATGTATATAACTAAGTAAATTCTTGAACTAAGTATAAGCTAGGCTAAATACTAAGTCAAACAAGAAAGACTTTAGTAAGAGACTTTCAACCGTATCACATAGTGAACAATTTAAGCAAGACTTAGTGAAAATGAATGAGCTAAAATGTAACGTGGATGTGTAGGGAATAATTTCAAGAGTTAATCCCCTAACTTGAACCCCACTGTGATCATACACTAAAGTACGATGGCGTCCAAAGGGAAAGAAGATAGAGCAAAAGAGTCGCCAACAAGTTTTAGGAACTTGTAAACCGTTCACGAGGTGAAGGTTACATCCCTTAACGATTAGGAGATCGTCAACTCCATAAGGTCTAGAACCAAATAAGGGTTCGGGGATGAAGGTACTAATTCAACCTAAAAGAGATTGAACCTGCCCTAATAATAGGCCTCTACTTTATTCTGATCGTATTCATGTGCGCTTCCTGACTAACATACAATCAATAGGATTAACCCTAAACCTGTTTATCTATGTTGGTTGAATATTAATGCACAAACAAAACTATTATTGGCGATCACTTGAATTATAATCAAAGTTTACCCTAAACAAGATTATTAATTATCTTATTAAGCGTGATTACAAGTACAAATTCCCTTTAAACACGCATAAAAGGTGTGATCAAGCAATAACAATAAATAATGTATCAAGCAACATAATGATAATCAATAGTAATAACTAAAATAGTCATAATAATAATCAAAACAATAATCATCATAATAATAATTATAACAATAATAAAATTATAATCATAATCAAAACAATTATAAAAATAATCATAAATCATGTTAAAGCATAATAAAAATAGCAAGATTAGAGGCATGATACTAACAAGATTAATAACAAATCCTAGCATGTCACTAAGCAATAAAAACCAAATCTTTAACCCTAACATGATACTAACAATCATAAATTTTAGGAAGAACATAGGAAGCATCGCAGGAATCATAATAAGCATATTTGATATTATAACCTTTTCCCTAAACATGATACTATGAATATCATAATAATTAAAACATGATTTCTACATAATAATATCAATTAAAACAATTAACGCACTTACTTTGATGCTTCGTACCTCTTTCTAATAACAAAATACACATGTTAGTAACTTCAAGGAAAATAATAAAACAAACAATTAAATAATTGAAAGAAAGATTTGGGACCAAACCCTCATAAATCAAACCTTTCACGTCTAGGGCAAAGGCAACTTCAAATAAGGCTAGGTGCTTCTAGATTTTGCGAATGCGGAATTTTGTATTTAAAAGACTAGTTTAGAAAAAGAGAGAAATGAATGAATGCGAGAATTGATGGTGAATGGTTAAGGAAATCTTGATGAGAATTAGCGAACGGTTAAAGAGAATAAGAGAGAATTGAAAACTGGTTATAGGAGAATATAGATGAATGTTGATGAGAATTAGTTGTCGAAAACGGAGTATTTAATACGTTATTTATAGAGAAAATAAACCAAAAAGATAAAATTAACAAAATAGAGTCTGGTGCACGCAAAACGAGATTGGCGCTAGGCGCCAATCCTGTTTTTGACACGTTTTCTAAAATCAGATAAATTTTGCCGTACAGGAGGATAAAATTGTATCTTTCCTCAAAAATGATCTTTGATTTTAATTAAAACTCTGAAAAGTCAACAAAAGTCAATTTATCAATGCTAATTGAATAAGGAATGAAAAGAACCTTCTAGAAGAATCTAGAAGACTAAAACCATTCCTTATTGCATTAGGAATGGTAAATCATATTAGGCCCTCCCCTAGATCATTGGGCCGCATATAAGGTTCAAACCGAGCCCAGTTTAGTAAATTGGCAATAACTTCCTCAATATTCATCGGAATTGGGCTTATAATATATCGTTAGAAAGCTCTTGTCAAGCCCCATCAAAATACACTACTATTGGACCCATATTATGGACCAACTAAACTGGATTGGCTGTTTTCTTTAAATAAGTTTTCAAAAACAGAGAGAAGAGAAAAGAAATTAAAACTATCCGCAACACTAGACTTTCCACACTTTCACTTCATTTGATTATGATTCGACGCGAAAGGTACTCGTCACTGGGTTTGGTTTTGGGGAGACACAAATGGGTGTCTACAGAAGCCCCTTCTTTAACTGAGTTTGGAGAAACGCGAGTTTCGAAAACAAAAGTCAAAGTATTGATAGGGACGGAGAATGATTCAGAACGTTCTGCGACCCTATATCATTCTTGTAACGCTGATACCTGCAAACTAGCGTTAGTTAAACAAATAAAAGAGTTAAGATACGCGTATCTTGCACCGTTGAGCACACGTCTCTGAAAGTAACCGATTGTTTTGATGACCTCTGCAAGCTAGAGAATGCCATCCCGCTTGAAAACTGCTACACCTGTAACTGCTTTCAATATAGAAGACTGCTTCGCCTGAAATGATTCTCCTCTGCTATGAAAATATTCCACGTCCAAGGGAACACCATCTAAGATTGCTTCTCTTGAAACAATCCTCAATTGTTTGTGACAACTCTCCACAATCTAGGGAACGCCACCTTGCTGTTTCGATGTTCACTCGTCTCTTTACAAAGAGCTTCTTTTTTATATGTTCACGCGTCTCTGAAAAAAGAGCTTCTTTTTTATATGATCTTCTGAATGATGTGTCCACGCTTCTCTGAACGAAGAGCTTGATAATAGGATGACCACGCGTCTCTGAGCAAAAGAGCTTGTAGGAAATGTCCACACGTCTCTGAAAAAAAGAGCTTTGATGATATGCCCAAGAGTCTCTGGAACAAAAGAGCTTGATGGAAATGTTCACGCGTCTCTGAACAAAAGAGCTTGAAAAATATGCCCACGCGTCTATGGAGCAAAGAGCTTGAAAGAAATGTCCACGCGTCTCTGAACAAAAGAGCTTTGATGATATTCCCACGCGTCTCTGGACAATAGATCTAGAATGATATGCCCACGCATCTCTAGAGTAAAAGAGCTTGAAGGGATTGTCCACGCGTCTGTGAACAATAGAGCTTCAGTGCTTGAACGTTTGTTGTGATAATATTCTAAAGAAAAATTTCCGAAGACAAACGTTTGTCGATCTCTAAAGCTCGCCTGAACTTTTCTTCCGCTAAAACCAGTATCTCGGTGTTTCCGTGATGAGCCCATTCTTAGGCGCTTTAAGCTAAGTGAGACGATCTTTCATCAAGTCGACCACTTATTGTGATTGTAATCAAACTGACTACTTAATCATGTAAAATTTCTTATAGGGGCTAACTAGCGTACCAAGGAACCCGAGATTGGTGTATGAGGTCGAAATCACCTTTCTGAGAGGCTTCGAGCTCTATTGGAGTAGGGTCTTCCCTATTTTGCTGCATTTGTATTTATTTTTGACTATAAAACTTTGCCAATTTCTTTAACCATCTTAGGGTTGACCTAAGGTTTAACGTCGCTTGACTCAATAACTTGACACGTCTCAAGGTATAAACTTGACTCGATGTGATCGAATGACTCGAGGTTGACTCGACTCGAAGTGAAATGACACGTGTGACTCATGACCCGTGTGTGCATAGTGTTGATTATGCGACTCGAAAATGCAAAAAAGCAAAAATTTTCCGTTATTTTTGTGGAGGGTACCGACTTTCTCCCGAAAAAAGAAAGACGCGAAAAAGAATCAAAGTTTCGAAGGTTCATGTTGAATGAGCTTAGTCAAACGTTGTTTGATACTATCTCTCAAGGTGCAAGGATTAATTCATTCTAGGCTATCTCTACTGTTGACTCAATGATGGAAGTATTTGGGTAACTTAGGCACGGAGGCTAAGTACTTCATACTTCAATGTACAATGACAATTATGATTAATGAGTGATGTTGATATGACAAGGCATGCTTCAACGTTGTGTTAAGAGTCCATGACAAAGGGTTCCTACGGGAAGTATATTTGGTCATGTATCTGTGCGGTGTGTGAAAGTGACACTAAAGTTAGGCCGCAAAGGCTAAGTGTGTGGGAAAATATATTGAAAAGAGTCAAATGGAGGTGACTCTTCGGCTAGGTAAGCTAATGGTATAGGGATCAAGCCCCCAAGTCTAGCTTTAAATGAATAGGGATGAGCATTGGAGATCCCTTGATATTATCGTGGTGCAAGTGTGTGAATGTGAATATGAATGCATGTTTATTACGGCTGCACCTCGATTTGAGGTTTCCTACGTATCTGTTAGGAATCAGGCCAAACATAGCTCTAGCCGAACCTCGCACAAGTGTGTATACCTCAAAAAGGTCTTTTTAAGGGTTGTAACGTGGTTAGGCTAAAGTTTGAAGAAGAAGGGGATAAAGGCTCAAGACCCTAGATAAGCACCCAAGGTGTGCAACCTCGCTTTTAAATCTTTATATTTTTATGCTTGAGTTTCTACTCTTTTTTAGCTCTCTGTTATCTTTTGCTTTAGCATCTATATTATTTTTATAAGCGTGGGCAATCCCGATCATGCGGTCTATCACTCACTTGGCATTCATGTTTCTAAGGCACGGTACCGAGCACTTGATAAGAGACGCAATCTGAGACGTGTTCTTATCAAAGATATTTTCATATCAAAGACATTGGAACACTTGCCCTTTTGTACACTTTTATAATTATTTTTTTGCTTATTTTTGCTATTTTAATCTTTTGAATTTGCTCAAGCTTTATTTAGAATTGCAAAAGTTGCACACCATCCCATCCCAAGGTTAGGTAGATGTAGGTTGAAAAAAGAAAGGTCTATCGTCAGACGAGGCTCAAAGTGAAACATTAAGAAAGGATTGCATATTTGAAAGGTGAAAGGAGATATGATGTGGCTACAAGGGGTGCCTCAAATCATTGGTATACCTTGTTCTTAATTCGACATCGTTTTTTTTTTTTTTTGAAACGTAATGAAATGATCATTTTTATTAAAGGAAAATATATAATGATCCTACAAAATAAATCTAAGGAGAATAAAAAGGTGCCTATGCTAGACTTATTGGGGAAAGGAAAAAAATAAAAAAGGATTATAAAAAAGAGGTCACGAAATCTTGTCGTTGAAGCTCGGCTCTTGTCTTGTGTTGTTTCCTTTATCATCACTCGTTCTTCTTGTAAACTGGAGGTATGGGAAGTTTGTTATTATCAATCAAATGTTGGATAGCCTTCTTTACCTTCCAACAGCTCTCAGTAGCATGACCCCTACCTTGATGGTACTTGCAGTGTTCGTTTGGATTCCAACTAGGAAATCTTTTCTTAAGTGGGGGATCTTGAATAGGTCCAATGGGAGTAATGATTCCCTTTTCATGGAGTCAATCGAAAGTATCATCGTAGCTAATTTCAATTGGGGTAAATTCCCTTTTCGGTTGCTTTCGATTACCCATGGCTAGGATCTCACTAAGGTCAAAAGTACCAACACTATTACTAGAGTAGGTGTTTTCGGAAGAAGAAGGATAGTCCTTCTTCTTCCCTTTACAGCCACTGTTACCATTGTTACTAATCTTGGCCTTCTTGTCGCGCGGAGGAACATGAAGGAGATTTGAATCAATGAAGTCTTGAACACGATCCTTGAAGGCGAGACACTTTTCAGTAGTGTGACCGCGACCTTTATGGTATCGGCAATAGGAATTCAGATCCCAATTGGGAAAACGTTTTTTAGGTGGAGGGTCTTGACCTTGATCGTGAAGACAGTCAAAAGCTTTATTGTAAGTCATTCCTATTGGTGTGTATTCTTCAATGGTCCATTTTGCCCGTGGCTTAGGAGCATTGAGTTCTTCATTAATTCCTTGGCGAGAATTTTGTTCGATGGCCATCACCCGATTTGCTAATCCTTCTACCACATTCAAGATCATGGCAACAACATCTTGTAGTTTTCGAACGTCCTCTTTTAGACTTGACGAGTCTTCCTTGGTATTATCTAAGAAAATACTTTCATCCTCCCCAATCATGGCCACCTCATCGAGAGAGGTTATATAAGCTGTCTCGATCATGGGCTCTCCTACAAGTGTGATAAGAAGTGATGGATCGAAGGATGTTTGGTCATCTTCGATGGCTAGAATCTCAGAAGTTTCATTATTATCGATCAAATCTTGAATAGCTTCTTTGAGTTTCCAACACTCCTCAGTGCAGTGACCCTTTCCTTGATGATATTTGCAGTGCTTATTAGGGTCCCACTTAGGTGGCCTGGCTTCTGGAACATGATCTTTGATGGGCCCTATGGGCATGACTAGTCCTTTATGATGTAGCTTCTCGAAATCCGTTTCATAAGTCATACCAAGTGGAGTGAACACTCTTTTTGATCTTTGGATTCGTGGTTTAGAGGCGTTCGTGGCATGTACTCCATTAATGGGAGAGGAAGAAGAAGGATGGTCGTTCTTCTTTCCTCTCGCACCATTATCTTTTAGAAGGTCATCTTCAATGTCAATGCCTATATTATAGACAGCCTTGAAAGTATTTAAATTGTGTTGGTACTTTAAGTGCCTTGAATACTTCCCTTGGATATTCTTGATAAACATCCTCACAGATTCTTTTTCGGTAGGAGCCTTGACCATATTAGCGGAAGTTACCCTCCATTTGTTGAAGAAAGACGTGAACCCTTCGTTTCCTTTTTGTTTTAACATCTCGAGTTGTCTATGGTCTGTTTCGTCTTGGATGGTTGCACTTATATCTATCTATGAAAGCGTTCGTTATCGACTCCCAAGAAGAGGTTTTCTCTTTCTTGAGGGAAAAGAACCATTGTTGACAAATGGTTTCGAGAGATATTGGGAACACAGAGGGGAAAACCTTCTTATCGATACCCTCAATGTTCATTATAGTTTCGAAAGCTCTCAGATGGAAATAAGGGTTATATGTTGCCTTGAATTTTGGGATGTCAGTGGCGTTGAACTTATGTGGAAGAAGTTCCTTGTCTAGCGAGACCCCTTGTGAACTCACGCCCTGAAATTTATAGTCGCTAGATAGCTTGCTTAGACTCTCTTGCATGAGGTTCATTGACTTCTTCTTGACTTGCAATTATCTTTTTAGCCTTCCTCTTTTGACGAATTGGTTTATCAAAAAGTGAAACTTGAATAAAGAGGTTGTCCTTGATTAATCGCCCTTCTCTCCTCGACCAAGTACTGTGGAAAAGGAATTTGGGGATACTTATTGTTAATTATTTGACTCAAACTTTATTCAACATGCGATGGATGGAGGAAGTGAAGAAAGATTGGAATAGAATGCGAAGAAAAATGATGTAGATGGAGGGATATGAAGAATTAGGAATAGAATGTACCCCCCAACTCAAATAACGGAAAAGACCGACCCATGCATGAACCTATGACATGGTCATGGTGATGCATACTCGAAGTGTGTGCTAAGACTAGTGAGTGTAGGTGATATGTTAAGACTTGTGTCATGACCATGTTGCTAGACTATGTGACTAGACTCAATTAATGACTCGACAAGGCATGATTGACAGCGAAAATTAACCGAATTAATTAGCAAACTGATTAATTAGACACTAGGTGACGACTCGACCAATAATCCGAACTGTCGGCCAAACGACAGGACTGGCGTCACACTGTGTAGCTTGGCGCAAGACGACAGAGCTGTCGCCAGGCGCCACACTCCATAGTGTGGCGCTACAGCTCAAACTTTGGCGCCAATATTGGAGCTTTAATCTGGGACTGTTTTCGATGTTATTAATCAACTGGGGTATGCCTAAAGTCGTACTAGGTCAATTCCAATTAAAATATTAGACTTTATTGACTCAAATTAATTAATTAATTAGGCAAAGTTCTTTTAGTCATTAATTTATTTAATCTCAACACAAGTCAAACAAACGGTTAAGAGAAACATAGAATATATGCACAACAAATAATGCACAATTAGTCAAGTAGGCACAATATGATGCAATGAGTTTGCAACCTAGCCATGGCTCTAGTTCTCTAAAGTTCGGGATATGGTTTAGTCAATAGAGGGTCCATGGTTAATTGTCCGGATGCACTGCGCGAAAGCCTAACCGTGAAGGGTTGACGCGAGTGGATGGCACAGTGCGAGCTTTAGAAAAAACTCGCTTCCATGGTTTGGTGAATTCAACATTCTCGGATGTACCCTTTGTTGCACAGAGCGTTCAATCGGGTAGATGGAGCATGAATTCCCAGAGGGTTATGTCCATATGTAGAACACATATGGGTTTCAGAAAAGTGAGAAAAAAATTCAACCAGGAAGTAGGATCGAGCAAACAATACAAAAAACCGGTCGAAATTAGAACGCATATTTCTAGCGCCTGGTGCCAATGCTGGCGTCTGGCGCTATAGTTAAATGCCTGACGCCAATGCTCTGGTCATTGGCGCTACTTCCCACATGACTCAGCAGCTTTCTATGCTCGATAAAATTTTCCAGTTTCGCGCGGTTTTATTTCGGTCCTAGTTGTGAAAGATATTTCTCAAATTTCCTACGTGTAAAATCCTATGTTTTAAACTCATTAAGGATGGTCTTTCCAATGAGATCTTTTTTATGCATATGACAATAATACTAATCAAAATTACGCACATGAAATACTTAGAACGTTTCGAGTCTCATCCACTCATTCTAAATCATTGCCGAAACAAATTCAGGAATTAAAATTGAAATCCTCCCCAGTGGAGTCGCCAAAAACTGTAGGGAATAATTTCAAGCGCTAATCCCCTAGCTTGAACCCCATTGTAATCATACACTAAAGTACGATGGCGTCCAAAGGGAAAGAAGATAGAGCAAAAGAGTCGCCAACAAGTTTTAGGAACTTGTAAACCGTTCACGAGGTGAAGGTTACACCCCTTAACGATCCAGGAGATTGTCAACTCCATAAGTTCTAGAACCAAATAAGGGTTTGGGGATGAAGGTACAAATTCAACCTAAAAGAGATTGAACCTGCTCTAATAATAGGCCTCTACTTTATTCTGATCGTATTCATGTGCGCTTCCTGACTAACATACAATCAATAGGATTAACCCTAAACCTATTTATCTATGTTGGTTGAATATTAATGCACAAATAAAACTATTATTGGCGATCACTTGAATTATAATTAAATTTAACCCTAAAAAAGATTATTAATTATCTTATTAAGCGTGATTACAAGTACAAATTCCCTTTAAACACGCATAAAAGGTGTGATCAAGCAATAACAATAAATAATGTATCAAGCAACATAATGATAATCAATAATAATAATTAAAATAGTCATAATAATTAATCAAAACATTAATCATCATAATAATAATTATAACAATAATATAATTATAATCGTAATCAAAACAATTATAAAAATAATCATAAATCATGTTAAAGCATAATAAAAATAGCAAGATCTTAGGCATGATACTAACAAGATTAATAACAAATCTTAGCATGTCACTAAGCAATAAAAATCAAATCTTTAACCCTAACATGATACTTACAATCATAAATATTAGGAAGAACATAGGAATTATCGCAGGAATCATAATAAGCATATTTGTTATTATAACCTTTTCCCTAAACATGATACTAGGAATATCATAATAATTAAAACATGATTTCTATATCATAATATCAATTAAAACCATTAAAGCACTTACTTTGATGCTTCGTACCTCTTTCTAATAACAAAATACACACGTTAGTAACTTCAAGGAAAATAATAAAACAAACAATTAAATAATTAAAAGAAAGATTTGGGACCAAACCCTCAGAAATTAAACCTTTCACGTCGAGGGAGAAGGCAACTTCGAATATGGCTAAGTGTTTCTAGATTTTGCGAATGCGGAATTTTGTATTTAAAAGACTTGTTTAGAAAAAGAGAGAAATGAATGAATAATGCGAGAATTGAGGGTGAATGATTAAGGAAATCTTGATGAGAATTAGCGAATGAATAAAGAGCATAAGAGAGAATTGAAAACAGGTTGTAGGTGAATATAGATGAATGTTGATGAGAATTGGTTATCGAAAACGGAGTTTTTAATACGTTATTTATAGAGAAAATCAGCCAAAAAGATAAAGTTAACAAAACAGAGTCTGGCGCCAATCCTGTTTTTGCGCGTTTTCTAAAATCAGATAAATTTTGCCGTACAGAAGGATAAAATCGTATCTTTCCTCAAAAATGTTCTTTGATTTTAATTAAAACTCTGAAAAGTCAACAAAAGTCAATTTATCAATGCTAATTGAATTAGGAATGAAAAGAACCTTCTGGAAGAATCTAGAAGACTAAAACCATTCCTAATTGCATTAGGAATGATAAATCATATTAGGCCCTCCCCTAGATCATTAGGCCGCATATAAGGTTCAAACTGGGCCCAGTTCAGTAAATTGGTCATAACTTCCTCAATATTCATCGGAATTGGGCTTATAATATATACTTTTTGACCAATATCATGGAACAACCAAACTGGATTGGCTATTTTCTTAAAATAAGTTTTCAAAAACAGAGAGAAGAGAAAAGAAATTTAAACTATCCGCAACACTAGACTTTCCACACTTTCACTTCATTCGATTATGATTCGACGCGAAAGGTACTCGTCACTGGGTTTGGTTTTGGGGAGACACAAATGGGTGTCTACAGGATGGAATAAGATTGAGAATTAATCTGCAACATAATCCATCATGTACGCTATGTTATGGAATCGTTGCACGACTTACTTGCTTAGAGCATGTAAAGTATGTATGTAGTACAAATCAACCTGAATCTATGTAATAGATTGTTAGATTGAGGCCAAAAACATCCAAAGTACTTGGATAAGTAACAGGATGAGTTCTTGAGTTGTGGAAACAAATACAATTTGAGAGTTGATGTTGCAAGCACAAACCTTAACAAGGATTAGATCCTTAACAAGGAAGCCGTTTATAAGCACGAGCTAACAATAAGTCATGGCTTGAGAATGGTAACATGGATGTGCATCCATGTGTAATGTGCAGGAATTTAAGGAAAATTTCCATGATCACAAGTGATTAGGGTATCCCAAATCGTTTGAGCCGTTTGGAGTGAAACCTAAGCAAAGCATCATCAGTTAGTCTACTAAAATATATGTTGAGAATATTGTTGCCTTAATGGCGATAATAAAGAAGATGTTCTATGGAAAACTCGTTGATGAACGTTAATGATTGTAAGTTGTCAAGTTGAAGGTCTCAATCATGAAAATGAGTGGGAGCCATCAATTGGACGATAAATCCTAAATCACATATAATCCATGACACTCTCAAATTTTATCATCTTATTATGAAAGTGATCAGTAACGAAGATGCTAAGATTAGCAAAGTAGTTATAACTAAACTTATGCAATAAGTGAACGACAACATTCATAATTGCATGAAAGAAATCAAGCATATTAGATATGGGTGTGATTTCTATAGATGTTTTTATAAAGAGTGATACTCTTAAAAAATTCGGAAAAACCATTTATCATAAGATGAACCATTCAAGTTTTGAAGTAATTTAAAATTTCATGCAATTTTAATCACTCCGTTTGCTATTTAATTGTGGTTTAGAATTAAATAATGAGTCCATTCAATTCTAAAAATATTCAAAATAGGGTATCAAGACCAGACTTGGTAAGGAAACACCTATTAAGTGAACGTTGAATATTATAATAAAAAATTATCCCTAATCGGGTCATTCAAACGATGGACGATTAATGACCAGTTAAGATTAGTGTGTAGTTTGATTTATAGCATCGTTTCATGTGCTACAAGGACATGATTGTCATGAATAATTTGCACAGGTATTGGTTTAGAATCATACTGGATCGACCTATGAGAATACTTTAAGAAATTAAAAATCGCCATAAGTATACTTCTCATTATTGCTATCAGAACCTTTTTCCTTGACCATGAGTATTGTGAGCTTTCTTGTTTGAGTACTAGTCCGCTTTGATGATTGTCAAACGTCTGTTGTAATAGGGGATTATAATATCATCACTCGGGCGTCTAGGTCCTCTTAGTAAGAGAAGCTACATTACAAGACTGGAAATGTCCCCCTACTAAAAATAGGGAAGATGTCTTTGTTATTTACAAGGCCTCTCGTAGAGCGAGACTGTAAAAAATGCATGGATGTGCTTGGATGGTTTTTGAAATCATCTGTTTATTGACAGTCGAACTTGGAATCGAGAAACACTTCTGGACGTAATAAGGATGACAAAATAATCTTACCTTATAGTTCATGAAGAGACATTAAGCGACATAGGAAAAGGGCCATACACTAAAAGCACAATAGTCCGGAAGGACAAGTGGGAGATAGAAAGGAATAGTGTCCTTCGAACAAGTGTATTATTCTGATAGTGGGTTCAGAATTATTAGAAAGCTAATATATTCAGTAAGGTCAAGTGATCGGAATGCCTGGGTGGAGGCCGCTTCTGATTAGTAATATTAATGCATAATTAATATTACAGCTTAATCTTGACTGAACCCTTCGGGTCACACCCAAACAGTCAACGAACCGAAGTGACGCACTTAATTCGGAAAGAATTAATGAGTCGACCGAGGAATATATGTAGACGTCGGAAATTTGAGCTTGGAGCGTCAAAACTGAGCGTCGGAGAATCTCAAATGTCAAGCCAAAATTTAGGAAGGCGAGACGGGAAAATGATTCAAGTAACAAGCAAAAACCTTAGCCACGCAAAAATAAAGGAAGCGCGCCAAATAGGAGCGTGCCACGTGGCATCACACATGGCAGCACACCATGTGGTAGCCACCAAGTGGCAGCACGCCACGTTGGCAGCACGCCATGTGGCAGTGAGCGTGCCACGTTGGTAGCGCACCATGTGGCAGCGCATGTGGCAAGGGGGCCGTGGACCCGGGTGACGGGTCATGGACACGGGCCAAAAGAAAGTGGCCAAAATAAACCCAACTTGGGGCGCAAGGTTGGGTGACACATGGTTAGCTCACAATGCATGTGAGTTGCCTTGGGGACCAAGTGAGAAAGTGGTCCTCACCTAACCATGTGACACTTGTTACTGTTCCTTGGTTTATTTAACTAAGGGTTGAATTCATCAATCTTTCCATGTGGGATATTTTTGTGAAAAAGTCCTACATTGAAAGATGAGTGGAATTCACAAAGCAGTTTTCCTTATAAATAGCCAAAGCATGGCTAGAGGATTTTTTTCTTGAGTAAGAGTTGTAAAGGGCATCACTAGTAAGTGAAAACCCTTGAACTCAAGAGTTGAAAAAGGTATCACATTTAGTGAAAGCCATTAAACTCAATTACTCAGGTTTTATTGGTCGGGTCTTGCTAACCCCAAGACATTTGACCTTGTCGGTATTCGTTGGTGCGGGTGGATCAACGTTAAAGGCTTCATGTTTTCGAAGCTTGCTTTCAAGTAAGAGCCCATTTGGTTGGGCGAAGAACGCTCCAAAAGGTAATCGTTTTATCTTAATCTCGTGTTTAATTTTATTATGTTTATGGTTTTATTTATTGCGAGTGCGGTCTTGTTTTTGGGTTTATTTCCGCGCTGAGTCGGACTCACTAAACTCCAACACCTTTGGGAGACAAAACTTTGGTATTCATTTTCTTGAAGGATTCTTTGGTTGGTTAGGTTGAGATGGTGAAAAGACGATTTGAGGTTGAAGGAGGAAGAAGAGGAGGAGGAAGGGCCGCCCATAAATCTAGGAATGGTGGATATGCTATGGGCGGCGTGGTTGAGATGGTTGGTCGGGGTCAGGAACGTTCCTAGGGAATGGCTCATTTGGCACTTGCCACATGGTTCCCATAGTGTTCATTACCGCCGCATTAGGGAGAATGCAACGGTGTTTCCCCTTGACCAACCAAGATTAGGTGGTCATATTTCCCCGGATTTCCATAAGCATATGCATTGAGGCTAATCCGGCAAGGTCAAGGGCATTGGATTCAATCACCGGGGTTAAAGTAATTACTCAACCCAATTGGTGAATTGCAATGCCTTGGAAATGATAGTGATCATCCCAACACACTTGATCTCACCCGTCAACTCCGTACTCTTCTAAATATCTAGGCACCGCTTAATAAATAAGTACCCCATATTCATGTTACCCTCAAGATCTCTATCAAATGAGGATGCTATAAAGAGGCATTTTATCTCCTATTTAGTTAGCTTCCCGAGATCTTGCCTCGAGAAGCAAGTGTACCCCATAATTCTCATGAATATACGGAGTACGGGGTGGATGATGTGGCTACGTGGTTAGACCGAGTGGTGAAATTGGGGTACCCCGCGATAGTGTTCCACCAATTATACTCCTTGTAACTGGAAAGGTAGAAATTATCGTGTTCGGTTATTTGGTTGTATACAAGCCACCTAAAAATCTCATTGAGGCAAGTTAAGCTTAAGGTTTTGGGTTGGTTGAACATATTAAACTAAAGCTCACACTCAATAGGCTCTCCCTCACCACTAACTTTTCGCATGGTCAAGGTGAAAAGAAATTCGAGAGTGAGCGACTCGTAGGTTTCCTCCCTCTTTTGAAGGAAGGTTAACCATCCGAAATTTTCGGCCACTCACCAAATTCCATCGTCAATTTCTAAGAGTCGGCAAGACTCTTGGTCATAGAATCGATTTTGAAGAATTTTCGTGTGGAAAGTCTTTTGTGATTTTTCTTGAATTTTTCAGGAATTTTTATTGAAGGGGAGGGTTACTTTGGTTTGGTGTTTGGCTTGGTGTTTGGTTTGGGCTTTCGGATGAACGGTTTCTGTTTATTTGGATGTCGGAAGTAGTCTTCCTCTTCTTCCCTCCCGCACCTCCAAATAAACGAAGAACCATTTTGGTAATGAGAATTGGTTTACAAAGCTAACTCAAAACACCACAAACACACTCACAACACACCACAAACAACCTCTGAAAATTCAAACCCCCGATCAAATCCAAGTACCAGTTTACACAATTGAATATAATTCCAATACAACCAACAAACAATTCCAACACAACTAATTCACAATTCCAATAAAATTCACTCAAATTTCATGCACAAATTCATCAAACTTATACAAGAAATCAATCACAATTCTCCTACTCCAATAATTATACACAAAATTTCGCCAATTTATTTTCAAGAGCAAGTAAACTTGTTATAATTCACTTAATCATGCAAATAATCACATAACATTCATGAAATAAACAAATTTAAGAATATTGAGGAAAAACCCCAAGGTTTAAAAAGGAAAGTGAAGTAGGGAAGAAGATTTTACCAATTAGAGCATGAAAATACTCTACATTCCTCCAAGTTTACCCAAATTGGCTCCTTCTCTAACAATATTCACCCTTTTTCTTCCTTGTTCTTCAATTTGAATTCGTGGGTCTTCAAAATTTTGCTCAAATTTGTGAGAAATTGTGATTTTTTGAGAGAATTTGATGGAGATTAAGAATTTGTAAATTTTGAGTGAAGAAAGTTTGGATTTCATGATGAAATTGAAGAGAGAAGTTGGAGAAAATAAGGGTTTTAGAGTGAGAAGTAGATGTGGAATGAGGAGAGAGAATATGAAAGTGAGAATAATTGGTGAAAATGGGTGATTGAGGTTAAAAGGAAGGATGAAGATTCCCCCCCTTTTTTTTACCTGGACATGTTAGAGTGGGCGTGAAGGTGGTGAGGAGCGCCCGCTCCAAACCTGTAGATTGAATTCTGTTGTCTGAACTCCTAAGAGGAGCGGGTGTGCAATCTTGATGAAGTGCCTGCTCCAGGTCTGATGAATGATTTCTGATTTTGAATTCCTGTGAAGTGCGGGTGTTCAGGGTGAGAGTAGCGCTCGCTCAAAATTATATTTTGGCTATGACATTTGCGAGGAGCGGGCGTGCAGGTGTGATGGAGCGCCCGCTCCTTCTTATGTTCTTGGGTTCTGTTTTCCTTCCCAGGATAGACCGGGCGTGCTGAATTCTTAGAGCGCTTGCTCCATTCTTCGATTTTTATTCTTACTTCCTTCATCCTTTGAGGAGTGGGCGTGCTCTGAATTCTAAAGGAGTTCCTACCTCTTTTTTGCACATTCTAGAGCGGGTGTGTTGTGTTAAGGAGCTCCCACTCCTACCTTGTTTCTCGAACTTGGTTTTATAACCCAGAATGGATCGGGCGTGTTTGTTTTCAAGAGCGCTTGCTCGTATCGATCCTTGTAGAGCATGTTTTTATGACCTTGTAAGGAGCGGGCGTGCATTGTGGATGGAGCGCCCGCTCCTCACAGGTTTGAAGCTTTCTGTTTTTCTTTTGAACTAGGAGCGGGCGTGCGATGGAGTAGGAGCGCCCGCTCCTAGCTGTTGACAGCTTTTTTTATTTTCCTTCTTTGCTTCTTTTTGCTCCAAGTTCCTGCATCAAAACCACATAAACATAATTCAACCAAATTATAGTCAAGATCAGACATCACCAACACTCTTCTCTCTTTTGTTACTCACTCAAATTTTTTTATTTCTCATTCTCTCAGTTTTTTTTTCTTGTCTCTTTTTTTTATCTTTATCTTTTTTTTTTACTCAGGTTGCCTCCCGGAAGCATTTCTTTAACGTCATTAGCTTGACGGTCTCAACACTCAAGAGGTAAGATCACATTGTAATAACTCAACTAGACCAACATGAGCACCCTCATAGTAAGGCTTGAGGCGATGCCCATTGACTTTGAAAAATCTCTTTCCATCCAAATCTGTGAATTCAACGGCTCCATGTGAAAACACTTTCTTAACAACAAAAGGTCCACTCCACCTTGATAGAAGTTTTCCGGGGAACAACTTCATTCTTGAATTGTAGAGGAGCACCTTATCACCCACAAGAAACACTCTTTTTGAATATTCCAATCATGACATTCCTTTGTGCGAATCTTGTAGTTGTTAACACGTTCATAGGCCTCCAATCAAAGCTCTTTAAGCTCATGAAAATTGAGCCATCTTTGTTCTCCTGCACTAGCCAAGTCAAAGTTAATCTTCTCAATGTCCCATTGGGTTAAGTGTTGAAGTTCCACCGGAAGATGACAAGATTTTCCATACACTAGATGATATGGGGTTGTGCCGATAGGAGTTTTGTAGGTCATTCTATATGTCCATAGGGCATCATCAAGTCTTTCCGACCAATCCTTCCTATTTCTTGCAGCCATCTTCTTAAGGATTAGCTTCATTTTATAGTTGGACACTTCCGCTTGTCCACTAGTTTGTGGATGATAGGTAAGGCCGAATATTTGGTGAATCCCATGCTTTCTTAGAATCTTTTAAAAAGCACTATGAACAAAATGTGAACCATTGTCCCTTACCACAGCTCTAAGAATTTCGAATCTTGGAAATATGAATTTCTTGAATAATTTTATAACTACCTTATGTTTATTAGTTAGGGAGGCAATGGCCTCAACCCATTTTGAGATGAAATCAACTGCCACAAGGATGTATTGATTTCCATAAGAAGTAGGGAATGGTCCCATGAAATCAATACCCCCCACATCAAATACCTATAGCTCAAGTATCAGTTGTTGGGGCATCGTAGTTTGCTTAGATATGTTGCCGCTTCATTGATACCGGTCACAAGTCCTTACAAACCCCAATCATCCTTAAAGAATATGTGAGGCCACCACAACCTGCTATGCAAGACATTCAATGTTGTTTTGTTTGCTCCAATATGCCCTCCAAAAGGATCGGAATGACACATCTTGAGCACGTTTTGCACTTCTTCACCTGAAACACACCTACAAAGCAACCTATATACTCTTCTCTTTTAGAGAATGGGGTCATCCCATACATAGTGCCTTGCTTCCCTCTTTAGATTCTTCCTTTGGTTCTTAGAGAAATCGAGAGGAAATTCTCTACATGCCACGTAGTTCACCAAGTCGGCGAACCAAGGAAGCTCCTTCAAGATATAAAGCACATCATCTCTAAATTCATCACATATGGGGATATCATCATCACTATCTTGCACATTCTAATAAGGAAAGATGGTCTGCAACCACATTCTCGACCCCTTTCTTGTCACGGATTTCAACATCAAATTGTTGGAGAGATAGGACCCATCGAAGAAGACGGGGTTTGGACTCTTTCTTTGCCACAAGGTACCTAATAGCCGCATGATTGGTTTAGACAATAGTTTTGGAACCAATGAGGTGGTTCCAAAACTTCTCAAAAGCATGTACCACGACAAGAAACTCTTTCTACTTTTCACATTCTTTTTCTTTTTCATTGTCATGATTTTCCTCTCTTTCTTGTTCAAAATCACTCTCAAGGGGAAGCTCACTCATGTTCACTCTCTCATTGCTTCTCTTAGGAACACTCTCTTCCAACACTTTACCACTCCTAGTTAATATAGCATTTACGAGCCTCTTGCTATCTAGTCCTTGGGGTGGAAGTTTGGAAGTGCTAGTCCGATCCCTTCCTTTAAAGCATTGGCCGATCGAGAAATTTGTGTTTCAAGCATTTTATTATGGACCATGACTTCACTAAATTTCTTATCACTAGAGGCCATGAAAGTATTGAACATTTTGGTTTGACTTTCCATCATTTCCTATAAGTTAGACCTACTAGGTGGTGCTTGTGCATAGTAGTTATCTTGGGGAAATCTATTACCTCTCACATTTGAATTGGAAGCATTTTGATTAGATGAACCTTTATTGTTATTGTTGTTCCAATTATTTCTATTATTAGAGTTTCCCCTTGGTGATATTGGCCTTGATTCCCATAGTTGCCTTGGTTATTATGGTAATGGTTACCATAACCACCTTGTTGGTTGTATTTACCTTGGGGATTTTGGTCCCTTTGGTTCCTATTTCCCCATTGGTTTTGGTTATGGTAATCATAATCATTTCCTCTTTGGTTATAGGAATTTCCGCCTTGTTCTCTTCGATTAGGTGGTAAGTATCTTTGATTGTCATTCCTAGGTCTATTATCATAAGACAGGACATTGACTTGTCCTTTTTCATTATCATTACCATCTTAATATTGGGGTTAAGGTTGGGAATCATAATTACAAAAAGAGGTATCATGGTCATGTGACCCACAATTTTCATAAAACAAACGCCGCCCATGTGGCATGTTATTAGAAGTAGAAGTAGAAGAGTTGGAATTCATACCTCTCCCCTTAGATTGGGAGGGAAGCTCTTGTTGTGAAGTAGAGATCTCAAGTTTCGCCTTGATAGATGTCATCTCCTTGCCAAGTTTGGCGGTTTGGGACATCAAATTATTGATGGCATTGAGCTGATCGACGGAGTAAACCGCATTTCCTCCTTTGCTTAAAGACTCCTTCTCTCCTTCTTTCCAATCCATGTGGTGCCTCACCACATCCTCAATAATATCAATGACTTGCTCCTCCGTTTTGTTCGTGATCGGGCCACCCGCTCCCGCATCTAAGCTAGTCTTTCCTTGTGGGCTCAAGCCCCATAGAAGATTTAAAGCACTTGATATGTCGGAATGCCATGGTGGGGAAACTCTCTTTGATATTCTTTATATCTTTCCCATGCCTCATAAATGGTTTCACTAGCCCTTTGACGGTATCCTTGGATCAAAGCCCTTGCCTTGGTCGTCTTCTTTTGAGAGTAAAATCTCCCTAAGAAAGACGTGGTGACCTTGTCCCAAGTTCACAAGGAGTTCGGCCTTACCTCTTTCTCAAGCCGTTCAAGAGCCCTTCCTATAAAGAAGAAAGGAAATAGGTTTAGTCTCACAAATTCTTGAGTTACCCCATTTACCTTGATCGTATTGCAATATATCTCAAATTCGTTCAAATGTGCAAGAGGGCTCTCAGGTTTTGCTCCAGTAAATTACCTCCTTTCGATTAAATTTATCATTACGGGCCGAATTTCAAAATCATTGGCTTGAGTAACAGGCGGAGCAATGCCACTTGATGCTCTATAAGCTCCAAGAGTTCCCAACTCCTTTAAAGGTCTTTGAACTGGTTGTTCCACGTCACCCATTTTGCTCTTGTCTTTCCTCGAAATTGACCTCCCTAGTTGGGGAAGTAGTTAACGGCCTAGAACCGGCACTTCTTCTCCTCCTATAGGTTTGCTTAATCTCCGGATCGTAAGGCACCAAAATCTTGTTATGATTTTTGCGTATACACTCTCAACAATTGCAATTAGTAACAAGGCTATAATTGTAGCCAAAAAGAAAAACACTCTTTTTGAATTTTTGTTGTTTTATGGTGAACTAGACTCAAGTAATCAATTAGCAATCAACAACACCGTTCCCCGGCAACGGCGCCATTTTGATGGGCGTTAGAACGGTCGCACATTCTACACTCAATCAAACTCACTTATAAACAAACACCCTACAAACCAAGCACAATGATAAGTAAAGATTCGGTCCACAAGGAACGAGATATGGTTGTTAAAGATCTTAACACTTAAGCTGATTCGGAGTCTATGATGAATTGGGGTTTGTCTAGTAGACAAATAAACTACGGTTCTAAATAAATGGATTAAAGACACTAGGGAATGGGATCCACTCAACTAAGGTAATTAGGCAAACAAGGAGGAAATTAAAATAGACAAGGTATAGCAAGGACTATATGTAAAATCAACCTCATGCACTTAGAAAACAACTCACACTACCAAACTTAGATTCCTCATTAGTTTAGCAATAGAAGATACATAATCAAATTACAATAAGTAATGAATACTCAATTTACATTTCCATGTCAAACTAAGCATATCATGCTATCAAGCTCCTAAGTCAAGGGTAGCTAATCCTTTCATGAAGAACTAACAAGCAATCTCATATAATTAATTTAATTGCAATACAAACATCAATGCTTCTCCCACATTTGCATAACTAACCCAAGAGGTTGAGCTTCACCAAACCCCTAGCAAGAAGACTACTCACAACTCATGTTTATCAACATGCAAACAAGTATTAGGTTTCCAACTACTTTAATAATTGGGGAAAAGTGGTTAACAGTTGAAATAACTATCATCCAAGAACAAATTACTAAGAACTAAAAGGATTCAAGTAACATGCAAATACTAAATAAAATCAAAATATAATTAGAATAAGGGTGAAGAAATTACTAATTGAAGCTTCAAATGTTGATTACAAAATTCCAAATCTTGAGAATGATTCTTGAATTTCACTAATATAATTATTGGATTTGATGAAAACTAAGCTAAATTAACTAAGAGGAAGGTTTCAAACTAAGAGGAGTTTCTAAAAACTAGGCTATTTCTGTCTCCCCTTACAAATGAGTTAAAAGGGAAGTATTTATACTCCCTAAAACACATAGGGAAATCCGTCAAAATAAAATGGATTCCCAGCGAGGAGCGCCGGCTCCACAATGAGGAGTGCCCACTCCTTGATGTTGCACGCCTTCTCCAACCGCTGCAGTGAAAAGTCAGATTTGAAAGTGTCAAGGAGGAGTGCCCGCTCCTCACAGGGTGCACGTCCGCTCCCCTGTTCCACATCATAGGCAGAATTCAACTTCAAAGGCTCCTTCACGATCCAAGAGATTGCTAACTCCATAGTGGTTTGGAACCATGAATGGATATTCGGGGATGAAGGTATAAATCCAACCTTAAAGAGATTGAACGTGCCCTAAAAATAGGCCTCTACTTTATTCTAAATCTATTTTTCTATTATTGGCGATCACTTGAATTATAATCATATTAGCCTAAACAAGATTATTAATTATCTTATTAAGCGTGATTACAAGTACAAATTCCCTTTAATCCTACGACAGAGGGCATGATCAAGAAATAACAATAATACCAAGCAACATAATAACAACAATTATCGTCATGATAATCTCAATCTCGTCAAAGCATAATAATACTAACAAGATTAATAACAAACCCTAGCATTTCACTAAGTATTAAAGATCAAATCTTTAACCCTAACATGATTATAACATGATATTAGGAAGAAAGAATATGAAGCAACCTAAACATAATACTAGAAAGCAACAAAAGCATCCTAACATGATACTAGGAATTAAAATAATCAAAGCATGATTTCTATATCAAAAGAATAATTGAAATAATTACTTAATTCGATGTCTGTATCGCTTTCTAATAAAAAAATACACACGTGTTAGTAACTTCAAGGAAAATAATAAATAATAAATCTAATCAAAGAAATGAAATAGGATTTGGGACTAAACCCTCAGAAATTATCAACCTTTCACGTCGAGGGCGAAGGCAACTTCGAACTTGTCTAGGTGTGTCTAGAACTTATGATTGCGGAACTTAATATTTTTTAAAAAGGTATAGAAGGGCTTAGAAAAAGAATAGAGAGAGAATAAGCTTTAACTTAGAGAGAGAAGAGAGATGATTGGTGAATTAAAACGAGGAAATATAACCCTATTTATAACGAAAATAGTTCAGAAATGATAGAAAAGAGTTAGAATTTGAATCGAAATAGAATTGACTCCTGTCGCAAACGACAGGAGCCAGCGCGAAACGACAATCACGCATAGCGATAGAGTCTGTCGTCGTGCGACAAGGCTGTCGTTTGGCGCTGCGACAGTTTTTTTGCGGATTTTGTCTTTAACATATCTTTTGATCCAGAAGTCCAAATAAGTCATATAATATATAGTTGGAAAGCTCTTGAAGTCTACTTTCAAATACAATGAGAATGAGATTAAAATATTTTTTAGAATAAAAGATATGGCCGAATTAGTGGGACGGTGTCAGTTTTTGATAGAGTTTCGTATTTCTTTAATATCCTTTCCGTTATAGCTCAGAATTAATATTATAATACATTATTGAAAAGATGATTACAAGATCTATCCAACTATATAATATTTGTATAAAGATTATGAGGCACGAAAATAATATCTAACCATTTTCCATTTCACACAGAATAAGGACTCTAAAAATAGAGAAGTTTTATTCAATTTTGAATTCTTTGATCTTATCTTATCAAAAAAGATGATTAAGATCTTTTAGAAACTTATAGAAGCTTCTAAGAAATCCTATTTATTTTAGAAATGGGATTAAAACTTTGGACCCTCCACATGATCATTGGGTCGTAGGTAAAATCCGGTTTGGGTCCAGTTTAGTATGTTTGCCATAACTTCCTCATTATTCATCGGAATTAGGCTTATAATATATTGTTGGAAAAGTCTTTTTAAATCCCATCCAATTATACTATTATTATACCTATATCATGGACCAAAATAAATTGCATAGGCTATTTTCATAAATTGAGTACATTTTCGAAAACAGAAAGAAAATATTTTACTAAAAATGACCGCATCACAAGACTTTTCTCACTTTCACTTCGTTCGATAATCAATGACGTGAAAGGTATTCATCACTGGTTTGATTTTTGGGGAGACACAATTAGGTTTCTACACTAATCCTCCATCATAAACATTCAGCAAGATTCAATATTAAAGGCTTGTGTTTAAAGCTCAGCTTTATAAGTAATAATTCTGCATTTCCCCTTTGAGTTAATAAGATTCACTTCAAATGGTATCGAGACAACATAAATGAATCCAACCATTAACACAAAGTAAAATCTTCATAAATTTCACATCAAGAGTTGTAAAATAAGCCAATTTACAATATAGTATCAAAACTTATCAGAAGTATTCAATAACCATTTATAGCATTCCAGAATATATATTAAACTTACAAACTGCTAAAATAGACAGAAATCAAACACAATAAAAAAAATTAACAGAAATAGAACAACTATATATATTCACTAGTTTTGTGCCCCGTGCGATGCCTGGTTTTTTTTATGGAATTTTAAGATAAACTTATAATCTATATATCAAATTTTAAAAATATCATTGATACAAAATGATTTGTTATCTAGTAGGCATGTAATGACTAATAATAATGTTGGTGTAAATGTTCGATTTAATACATAAAAAAAAATAGCAAAAAAATACATTAAATAAAATAAATGTTCAAAACCCGTTGGGTTGACCCAAATCCAAAACTTTGGGCAATGGTTGAATATTTCTTGACTCGTAACCTAAAGTGATCCAACCGAGATGACTCATGACCCGACCCTAATTGGCATATCTATACAGTGATAAAATTCTATTAGATTGTGAAGTATATTATTTTAACTGATTAGTATGTATTATAAAGGTATGTTTTACACTTTAAACTACTTTCTTCGCTCCAAAAAATATTATGATATAAAAAATAAATTTATATAATAATTTTTTAAAATAATAATCTAATAATTTTTGTAAATAAAATTATAATTCAATTTGTACATCTGAAACATTGGTATTTTATCGAAAATAAAACTCTAAACTAACAATTTTATCTTAAAATTCTATCCAAATAGAATTCTAAACTAACTTTTTTATATTATAATGTTTATTTAAATATATCCAATATGGCACGACACTTGGCGAAAAGTTGGAACTCCAAGTGTCGTTGTATCGTGACCTGGCTAAAAGTTTAGCTTTATATATTAGTTATATGATGTAAAAAATTAGGCAGTTAATATATTTATTGAGAAGCCATCACATTACACTGATAACTACATAATATAGATCATTAACTTGTATGCATTATATACAAAACACGAAGATCACTTAAAATGAATTATCAAACTTGATCAAAAAATTCAAATCACATGCTATAAGCTATAACCCACAAAACCCCATAGTCAGATATGGATACACTATTTTAGGCAATAACTTTGACAATTGAACCATATATTGCAAAATTAGCCATAACAGAGCTTCAATAGGCATATAAGCTAGCTGATTGATCGGTATTAAATAACCATCAACCCCATCATCAATGTGTTATAGCTAAGATCTCCAAATCAACACCATAAAAACAATCAACACAAATAATTCACAAAATGAATTACAATCTACCCTAGAGATAAAAGAGAAAGGCAGGAGGAATGGGAAAGTGTAAACCTTACAATTGAACCACGAGCAGCACTTAGTAGCCACAACAGCAAGGAGGAGCATGGGCTACTGTGGGGCAGCACGGAGGGCAGTCAAGTGGAAAATTCTAGATGACCCTAAAAAATTCCTCAAACTGAACCCTAGAAAGAAACAAATCCATAAATCAGAATGTATATCCTGGGGATCACACATGAATAAGAATCAAAGTAGCAAATTACATTCATACGAACCTAAACCATAACTAACAACTTACATATTAATACCATAATTTAAGATCAGCCCACAACCCACATTCTAAAATCTAAGAAAATAAACTCAATCATAAATTCCAACAACAAATTCAACAATTTAATTAAGTCACCTAGAGAAAGGCAGCTCCAACAACTGGAATTAAGAGTAAGAATTACGTAAGACGAGCCGAATCAATTGCACTATGAAGCGGCCTTTGTGACTCCACCATTCCCAACATTGATTTGTATTTGTTATTAGGGGTGTCCATAATTCGGATAAAAACCAAAATCCAATCCAATCCAATCCAAATCGAATTATCAATTCGGATCGGATCCGAACTTTAAATCGGATAGGATCGGATCAGATTGAGATTTTTTGAAAATTCGGATTTTCGGATTGGATCGGATTGACCCTAATTGGATCCAATCCAAACCAAAAACCGAATCGTAAAAATAAGCTTGTATAAATATGGATTTCTATATATTTTGAAGTTTAGCTCAAATACTTACTACTACATAAAATAAATTAGAGAAACTTTGTATTAACTAATTAATGACTTGACGTTGAACTATTTATTTTAATCATGATTTTGAAGACTTTTATTTATAGTAAAGGTTTATTTTTATAATTGTATTAGGTGCTAAAAAATAATGTATTATAATTCGGATTTTCGGATCGGATCCAAATAACCGAGTTTTAATTCGGATTGGATCAAGACAGAAATTCGGATTGGATCAAGAGAGAAATTCGGATCGGATCGGATTGGAAAAATGAAAACCGAATTATATTTCAGATTGGATCGAATTTGGACTAAATCCAAACCAAAAACCGAACGAACACCCCTATTTGTTATTGTTTTTAAAGAAGCACAAACAAGCAACTGATTCGAAATAAACGCACCCACAAACCCTAACAAATCAAGAAAATAACAAATATCAGCATATTTATCGAATCGTCGAATAATCAGGCAATAAGGGTTTAAATATATACAAATACAAAGCATACCTGTTTTGAGGTTTTTTGTGTCCTTTGGGAGAGTTACAAATCAAAGACTAGATTTGTCAAGGTCGCCTGTACGTACATGCAAAACAAATGGAGCTCCGAATGGTCGGAGGTCCGCCTCCGAAGATTAAGTTAGTACGGAATTGAAGTGAAAACGTGTGGAAAGTAAGGTATCTGCTCGGATTCCAAGCTCATGTGTTCTCTGTTTTAGAGAGCAATAAATGCTTTAATGATTTAGACGTAAAGTTCGAGGTGTCAAAAAGACTCCCTCAATAGTTGGGGGAATCTCCCTATTTATAGAGTCCTAGGAAAACGTGCCCTACTCTAGGGATTAGGGCAGCGCCATTTTGCGGCGTCCTTGGAGTTTGGGCCTTGAAGGCTGCCATTTCCAAGGGGGAATATCTTAGTGACACGTGTCACGCATCTGGAGAGTCCATTTGGACGCCTCCTAGAGGGACATGTGTTGCTCTCTCATTGGTCCACTTAGGGGTATTAAATACCCCAAATCATTTGCCCATCACAGGAGTGACGCCACGTGACGCTTGTGATAGGTGTCAGCTTTTGGTTGGCCAAGAAGTTACTTTTTACAGTTCAACTGAATCTAGGGTTTTACCCCAAGTCTTTTACCCCTTCTATAAATAGGAGGTTTGGCCTCTCTTGGATTCACCCTTGCGTGAATCTTTGGGAGAATCTTGAATCTCTGACTTTAAAAAACTTTGGCTTCTACAGCATCCGACACTCGGCCAACTCGTCGGCCTGTTCTAGTAGATTTTCAGATCAAGCGCCTTTAGTACCTTCTTATAAAGTAACCGCCTGATCCTTTCTTTACTTCATTTCTTGCATTTTTCTTTTTCAAAAATGGTTTCCCAAACGCAGCTGGCACGACCTACATTAGCGATCAGCATGTCACCGGGGACGGCTGAATCTAGAACTAGGAGTGTCGAATGCTCATTCAAGAATTACCCTTTTAGTGCATCTCCAAATGTGACAGTGTCAGTGCTTCTGCAGGACACGATAACCAGAACAAAGCAAACGACTCGGAGATATAGGACAGATGGTTCTTGGTACCATTCGGAGAGCGAGATGGTCCGCTCGGATGGCTCCATTAGGGCGCCTGTCTCTGAGATTAAAAGACAAGCAACTCAATTTTAGGGGAGTAGAATGATGAACAACAAATTCCCGGGCCGAGCGAATCGGCGCCGGATGCTGAGATGGGAGAGGACATTGCTGGCACTAACAAGTAGGCCCCCAGCTCTGATGAACCTTCTAATGATGACTCTGCGTCATCATCTTCTGACAGCGCCTCCGTTGGCTTGGAGGAGGCGCGGTCCAATCTAAAGGCTGCTCGAGAATCCCTATCTGTTAAGAAGGGTGAGGGCTGGAAGAGTCATCTGCTTCAAGGCAGCAGGAATTTGCGCCCTATTTTATGCACGTCGTCGAAAGCAGGCGGAAATCAATGTCTGCTGAGCTTCCCAAGTTCATTTCTAAGCAGCACATGGGACATCGCTTCCTTTTGCCCGTGTCGGATGCTGAGGACACGGTCACCTGCCCAACAATGGTGACTAACGCTTCGAATGCTACGAGGCGTCTATCCAAGCAGGACTATGCTTCCCTCTCCACCCGACTGTGGTGAGGATTTTGGACGGATATCAACTAGGTACCTGGAAACTAGCCCCCAATTCCTTGGTTAACATATTAGGCTACGTTGCCGCCTGTGAGATGCTGGAGGTGGAGCCCAACTTCAAGACGTTTGCTCACATGCACTATCTGACTCCACATGCAAGTGGGGCCGGCTAGTTTAATCTAACTAGCCAGAAAGGCTATATGATGGCCTTGGGGAAGGAGAACAAATGGAAATATTGGAGAACTAAGTTTTACATTGTCTCTTCCCAAGATTTCCAAAAGCACAGGCGGTACAACCGCTGGACCAAGGAGTCGCCCCTCTTTGCTGGGAAAACAGCCCTGTCGCTTATACCTAGGCAGGTGCAGGAAGAAATATTAAATAGGGGCCTATTTTCGGCGGCCGTCAAAATTAATGAAGAGATGGGGGTTAAGGAGGTAACCCCCAGAGCTACATTCGCCGATTCGAGTGGCTCTCGGACGGGACATATTTTGCCGCCTGTAGCCTTAGCTTTGAGAAGCCGAGAGGTAGTAGGCCGCATGCCTTTTCATTGCTTAGTTGCTCATAATGATTATCAATTTTATGTGAGTTTCTAACCCTCTTACTTTTTGTGCAAACTTTGCAATGTCAAAGCTCCCTGGTCACAAGAAGTTAGCTGCTTCTTCCGTCGCTTTCTATTGTTCGAATTTGAAGCGAACGAATGAAGAGCAGCCGCCAAGCGGCACTCCTCAGATAACGATTTTATTTTACTTAGAATCTTTCATGAGATTTCAAATTGTTGAAATATTCTATAAGATCTTATATGTGAACTATTTTTGCAGGGTTGCTCAACAAAGCCCGTTACCACCCTACATCCGGATCCCAAGCTGTGAAAGCAGACGGCTGGTAATGTCACCCAAAGCCAAAAAAAGCACATCACCTACAAGCCGAAGAAGTGAACTGGCGCCTCCACCCCCATCCATACACCCACCAAGCTTGATGCTCAACAAAGAACATCAAAGAGTGGCAAGCCACTCATTACTACCGAGGGCTCAGCAGGCGGCAGCAATGCCGCAGGGTGAAGGAAGGTAATACATCCGACCATATTCTTTAGTGATAAAAATGCAACAGTCTTTTCAAAGTTCTTAGTTTATTTTGCTGATTTTGACAGATGATCCAACAAGGCCGACTGTCCTTCAGATGGCCAAGCAAATGCTCAGGACGCTTGATCTTGAGGACAAGGCGTCTATTAGAAAATTCGGGACTCTTGACGCCATACTGGCGCTTCTCTGTGAGGTAAGAGTTGTGTCTTGGAACTTGAGTAATGACTTTGCCGAATGTTTTCTGATGTACTCTTTTTGTTTTTGCCGACTACAGGCTATGTTGCCCGTGAGTGGTCTTAAAAAGCCACTCAACGACAAGACCAGAGAGGTAAAGGCAGCGAATGCTCGGGCCGCCTCTTCCTTTTTGAGATTGCCCCAAATGAGATTATGACACTTGATATGTTGTATTCCAAAGCGCGGCAAATTTGCAAGTCCAGCACAATCTGGACGCAACAAAGAGGCGGGTCAAGGAGCTCCAAGATGAGGTCAAGGGCCTCAAGGAGAAGCTGGAGCTCCTCCAGGAGGCGTAGAAGAAGGCCGAGGACCTCAAGGGGATGGTCAAAAAATTCAAAGGGCGGTTGCAGAACCAAGAAACCGAACTCAGGACCAAGTATAGGTCTTTGATGGAGGAGGAAAAACAAGCCCTGGTCAAACAAATGATGGAGGATAACGAAGCCATCATGCATGCGGCCTGGGCGAAATTGTTGCCGTCAGCCGACTATCAAACTTGGAAGGTTCAGTTTGATAAGGCAAATGATGAGTTTAATGCCCAACTCTTAAGGGAGGCTGAGGAGGCGGCTGCTAGAGAGGCCAAGGAGGTGTCCGACTCTTCAGATGACTCATCCTCTAGGAACAATGAGGATCTGTCGGAGGATGAAGGGAAAAAGAAGAAGTAGTTGCCGGAGGATAAGGCGGATTCTAATGCTGAGACCCTCCCTTGATCTTAAAGCTTTTAAGTATATTTTTTTGCGGCCGAATGGCCAAATATTTTGCTTTTCCGGCCTGTGTGCCGAGTATATGGGTATCTTTACCGACTACGGGGTCGGGTTATTAATTATTTCCTGGCTTTGCCAACTAACATTTACAGTCGTCAATTTTGATGGTTGTCTGTTTATTTATGAAGCATCCGGTTATTTGACCGGTTTAACTCATATTAGTGCTTATGCTTTAAAATTTTTAAAAGCTTTCAATTTTGTATGCTTATAATTTTTGCCTATGTATTTTTAACCTGTATACTATGTGAATGTTCTTGCCCCTGGCCGGATGTCGTTTGGTTTCAAAAAATGGATTGATTGACTTAGAAATTATTGATAATTTAAAGAGTATGCATGGTTTCTAAGTCAATCAATCACTATGGTGATTGCCCCAAACCAAGAGACAGACGACCATATTAAACAGACAATTTTAGTAACTCAATGCATCCGGCCAAAGGCCTCATGAGATATAGTTAATCCACTAAGTTTTTTGACTTAGCTTATTTTTTGATAAAATAATCGTTCACCTACCTTGCCCCAAGGCAAGGACAAGCGATTGTATAGCCTCTAAAATGAAACAGTACCCACCTTTCGCCTACACTAGAACAATTCGAAAGATTCAATGCTTTTTAGGTTTCAAGTTAGATTATCAAATGACTGCGAGCATTACCTTAACGCATTCGGTAGGGCCGTTATTTTAGTTCATAGAGCAATGTGCCAGCCAAATAGGAGATGCTTCTCTTTGACGAATTCGCCCGAATGGACGTCGCCGGTTGTCTGACTCATGTTGGAGTAGTTAGTCGTACTCATGTTGGAGCAGACGGTAGTATAAAAAATGTATATCCGGCCGTTGGCCTATTTTGAAGAGTAAATAGCCACTAAATTATTGACTTAGCTTAAAAATTGAATAAAGTTTGGGATGACTGCTTTAGTGCAGTCGAGTCCCTTAGGAAAAATTTGGGTGTTTGCTGTTGGGGCAGACGATCCCTTTATAAAATAAATTTACAAAGTTAAAGCATACAAGGCCATCTGCAAATTGTGCAGGAGGCAATTCATAAGATCTTAACTTTGTCCGCCTGCACATTGTGTTGGCGTTGTTCAAGTATCTTTAGTAGTTTAAATTTGGTCCATCCGCACATTGTACAGTCGAAGCTATAAAATATAAGTAGGATCCGTCGGCACATTGTGAAGGCGGCATCCTGCAAAATTATGAGCATGATCCTTCTACACTTTGTGCAGTCGGTACTCAAAATAAAGTAAATAAAGACAAGTTTGGAAATGAAGGAAGATTTTTAATAATAAGTCATAAAAATTTACAAAATTTCAGAAGTAGTTTTCTTTAAGTTATCTACATTCCAAGTTTTAGGTAGTTTCCTGCCGTCTAGTGTTTCCAGGCGGTAGGTGCCTCCTATTACTTGTTCATAGATTCGATAGGGGCCTTTCCAATTTGGGGTTAGCCTCCCCTGCTGTAGGCGTCGCTCGAAGTGTGCCTACGTAAAAAGAATGTGTGGATATTCTTGGCACTCATAGGAAGTAGGAATTGACATAATAAGATTAGGGACAAGGAAAGTAGGCAGCCGCCAACAAGTTTTTAAGGAACTTGTAAACCGTTCACGGATCATAAAAGGCAACCACGAATAAGGGACAACGAAGGCAACAACGATTGACCCGTGAAGGTTACACCCCATTCATAATCCATGAGATTACTAACTCCATATGGTTCGGAACCACGAAAGGAGGATCGGGGATGATGGTACGAAGTGAGTCATGGAGTCACATTCGCCCGTATTGGCCTCTACTCAATTCTTATAATGAAAAGTGATTCCTGCGATCTCAAAGGCATACAATGAAAAATTCAATTTGATCCAAACTATTATTATGCTAAATTGGTTGAATATTAATGCACACATATAATTCTAAAATATTGTGATCACTTGATTAAACAACAAGATTAAAAAGTAACCTAAACCGGTTGTCCAAATTATCTTATTAGGCGTGATTTTCAATTACATATTCCCTTTAAACATGCAATATGGTGATCATAAAAATAATAATAGAATAAACATTAATATTGGAAGCAATTCAACAATAATAGCGTTAGTCAAATTAAATACAAAATAACCCTAATCATGATACTAGCAATATTAAAAAAAAAGAAAATAAAATAAGAGTAATTAAGTGAATTAATTACTCACATTCCGCGCGTTCCTTTAAATTGCTACATCATGAATAAACAGTTAGTAACTTCAATAAAAATATAAAGTAAATGGAAATTAAATTAAATTAAAAGTAGAGTTGATTTTGTCCAAATCCTCAGTTATTTGTACCTTTCACGCCTAGGTTTAAGGACGGAACCTCGGTTTAAGTATAGACTCCTTGGAGTGCTTAGGGGAATTAATATGGAAGAATAAGGAGGCTAGAAATTAGTTTAATGAGGGAGAAGAAAATAATTTTTTGTGTAAGGTGAGAGAGAATGATTATTGCTGCCCCGTACATCAGAAATGAGGGGGTATTTATAGGGAAAATGTGCTGAGGGAGCACACGGAACCCTAAAATGATAAAAGCCCTAAAAAAGTATCCCGTGACACGGAAAACTGTATCGTGACACGGGAAGTCCCACTGTCAGACGGAAAACTTTCCCGCGACACGATACATTTTTAGTGTGACGCGGGAAATTTTCATAAAACGGGAAAGAAAACGCGTTAAGGTTTACGCGGAAAAGACACGGAATGTCCCGTGACACGGCACAGGTACCAAGACAACGCAGTATCCACTGTGACACGGTACAGTACACCGTGTCCCCGAATGGGAGACGCGGAATTACATGGAAACAGCTCCGTGTCACGGGGAATCCCACCGTCAAACGGTGTAAATTCCCGTGACGCGGGAGTTGTTTAGGTACAAAGAACGCAAATAGGACACGGAATAGCCCCGCGTCACAGCAAGGGCACCGTGTCACGGGGATTCCCACCGTATGACGGTGCAATTTCCCGTGACACGGTGGAATTGCACTGTGCGCGGTGATTCCAGGTTTTTACCCGTTATTAAAACCATCATAACTTTTGATCCGTAACTTGGAATGAGGAATATAATATATCATTAGAAAGAATATCAAGTCTACTTTCCAACCCGATTAGAATCCGGTCAAAATAATATGTAGATTTTAAGATATGGTCATTTTAGTGGAAGGGTGTCGGTTTTAGATCGAGTTTAGTGTTTTGCTCATATCTTTTTCGTTATAGCTCGGAATTGGGATTATGATATATGGTTGGAAAGCTTATTTAAAGGCCTATCCAACATAATAATAATTGGATCAAAATTTTATAGCTATAAAATCAGTTTCTCTCTGTTTTGCGATGTGGACACGAAAAGTGGAAAATAGGTTATGGTTTAGGGAAATGAGCTAGAAATTAGATTGGTTCATGAAATATATTGGATAGAACATGAATTTAAGCACCCCAAAGATTAAATACTCAACTCGACCAATAATGGCGGTGAAAGGTGTTCATCAACGGGTTTGGTTTTGGGGAGACATTTTTAGGTGTCTACAGAAGCCCCCACTTTGACTGAGTTTGTAGAAACGTCAGTTTCGAAAACGATAGTCAAAGTAGCCAAAAGGGAAGGAGAATGATTTAAGACGTTTTGCGATCCTAAATCACTTTGTATACGCCGATACCTGCAGAAAAATGTTAATTCCACAGATAAAAGAGTAAAGGGATAGAATGCTTATCTAACACCAGTGTATTGGTGGCAAATGAGCTTGGTAGCTTCCTATGCTTGAAGGAATCCACCGGATGACGTCTGTTGAAACGCTTTTTATGCCTGAAGAAAGTCGACTGAGGAGTTTGGTAGTTTTCTAAGCCTGAAGAAACCTACCGGATAATACTTTCCATGCTTGAGGAAAGTCGACGTATGAATTTGGTTCATTTTATGCTTGAAGAAATCCACCGATGATGCTTTCCATGCTTGAGGAAAGCCAACTTGGCGGTTTTCTATACTTGAAGAAAAATCCACCGATAACGCTTTCCAAGCTTGAGGAAAGCCGACTTGGCGGTTTTCTATACTTGAAGAAAAATCCACCGATAACGCTTTCCAAGCCTAAGGAAAGCCGACTGATGAATATGGTGTCATTCTATGCTTGAAGAATTCCACCGATAATGCCTTCCGTGCTTGAGGAAAGCCGATTTGGCGGTTTTCTATACTTGAAGAAAAATCCACTGGATAATACTTTCCATGCTTGAGGAAAGTCGAAAGATGATGAGATTGTAAGTCTCTGTGTGTCGAGAACCTTGCGTCATGAAATGATGGTGGTTCGATTGTCCCCGAACGTGGGTTGTGGATGGTTCGCTTGTCCCCGAACGTGGGCTGTAGATGGTCTGTTTGTCCCCGGACGTGGGTTGTAAATGGTCTGTTTGTCCCCGGACATGGGCTGTAGATAAGACCTGCAAAAATAAATTTTCCAATGGACTCGTATATACTGTGGTTGACTTGACCACTAACTTGACCAAGTTTGACTTGATGTGACATGACATGTGTACGACTTGTGAGTGAGTGTGTGTGTGTGTGCAGACACAAGCAAACGAAGATGCAAAAGCAAAAAAAATTCGTCAATTTTTGTCATGAGTGGAGGGTACCGACTTTCTCTCCAAAAAGAAAGATGTGAAAACTGAACTTTTATTTTCGAACTTCCTTCGATGAAAACTTGGAAAAAGTTTTTGAACTTCCCCAAAATAAAATAATGAAAAAGGAAAGAAGTTTTGAACTTCCTCCTTGAGCAAGACGAAATGAATCGTATGGATTGAATTTCTTGTCCTGAAAATAATGTATGCATGATGCATGTTCTTAGGCCAGGAGGCTAAGGACAATTACATCATGTGACACGATAGATGAATGAACTTAAGTCATGGAGCTAAGCATCATATATGGTGTAAAGAAGCGATTTTGAACGTCACTTAGGTCTGGAAGCTAAGCACGTATAGTGATTATTGCATAATGAACGTTGCTTAGGTCAAGGAGCTAAGCACGATATGCTTTGTATGATTAAAAATCATTGATATATAAATGTTTCTTAGCACATTATGCGAAACAATGAACATTGCTCAGGTCAGGAAGCTAAGCAACTATACAATGTTTCTTCTACTGAATGTTGTCTTTAAATATGATGAAACATGCACAGTGTTGAAACAAGATTTCATGATAAAGGGCTCTTAAAGGGAAGGATGATTGATATGGATATGGATGTGTGAGTGAAGTGTGTGAATGTGATACTAAGGCTGGCTGCAAGGGTTATGGCGATGGAAAGAGATGTGAGAAGAGTTAAAGATGATGACTCTTCAGGCTGGGTAAGCTAATGTGATTTGGGTTCAAGCCCCCTAGTCTAGCTCTAAATGAGTAAGGATAAGCATTGGATATTCTTTGACTTGATCATGCATGGTTATGAATATGAATGTGGTCGCACCTCGATGTGAGGTTACCTACGTATCCGTTAGGAATCAGGCCGAACGTAGCTCTAACCGAACTTTGCACAAGTTTATGTACACCTCAAAGAGGTCTTTCAAGGGTTTTAATGTGGTTAAGTTGATGGTTTAAGGAAGAAAAGGATAAAAGGCTCAAGACCCGAGAGAATCCCCAAGATGTGTAATTTTGAATTTGAAAATTTTGAATTTTGCAAGTTTATTTTTAACTTTTTTTTTTCTTTTTTTCTCTTTTTTTCACTCTTTTGAATCAATGTAGACAATCTCAGATCATGCGGTCCATCACACACTTAGTATTCATGTTTCTCAGGCACGGTACCAAGCACTCGATGAGAGACACAATTTGAGACATGTTCATATCAAAGACATTGGAACACTTGCCTTTAGACATTATTTTATTGTTGCTTTGTTGCTTTTTTTTTTTTACTTGATTTTTGAATTTTATATAATTACACATCTTCCAATCCCAGGGTTAAGTGAATGTGGGTTGAAGAAATGAAGGCCAAACGTTAGACGAGGCTCAAAATGGTTGATGAAGAAATGGAATGTGATTGAACGGTTAACAGGGAATGACATGGTTGCAAAGGTGCCTCAAGTCATTGGTGTACCTTGGGTTTAGTTCGGTAATTGATTTTTTTTAATTGAGAATGAATGAATGAATGAAAAATTCTATGATCGAGATGTAAAGGAAAATTGCTCATTTTATTAATGGAAAAGGTGAACGAAACACATGAAACATATAAAAAAAATTCAAAGTGGAAAACCTATGCTAGACATGAATGGGGGAATGGAGAAGAATGATAAAGAAAGAAATCATGAAATCTTGCACGAAGGATCCGTGTGCCTTGTATTCATTACTTCTTGCCGCCTGGAGGGACAAGAAGTTTGTTTGCATCCACCAAGTCTTGAATGACATCCTTCAAATTCCAACATCGCTCCGTAGTGTGGCCCCTTCCTTGATGGTACTTACAATGGGCATTGGGATTCCATTTGGCGCTCCTTTCTTCAGGTTTTGGCTCTGGAAATGGCCCAATAGGTGTGATCAAGCCTTGACTGTAAAGGCGATCAAAGGCCGCATCATAAGTCATTCCTAAAGGAGTGTAAGTTCTTTTCTTCTTGGGCAATGGAGTATCAAGAGCTAAAACTTCATTGAGATCAACTTGGCTTATATTGTTGGTAGTATTTTCATGCTTAGAAGACGAAGAAGAAGAAGGATGGTCGTTCTTCTTGTTTTTCCAAGTGTTATTATTGTTACTACCAGCAGTCTTTATTAGCTCATCCTCGATATTGACGCCGATGTCGTAGACATCTTCGAAAGTGTTCAGTGGAAGAAATTTGAGATGCTCTCTATATTGATGAGTCAGATTTTGAATAAAGAGGCGAACCATCTCTCTTTCTTTGGGGGGATCTACCAAGAGTGAAGTTGTTTCCCTCCACCTGTTCAGGTAAGCGGTGAAGCCCTCATTCTCTTTCTGTTTGAGAATGGAGAGTTCACGTTCAGAGGTTTTGGTTTGAATGTTACACTTGTAACGATTCATGAAACTGTCAGTGACATCTTGACAAGTCACAGTATGCTTGGCATCTAAGGAATAAAACCATTGTTGGCAAGCATGTTCTAAGGAGAGAGGGAACACCGTAGGGAAGAGTGTTACGTCCAATCCCTTAAGAGCCATGGTTGCAGAGAACGCCTTCAAATGGAATATTGGATTGTCAGTAGGCTTGAACTTTGGAATATCAGCAGTGGAGAACTTTTCAGGGAGTCTGTCCTTCACATCTAAAGGAGTGGGAGGCCGTTCCACATAAGTGAAATCCTCAGAAATCTTACTCATTTGTTCCTTTAGTTTGTCAAGGGTGAAAACAGTGACCTTGTTTTGTTCCATGGTAATGACCCTAGTGGTAAGGGTTTTCATCATGGAAGACAGTGCCTCGATGGATTTGTTGATGTTCTCAATATCTTCTTTAGTGGCCATTGTAAGGTGATGAGTAATGGAGATGGAAAAGTTCTCTTTGAACGCCTATTAGATCTGAGAGATTGTTGCGGTAATGACTCGAACCGTATCAATCTATCCCTGTTCCATGACCAAGTACTGTGAAATAAAATAATTCACTTAATTGTTTGACTCATTGTTCAAGATAGGAAAGGAAGGAAAAAATGGACATTTGAAAACAGGTGAGAAAACTCCACTCAATTTTTTATTATGACGAAAAAAAGGGTGCATGAACCTAATATACGATCATAAACGACCTGGTGCACGACTCGAGTCAGAACATAAAGAAAGTGTGTGGACTATACTTGACTCGTGAGTGACTAAGTGATGTCATAAGACTCGTGGTATGATCGTATGGCTAGACATGTGAACAATAACCAAAATGACTGACGCAAGGACAAAATTTACATGGAAGACATAAAAAAAAGCTGACTGGACTTATTTCAAGGGCACCGTGACACGGAAGACTATACCTTGTCACGTGACGAGCTGCCGTGACGCGGTGGTTTTTTTTTTGTTTTTGCTGCAGGTCCACCGCGCCACGGTGGACAGTGCCGTGGCACGAGAATGTTTATCGCGCCACAGGAAACTCCACCGTGCCACGGTGGATGCTGACGTGGCACGGGGAATTTTTTTTTTTCTTTGGAAAATCCACCGTGTCACGGTGGAAATTGCCGTGACACGGTGAACTTTCCCATGCCACGGTAAACATTCCCGTGCCATGGTGGATGCTGACGTGGCACGAGATTTTTTTTTTTGTTGCAGGTCCACCGCGCCACGGTGGACTGTGCCGTGACACGGTGGACAGTCCCGTGTCGCGGCAACCCTTCCCTTTTTTTTTAATTACTAAGTGAGTACGGTCCGTTGGCAATCGTTAGTCATAAAATAATCCACCATAGACAAAGAAAGATCGTTAAGGTTAGGATCAAAACGACCAAACATAAAACATGTAGGCACAATGATGCAAAGAATAGTTCGCAACCTAAGGTCAAGTTTTATGTTCAACTACGGTCAAGTTTATTTGGTGTCAATAGGGTACCATGGTTAAGATTTTGGACGCGTTAGCAAGGTAGCCTCCTTTGAGGGTGTATGCCAACGGGCGGCTCCGCGAGTTCGTGATGAAATCGAACTCGACTCCATGGTTTGGGTGGATTTAATAACTTGGATGAACCCTTATTACCATGAGCGTTTTTGGGTTGATAGAGCTTAAATCCCCCGGGGCTAAGACGTATGTAGAACACATACGTTTTTTCAGAAAAATCGAAGGAAGTCGACTGTGAGGAAAGAAAATAAGCCACCAGACTGATTTTAGGACTGCCGTGACACGGCAAAAATTCCTGTGTGACGGTACTGTGCACCGTCAGGCGGTGCACTGTACCGTGACACGACTGATTTTGCCGTGGCACGGCAGTCAGAAGATTTGACTGGTGCCCTGTTTTCCTTCGCACGCAACTAAGTTATCCAATTTTTCCTACGGGACAGACCTGAATGCGACGTTAAAACGTCTATGCAGATGCAAAAATGCCAAATTAATCACAGGAATATTTTTTTCAAGAATCTTTCAAGTCTAATCCACTCATCTTAATTAAATATCGAACACTCAAATCGATAAATAATCAAGAATCCTCCCCAGAGAAGTCGCCAAATTGTAGGCGTCGCTCGATGGGCGCCTACGTAAAAAGCGTGTGTGAATATGCTTGGCACTCATAGGAAGTAGGAATTGACATAATACGATAAGGGACAAGAAAAGTAGGCAGCCGCCAACAAGTTTTTAAGGAACTTGTAAACCGTTCACGGATCATAAAAGGCAACCACGAATAAGGGACAACGAAGGAAACAACGATTGACCCGTGAAGGTTACACCCCATTCATAATCCATGAGATTACTAACTCCATATAGTTCGGAACCACGAAAGGAGGATCGGGGATGATGGTACGAAGTGAGTCATGGAGTCACATTCGCCCGTATTTGCATGCCTCTACTCAATTCTTATAATGAAAAGTGATTCCTGCGATCTTAAAGGCATACAAACAAAAATTCAATTTGCTCCAAACTATTATTATGCTAAATTGGTTGAATATTAATGCACACATATAATTCTAAAATATTGTGATCACTTGATTAAACAACAAGATTAAAAAGGAACCTAAACCGGTTGTCCAAATTATCTTATTAGGCGTGATTTTCAATTACATATTCCCTTTAAACATGCAATATGGTGATCATAAAAATAATAATAGAATAAACATTAATATTGGAAGCAATTCAACAATAATAGAGTTAGTCAAATTAAATACAAAATAACCCTAATCATGATACTAGCAATATTAAAATAAAGAAAATAAAATAAGAGTAATTAAGTGAATTAATTACTCACATTCCGCGTGTTCTTTTAAATTGCTACATCATGAATAAACTGTTAGTAACTTCAATAAAAATATAAAGTAAATGGAAATTAAATTAAATTAAAAGTAGAGTTGATTTGGTCCAAACCCTCGGTTATTTGTACCTTTCACGTCTTGGTTTAAGGACGGAACCTCGGGTTAAGTATAAACTCCTTGGAGTGCTTAGGGGAATTATTATGGAAGAATAAGGAGGCTAGAAATTAGGTTAAAAAGGGAGAGGAAAATGATTTTTGGTGTAAGGTGAGAGAGAATGATTATTGTTGCCCCGTACATCAGAAATGAGGGGGTATTAATAGGGAAAATGTGCTGAGGGAGCATACGGAACCCTAAAATGATAAAAGCCCTAAAAAAGTATCCCATGACACGGAAAACTGTACCGTAACACGGGAAGTCCCACCGTCAGACGGAAAAATTTCCCGCGACACGGTACATTTTTAGTGTGACGCGGGAAATTTTCAGAAAACCGGAAAGAAAACACGTTAAGGGTTTACGCGGAAAAGACACGGAATGTCCCGTGACACGGAAGTATCCACCGTGACACGGTATAGTACACCGTGTCACGGTATGGGAGACGCGGAAATTACACGGAAATAGCTATGTGTCACGGGAAATCCCACAGACGGTGTAAATTCCCGTGACACGGTGGAAAATGCCGTGACGCGGGATTTGTTTAGGTACGAAGAATGCAAATAGGACACGGAATAGCCCCGCGTCACAGCAAGGGCACCGTATCACGGGGATTCCCACCGTCAGACGGTGCAATTTCCCGTGACACGGTGGAATTGCACTGTACGCGGTGATTCCAGGTTTTTATCCGTTTTTAAAACCATCATAACTTTTGATTCGTAACTCAGAATGAGGCATATATTATGTCATTGAAAGCATATCAAGTCTACTTTCCAACCCAATTAGGATCAGGTCAAAATAATATGTAGGTTTTAAGATATGGTGGTTTTAGTGGAAGGGTGTCGGTTTTAGACCGAGTTTAGTGTTTTGCTCATATCTTTTTCGTTATAGCTCGGAATTGGGATTATGATATATGGTTGGAAAGCTTATTTAAAGGCCTATCCAACAAAATAATAATTGGAATAAAATTGTATAGCTATAAAATCAGTTTCTCTCAGTTTTGCGATGTGGACACGAAAAATGGAAAATAGGTTATGGTTTAGGGAAATGAGCTAGAAATTGGATTGGTTCATGAAATATATTGGATAGAACATGAATTTAAGCACTCCAAAGATTAAATACTCAATTCAACCAATAATGGCGGTGAAAGGTGTTTATCAACGGGTTTGGTTTTGGGGAGACATTTTTAGGTGTCTACACCTGCTCATTCGCCCTACCGACTACCTCCATTTTTCGTAGCACAAATTCCCAAACTTTTAAAGGGCGCTTGTGTACTCTTTTGATGTAGGCCCGAGTCATTCTCAGGTTGTAGATCTCATGGAGCAAGTCGGCATTGCCCCTACGCTCTAGGAGTGAGTCAAATGCCAGGCGAATGGCCTCCTAGTTTGCTTCTTCGTCATATAGCGTAATCCGAAGGGTCGACTCATAATGTTCAATGGGCAAGACGACCTTTGCTCCATACACCATGAGAAATGGGGTTTCTCTATTTTCCCCTTTCGTTGTCGTTCTGATGGCCCACAAGGCATGTGGTAGTTCATCCGCCCATAGGCCGCTAGCTCTTTTAATTTTCTTCTTTATGCCGTCAAAGATTAACTTGTTGAAGAGTTCGACCTGGCCGTTGCTTGGGGTCGGCCGACTGATGCAAAATAAGTGGAGATCCCTTTATCACCCAACCAATTCTTTAATTGAGGGGTTTCAAATTGGGACCATTGTAAAAAACAATAGACATAGGCAACCCAAAACGGGTGATGATATTCTTCCAGATGAAGGGAATGACTTCCTTTGTCTTGATGTTTTTGACCGCCTCCGCCTCTACCCATTTGGTAATGTAGTCCACAACCACTAGGATGTAGCGCTTGCCGAATGGAGCAACCGTATATGGGCCAATAATGTCCATGCCCCATTTAGCAAACGACACTAGACTGGGATTGCCATCAAGTCAGTGGCTGGACGATGGATTAGCTTTCCAAATTTTTGACACTTGTCGCATTTTTTAACCATCTCCATAGAATCCACCTCAAGGGTAGGCTAGAAGTAATGCCACCTGGCCCTGACTGCTAAGGATATGTCGCCTACATGAGAGGCGCAGTACCTGGCATTTAATCCTTCGAGAACTTCCTGCTCCTTTTTTGGGGTCACACACTTCAAAAGGGACTTTAAGAAACCTGCTTTAAAGAGCTCTCCTTGTCTCGTCTCAAAGCTTGCAGCCCGTTTCTTTAGCACGACCGCCTCTTAGGGTGAATCAGGGAGTGTGCCGTATGTAAGATATGCTCGGATGCTATCCATCTAGGTAGAGCTTCGGTCTAATGGGCGCTTCATCAGATATACTTCTTTTTTCCATAACTTCTAAGAAGACTGATCGAGGCGTATCACATGAGGTGGATGATGTCAGTTTTGACAGAGCATCAACCTGATTGTTTTCTGATCTGGGTACTTGACTTAGATGAAACTTGTTTTAAAGAGGGTAGATTGTAATACTTAAATATTTTATGATTTTTTATACAGATTATTTTTATTTTTTAAATAACTTTCCTAATCTCATATGTTTATTTTAGAGTTCGAAAAGTTTTAAACCCTATTTTTTTTAGCTTAAGTAGGATCTCTGTTTTCGGAGTCTACATAACCTATATTATGAACCCTTATAACATTTGTTACTCTATGTCAATCCTTTTAATATTTTTGCCTCTTTATATCCTTCGTTTGTCATTCCGTATATTATGCAAAAACCCTTATTCATTAGCTTTCCCTCTAATTCATTCCTCTAATATTATTCTTTCATTATGAGACCCTTATATTATAATCAACTAGATATTTTACGAGGCCATCATCATTACATTTGGTGATTGTTGTTGTCAATCTTGGCACAATTAATTTTATCAGCCCATTCAACTTGAATTTTCGAGTAGTGGTTAATTCTTTTTCAGTTATCAGTGGTGTCTCAATGTTTGGATTTTTTTTTTTTTTGGAAAGGTAATCACACAAAATCTTGTTGGAGTTGGCTTTGTTATAATTCGTCTTATTATGTGTAGGTTTATATAATTTTTATTCATATGATCAATTATTGCATATATTGTTAATATGTTGTGATATATGATTTAATTGTCGTATTATTTTGTTGTATTATTCATTATATTAACTGTGTTATAATTTGAAGGATTTAATATTGTTGTTATAAGGAGTATTGTTTTATCGAGGTTTTAGGGTTGTTAGTGCAGAGTATTATTTTTGGGTTGAGAATTAATTATTATTGGGTACTAGTATTAGCCCTATAAGAGTTGAGATATACTACTATTGGATCGAGTTCGAATTATTATATTATTTGGGAACATGTGCGAATATTGAGAATTTATTATCATGTGAAAGATTACTTGATCGATGTATGAGATCAAAAGGTTGAGATTATTATTTTGTTATTGGTTTGAGGCTCGGCGTTATAGACCTTAGTCCTTGACATGTTGGTAATGAGATAATGATCATAAGTTAAGAATGAGGTACAATCTTTATTAATTATTTTTCTATGGTCCCATACTGTGGGAATTGGCCCGTATGTGTTCTGGTTCAAGGTGTTTTCTGGTTATTGGGAGTATTAAAGTTTTTATACTTGTTGGTTTATTCGAATTACCCATGTCCAAGGCTAGGTATAAAACAAAGAGCATGGCACACTTATGGGTTATATGAGTTAATTGAGTAAAAGTTCGTATTATTATTAAAGGTTGATTTGATAAAGGTTATTTTCCACAGTACAATGTGTAATGTAGTTTCGAACAACATTGTTTAAGTGAGTTAATTATATTAATTTTTATATTATTCTTTGTATTCTGATATGTGGTGATTAATCAGCTTTTTGCTGGCGTGTGTGTTATTTTGTTGTGCTATTTGTGTTTGCGACCATGTCTTTTTCTTATGGTGGCCCTGCGACGATCTATTTTGGAATTTGTCCTTAATGGTGAGCAGTCAAGATTTTCTAAGCAGGTTGATCAAGTGGTCGTAGCTAAAGGAGCTCAAGTGTTCAACTAGTTTGTTATATGAGTTTATAAAGTTGTACAAATAGCTCACTTATATTTATTGGGTTGTAATTATTGGGATTTTGTAAGCCTTAACACTTGACAGGTTGTCGACTGTGGCGGTAATACCTCTGATTTAGGTGTATGCTTCCGCAATTTTATTTAAAGGTTGTCTATTTTTCCTCTATTTATTGTTTATTTTTTAGTTAGTAAATCGGGGGTGTTACATCAAGTGTCCTAGCTCCAGCTTTTACTGCCTGCAGGTATTTGATAATAGCCGGATGGGTGGCCTTAGAGTACCATGGTATTGGCTTACGACCAATTGGGAGTCAGAGCAGGCATCAATCTTCGTTGCCCCTGCCGCCTTGCACATTTGGATGCCGGCTAGTAGGGCTTCGTATCGGCGTTATTATTTGAGGTCTGGAACCTGAACCGCAGTGCAAATTCATATTTGTCCCTCTCAAGAGATTGAAAAATTATGCATACACCACAACCGTTCATCGTGGAACTCCCATCCACATACACTTTCCAAACCTGATCGATGTTATATGGCGTAGTCGGCCTTGTCGTTTCGGCAAAAAAGGGGTAAAGTCGACAAATGCCTGCCCCTTTATTGCCTTCCTTGGTTCGAATGTGATTTCCAGTCCCTGTAACTCTATAGCCCATTTAAGCATTCGGCCAGAGGATTCCAAGGTCGTCATTGGCCGCTTGATCGGTTAGTCAGTGTAGACCACAACCAGATGTGCTAAGAAGTAAGGCTTTAACTTCTTGACAGCCGTGTAAAGGGCGAGACCTAATTTTTTTACCATGGGGTACCAAAGTACCGCGTTTCTAAGAACATGGCTAATGAACGAAGTAGATCGGGAGCTGGATGCCGTCTCTTTCAGTGAAGAGAACGACACTAAGGGCATGATCTGAAATAGCTAGATACACACAGAGAGCCTGTTTGGGCAAAGGGCTTCCTAGCCTTGGCAAAGAGTGCAGATGTGCTTTCAACTTTTGGAAGGCTGCTTCAGCATCATCCCCCCACTCAAATCTAGTCTCCTTCCTGATCGCCTGGAAGAAGTAGAGGCACTTGTCACTTGACTAACTGAGGAATCTCCCTAGAGTCGCCAGACAACCTATTAGTTTTTGGACTTCCATCACATTATGGGGCAACTGAATGTCGATTACCGTCTGTATTTTTTTCAGGGCTGGTCTCTATCCCCTTTGGTCAATCAGGAATCCGAGAAACTTCCCAGACTCAACACCAAAGACACACTTTTTTGGATTAAGCATGACCTTGTGCCGCATGAGAGTGGCGAATGTTTTTCGGAGGTCAGCAAGGTGATCCGCCTTCTGCTTGGATTTGACTATCATGTCATCAATATACGCCTGTACTTAACTCCTAATCTGATTAATGAGCACTGTATTAATCATTTATTGGAAAGTAGCAGGTGCATTCTTCAAGCCAAACGACATCACAGTATAATAGAACAACCCCTGATTAGTGACGAATGCCATCTTTTCCTGATCTTTCTTCCACAGGTGAATCTGATAAAAGCTTGAATAGGCATCCATGAAGCTCATCAGGACTTGTCCAGCTGTAGAGTCGACTAGACTGTCGATCATTGGAAGTGGATAACTATCCTTCGGACATGCTCTGTTTAAGTCAGTTTAATCCACACACATGCGCCAGGTACCATTTGGCTTTATTACAAGCACAACATTTGCAACCTAATTAAGGAAGTTACAAAGCCGAATGAACCCAGTGTCTAACAACTTTTTTACTTTGGCGGCTGCCGCCTGACTTCTTTCCTCGCCATGGTTTCTTTTCTTTTGTCGAATTGGCTCTTTTTAGGATCCATGGCCTGTTTGTGGACAGCAAGATCCGGGATGATGCCGGGCATCTCTTCCACTTTAAAGGCAAAAATGTCTTTAAATTCTTTTAGCAATTGGTGCAAGCTTGCTCCCAACTTCACAAAAGCAGTCGTCCCCACCTTAACTGTTCGCTCTGGCCAAATGTTGTCTTAAGGAATAATGTGTTCTCCAGCCGGTTAGGGATAAAGGTCGTCTGATCGCTCCCTGGTCAGTGATTGCTATTGCTTTTCTTTTTTTACCGCCACCAGCTGATCATGTTTTCTCTTCTTGGAGGTTGGTGGGGTAAGAAGATCATCCTTGATATCATCAAGGTCTATTGGCTCTTTGCCCTGACCGGCTGCAACTGCCGCAGGCTTGACGTCCAAGAGATAACATTCTCGAGCCATCTTCTTGTCCCCGTTCAGGGAGCAAATAGTTTCATCATCATTCTCATACTTGACGAGCATGGGAGCAGGGATGATAATGACCTTACACTCGTTACGAGTGGGTCGGCCAAGGATAAGATTGTAGGCGGTCAGCTCTTCGACCACCAGGAACCGAATGGTCATGTGCCGACTGCTACCTTCTTTCCCCGGTCGGATGGGCGAATCAATGCATCCGATTTGGTGCACAACTCCTCCCCCAAAACCCACAAGGGGATGGGATACATCTGTCATGCTATCCGGCTTGTACTTGAGGTTGGATAGACATTTGTGGTTGATGATGTCTTAGGAGCTTCTTGTGTCTATCAAGATGCGACTAGCCAATTGGTTGACCACTTTGCATTATCTGATAAAAGGGTCATCATGCGGCCGACGGACTTTGACTGTCCTTTTTGGTGATAATGACTTCGGGGAAGACGGATGTGCTAGTCGCCTGTCCCTCTTCAACATAATTGACCATCTTTCTTAGATGGTCCTTAATGCCCCGGATGGTCGGGCCACCTTTGGAGAATCCGCTTGCTATCGTATAGACCGGATCTTCATCCATTTCGGAACTTATAGCAAGCTAGGGAGTCTTTTTGCTTGACTGCCCCGGATTTGACTTTGAAGTCACTTTGGACTTCACATAGGACTTCAGCACTCCTTTGTTGACCAAACGGTCAAGCATCCGCTTGAGGCTGAAAAAGTCGTCTGTGTCATGACCGACATCCTCATGGTAATGACAGTGTTTGTTTTTATTTCGATTTTCAGCGGAACCTTTCATAGGAGCCGGCTTTTCTAAAGTCAGTCGATCCTTTATCTCCATGAGGATGAAGTAGCTGTCTTTGTGGAACTCGTACCTTAGAACGTATGGCTTCCACTCTTTCTTTTTCTTCTGGGCCGACTGATTGGAGTTATCAACCTCCCAGATCTGTTTTTTCTTTTTGCTCTCTTCTGGTTTTTGAGACGGTTGAGCAGGTCGACTCACCTTTTATCAGTCAGACTTCTTTGAGTCCAACTGCTTATTAGAGGAGCAGAGCTCGGTCGCCTGTATGTAGGCTTCCGTCTCCATCAAGGCTCCTTGGAGGGTGAAGATTTTCTTGCGGACGAGTTCAAACTTGAAAGTCGACCCGTCCTTCAGACACTTGAAAAAGTTTGTATAAGCCACTTCGGTGGACAGTCCTTGGATCTGGATTCTCGCCAGATTGAACTGCCTGACGTATGATCGCAACCCTTCTCTATCTCCCTGCTGCACATGGCCTATATCAAGGCTCGTTTTCTTTGCAGGGATGTTCATAGAGAAATTAGAAGCAAACAAGAACGCAAGCGTCATGAAGCTGTTGAGGCAACCAGCCGGAAAATTGCCGAACCACTGCTGGGTTATGCCTTTCAGGGTGGCTGGAAAGCAGCGACACCAAGCAGCATCATCCAACCCCTGTAAGTACATGAGGTGGGTGTATGCCAAAGGTGGTATTCTGGGTTGGAGGTACCATCATAGGTCCCAACCTTACATTTTTAACCTTGGCCGGCTGTTCGAACTCGGCTATTTCCTTGGAGAATGCAGAGGGTTGTTCCCCAAGGTTTTGTAGCCAAAGCTTCCTATCCATAGGCTGGTAGTTGTATGCCGCCTGTCCTCCAAAGAAGGAAGGTTGGATGTAGGGCAAAGCAGGCGGCCGGTATAATGGTTGTGCCATATAATGTGCCGAGTGTATTACATGGGGTCCAAACTATGCGAGGGGGCCGCTTGACAAGGTCCCCTATACTGATTGAGAATTCCTAACAGAGGTATTCTGAAAGCTATCATGATAAGTCGACGACGACGCCGACTCTAACAGCTGTTGTGTCCTCTTCTGCTCGATGTACTTACGAGCATAAGGAAAGGATTTCTTGCGACCATCCGGATGTACATGCCGGATGGCTTTTCTTGTCACCGTTTTTGGGAAACAAAGTCTTGAAAGGTCGTTCTGGGGTCGAGCCTTCTCCTTTGTAGCAAGATGAGGAGTCGGTTAACAGTCCCGGACTGATTTTTTCTTTCCAGCTTGAGTTGGCTTTGTGGCTGACTGTTCCTTTCTAGGAGCAGCTGACCGCTTGCTCATTAAATCCTTAATTTCACCTTTGATGTTGTTCATGAATTTCATAAGCTCATCTCGGGTGACTAGGGTTGATCCTGCCGTATGGGAGGGATCAGCCTGCTGCCCTGAGGGCTTACTTGATTGTCTAGGGGGCCTGCTCGGACCCGCCTAGTTAGCATTGAGCTCCTGCCTGTCTTTGTGATGATAGCACTTTGGGATGAGAGACCCATCTGGGGCCACAAAGTTTTCGATGTCCCCATCGTCACCTAAATCATGGTCCGACTAGACCACTACTTCTTCCAGACGACGATTGTTCTCCGGAGGCGGCACATGTTGTTCTTGTGAAGCCATCTTAGAGTTACTCTCCCCACAGACGATGCCAAATGTTTCAGGGGTTTTTTGTGTCCCTTGGGAGAGTTACAACTCAAAGACTGGATTCGTCAAGGTCGCTGACAAGGTAAAGTCGTATCCTCTAATCAAAAGTATTACCTAAGTCCTCTAACTAATGCAGATAGGGAAGTAGGGTCGAATCCACAGGGAAACAAGTCTTTCTACTCCTAATTAATTAATATAATCTAAATTATCAAGGTAACCAATATTGTTGTAATTAAAGACTATACTACGAAGAATATGATCAGAGAAAATAAAGTAGGGAGAAATTTAATATAAAAGGCCTAGGGCATAGGTTCACTAATAAACAATATTTTAGGGCAAATCATAATAAGCAATCATCAAGCATTGATTAATCAGATTATCAAGGGCTTTCGCTACGTATTATAATCACAGAATTAATTTACTGGTAGTAAATCTCATCTGTCAAATCTCGACTTAACCATTTATAAATTAGTCCGCCTATTGAAACTAAGCCTAAACATCAATTCTCATCTATTGAATCTCGAATTAATATTGCTAAACTCATACAATTAAATCTGGCCAAACCTAATTGCATAGCATTAAATCACTCAATAGGAAATTAACCAAGCATTGATAATCAACAATCAAAAATTTACCCCTTCATATTAATTATTAGATCCTCATAAACCCTATAAATAAAACTACTCAAGCATAATTAAATATAAACTAATCAAACAATAAAGCAAGACATAATGAAAGAATTAAATAAAATAACTGAAATTAAAAAAGAAGAAATTGTTACCAAAAGAAATTTGGATTAATGAATGTAATTAAGAACAAAGTTGAGAGAGAATTTTAGAGAGAGAATATCCTAAGTAGAGAGAGAAAATCTAAAAGAGAAGGTAATCCAAAATTACGTACAAAATTCGTACTTAAACACTCCTAAAACAAAAACTAAAACAAAACTAATCAGGTACTTAGAAAAACACGCGCCCGACCGGGCCCGCCTTTTTACTATGCCCCTTGCTGGTATGTTGCGCCCGATCGAGCCTACGCTCACCCGATCGGGCGCGACTTCTTCCTTGAGACTGCATTGCGCGCGCCCGCCTGATCGGGCGTATGCTTGCCTGATCGGGCACGACTTCTCCTTCGAGGCTTGGATTTCGATTAGGCTCGATTCCTCGGCCCAATCCAAATCCTCATCGGGTCTTGATTACTTGATCCAATTGCCCCGGTATCACATATGGAGCCCTTAATCACTAGCTCTCACCGATCCTGGGCTTCAAGGATGGTCGTGTGCTTCTAACGCTCGTAGTTGCTTTGTGAAAGACCCGAAAAACGCTCCAAGTGTGCAATTTCCTACAAAACTCAAGCAAAACTACAAAAACACTAGAAAACACGAATTAGTAAAAAAGGGGCCCTAATAAGCCAAAAACACTACTAATTATGACCATCGGACAAGGGTAAAACACTATATAAATTGGACATATCAAACTCCCCCAAGGAAAACCTTTGCTTGTCCCTAAGCAAAGAGCTCATCAATGAACATATAAAACATGCCTCATCCCAATAAACAAATCAAGCACAAACGATTCAAGATAAATCTAATGAACATGCTTCAATGTCAATCAATCTCATTAATCTAATCATCCTTCCTCCCCAACAATTTTCAAGTAAAGCAAACCACATGAGCATATAGAATTCAAGACTAGTGCTCACACACTCAACTCTCATTTGTGTGGCGAGTAAAAGATGTACTCGATCGCTCTCCAACCAACCCCTTTATTTGTGAACAATGCCCTCCCAACTCACACTCTCGTGTGTTTAAAACAATGAACGCTCAACCTACTAGTCGACTCAAAATATGTCAAATCATAACTTGCATTGATAAACAACACTTTCACATTCATACAACTCTTATGCACAGAGGTCGGAAGGTCTTTAAAGCTTGTAATGTAAGGCTAGGGTAAAGGGTAAGATAAATTTAGGAAAATGTGAGAGTAAAGCCATGCTTAAGGGAGCCATATCCTAATAAAACCCAAGGTCACAACAAGTGATGACCAAAACATTTCCAATCACAACTCAACTCCACAAAAGTTCACCAAACAATAATACATACAACACAATCCCAACACTTACATATTCACTCACAAAATATGATAATATGAAATAGAGTGAATTAAAACAACTTCGAACTACTTATTCTTTTTTTTTTCAAACTTGAATTTTTTCTCTCTTGAATTTTTTTTTCTTTTTTTTTTTCTCTTGAGTAACCTTCAAATAGAACATTTGAACATATGAAACAAATTTTTTTTCCTATGCTCTTTTTTTTTCTTTTTTACCTTATATTGGAAATTTTCAACTTTGTAACACAAAACATCAATATTTTCCAATCATAAAATCAAAGAACAATCACTCTTCTTTTATCCCCACATTGTGCAAATGATATGCACACCACAACTCCTTCACTTCACCAACTAATAGCTCCCCCAAGGCAAGCTTGGGACTAGTAACCAATGGGGATCATATAGGCTTATAATGTGGCTAAATAAACAATAGAAGGGCACAAGCAACGACATGGGTAACAAGAAGGGAACAAATGTATCTAATATCGTCTGAAGGCTTCCTAAGAGAACAATGCCTTCGTCCTCCTCAATGTGCATAATATTGAGCTATATAAACATTACTAATAGTTGCAAACCAATACTTAAATTCATTGACATACCAGGAACTAACACACATTCCTAACCAAATCAACTAGTCAAGCACTATATTCACAAATAGTTGGCAAAATTGACGCATGTTTAGGAATCCAAACAATTAAAATTCAAATCATGATCAACAAATTCACAAAGCTCATTATCACATACCAAGAATCAAAATAATATTTTCTAAGTATGGGACATAGGAAAGCATGATTTACAATTCATTGGAACGTATTTTTAAATTTTTTTGTGTTTAAATTTTTTTTGTATTTTTTTTTCATAAAGGAAAGCAATAAAAACTACACTAGGAAAGCAGTATATAGAGAAAAGAGAAAGAGAGTTACCATATATACGAGAAATATCCCCCAGGCCAAATCAAGCAATGCCCTCATTGACTTGGGAAGGTAGCTAGGAGAAGCTACTCCTCATCATCATCCATCCTCTCGTACCCTCCTCCATAGCTCGAGCCGGCACCACCCTGGCTCGTTCTAGAACCACCATAACCTGAACCACCTGCAAAGTAGTTAGGGTTCACATTTCCCTCCATATCCCCTAAAGAAGCATCACCCCCGTATCCATGGACTGAAGAGTAGTCCACATAAGTACCAAATGCTCCAGGGGTGGAATACCCTCCTTGGGGGTATTGGAACCAATCGGGAACTAATGCCTCGGGGGAATAGCCCCTCGGCGTGCATAGTCATCGTACATCGGGTATAGACCCCTCCCAAGGTTCAACTCTATATGACCCACCCGACTATCCAAAGTGCTTAACCTAGAATCTAGGTTTTGCACCATGCCCTCTACTCTCCCTTGCCCCATCTCTATACGATCTAGTTGGCTCCTAAAAGTCCAAAAGTCATAAGGGGCATTGGGGTCGATGTTATAATCGACCGAGGAGGTGGGTATGCCATAGGTAAAGGGTGGGGGTGGGGGGTAGTGTGGTGAATGGTGTTGGGGGGAATGATCTTGGGGTGATTGGTGGGGTTGTGGTGAAAGGTGAGGTTCTTGAACCTCGCCTTGACCGTTTATCTCGAATGTGTAAGAAGGCTTCCCCTTCTCAAATTAGGTCAAGGCGGGGTTAGGTAAGGTAAAGGCTTGGTCTATCCTACCCGATTGTCGGTGGACTATCCACTAAGTCTCACCTCCCATGGGTTACACCCTGTTTAGGCTCCCTAAGTAAGCTAGGTCCATGAGGGTTGAGCCCACTACTTTCCTATGCCCATTTGGGTTCCATCCTAGGTGTTTGATAGCAATGTGGGTCACTAACCCCCCAAAATAGATAGGCGCCCTAGACCTACCCGTATCGGCCGCATTGGCCGCCCTTTGAAAGTGATTGGCAATCCTATGAGGTATCTTTAATTTTTCAGCATTAGGGATTAAATAGGATTCCAACAATTCTAATTCATCCCTCCTCACGTTTACCGGTTCATGCCTCCCAAAAATTGTGAGGCCGGCAAACCTTTGCCAAAACTTTGGAACGGGATGTTGAATCCACGTCCCTTTGGCGTGTTGGAGGTTAGCTAAACCCTCCGCAGTGAGTCTCTTGTAGACCACGACAATGCGGTCTTGGGAGGGTTCGATAGGTTTATCCGATTTTAATTCAAACAACTTCCCAAATTCTTTTAGAGTTAATCGCACATCGTTGTTTAGCAACCGGAATTGTACATGAGTGATTAAAGCATTCATTTTTAAAAGATTAAAACTAGAAATGAATTCTAATGTTAATTAATCATAAGTATCATGATGCATTTGGAAGAAACCACTCATGCCTATACCCTTCAATAGTTTCTCTACATATTTATCAAGACCTAATATAGATAATGTAGGATGATGAACAAAACGGGTTGATATTACCTGCCTCTCGAAGATATTGAGAATCCTTGCCCGTTGTTCCGCCGAGGTGATAACAACCTCCTCCTATCCCAATATTTGAAGCTCCGAGTGGACCATTGGTTGTTGTTTCCTCGAACTTTCGCCCCTTTGTTGTCTAGAACGTTAAGAAGCCATATGTAGGTAAAAATTTGGGTATTGAAGCTTTCTCTCTCTAAGGGTTTTAAGAAATTATGAGAGAAAGTGGGAGAAAGTGTAGAGGAAGGTGTGAGGATTAAGAATATGTGAAAATTTTAAGGTTTGATGGGTGAATTTGAGGAGATCTTGGAAAGAATGTGAAGTTGAAGGTTTGAAAATGTAGGTTTTAGAGAGAGAAAGTGTGAATAAGGAAGAAGAATTAAGAAAGAAAAAGAAAAGGAAAGGGGAGAATGAGGATTAAAACCTTCGTAAAAATAGGCGCGCTCGATCGGGCAAGCCTCGCCCGATCGGGCAAAGGTAGTTCCTTCTGGAATGTGAAGTGCGCGCCCGATCGGGCGACCTCCGCCCGATTAGGCGCGAACACGAACCTCAAAATTGCCAAATTTCTCGCCCGATCGGGCGAGTTTTGCTCGATATTTCTTTTTGTAGCACTCGGTTTCTCCAAATTTCTGCCCGATCGGGCGGCCTCACCCGATCGGGCAAAGATTCCCTTGATTTTCTTCCTCATTTGCGCGCCCGATTGGGCGATTATATGCTATGATAAAATCAATATTTCGCACCCGATCAAGACTCCTTGCCCGATCAGGCGAAATAGTGCTCAATTCTGACCCTTAGGTGCGCGCCCGATCGGGCGAGCCTCGCCCGATCGGGCCCGTACCCAATCCAGGAGCTTATCTTTTCTTCACTTTTTTTTTTCTGTTGAAACCTCCGTACTTTGTGATCTAAAACCTGTACAAAACACTCATGAAAGGTAAAATTTCACTCTCCTTACTTCTCTAAAAAAAAGTAAAAATAAAAAAACAAAAAAGAATTAGTTTAGAAAGCAAGAAATACGGGTTGCGTCCCGCAAAGCACTGGTTTATCTAGGTCTCGCACGACCCTCTTACCACATTGAAGCTCAAAGTGAATCGCAACCGCTTAGGTGAAGTAATTCAACTACACCAATCGTAGCCCCCTCATGATATAGCTTGAGTCTTTGGCTATTAACCTTGAACTCGTTACCATGTTCATCAAAAACCTCAACAGAACCGAATTTATTGGCCCTTTTTACAATAAAAGGACCCGACCACCTTGACCTTAACTTTCCTGGGAATATTTTAAGTCTAGAGTTGAACAGTAACACTTTATCACCCTCTTTGAATTCTCTCGGAAGGATCATCTTGTCGTGCCACCTCTTTGTCTTCTCCTTGTAGATTCGAGCACTATCAATGGCCGTCAACCTAAACTCATCGAGTTATTTAAGTTGAAGTAACCTCTTTTCTCCCGCTATTTTGCCATCCAAATTGAGCTCCTTAATAGCCCAATATGCCTTATATTCTAATTCGACCGAAGATGACATGCTTTACCGTACACGAGTCTATACAGAGTAGTACCTATAGGGGTCTTGAATGCAGTTCTGTACGCCCAAAGGGTGTCATCCAACTTGTCGCTCCAATATTTCCTTGACTTTTCCACCACCCTCTCTAGAATGACCTTGATCTCACGGTTAGAAACTTCAACTTGGCCACTAGTTTGGGGGTGGTAGGCTAAACCTGTCCTATGGTAGACACCACACTTTTTGAGGAGGGTGTCTAACTTCCTCTCATGAAAGTGAGATCATCCGTCACTGATTATCGCTCTAGGCACGCCAAATCGTGGAAAGATGGTTTTCTTGAAAAGTCTATGGACCACCTTGGCATTATTGGTAGGAGTAGCGATGGCCTCAACCCACTTGGATACATAGTCGACGGCGACAATTATATAGCGGTTCCCTTTTGAAGAAGGGAACGGTCCCATATAATCAACACCCCAAACATCAAAATTTTCAACTTCTAGAATTCCAGTTTGAGGCATCTCATGCCGCCGCGAGATGTTGCCAATCCTTTGGCAAGAGTCACAAGCCAACACAAAAATGTTAGCATCCTTAAACATTGTAGGCCAATAAAAACCCGACTCATTAATCTTGGCCACCGTTTAAGTGGGGCTATGATGTCCTCCATATGGTGAGGCGTGGCAACTAGTAAGCACACCGTGGACTTCCTATTCGGGAACACACCTGCGAAATAATCCATCTGCACACTCACGAAACGAAAAAGGATCATCCCAAAAATAATGTTTAACATCAGAAAGGAATTTCTTTTTTTGTTGGTAGGACAAGTCAAGAGGTAGAGTACCACCCACTAAATAATTAGCAAAATCGGCATACCATGGGTGTTGCTCTACAACTGCATATAGATTGTCATCAGAGAAAGAATCATCTATAGGAAGAGAATCCTTACCCTCATCATACCTGATACGTGACAAGTGGTCCACCACTACGTTCTCTACTCCCTTTTTATCTTTTATTTCGATGTTGAAATCTTGGAGCAAAAGAACCCATCGGAGTAGCCTTGGCTTTGATTCCTCCTTTTCTACCAAGCACTTCAGCGCTGCATGGTCGGTAAAAACAATGACTTTAGAACCAAAAAGATATGATCTAAATTTTTCTAAAGCATATATAACATCAAGAAACTCCTTCTCCGTAGTGGCATAGTTGACTTGGGCCTCATCCAAAGTTTTGCTTGCATAATAAATAGCATGCAAAACCTTGTTCTTTCTTTGTCCAAGCACGACTCCTAGTGCAATGTCGCTTACATCACACATGATCTCGAAAGGAAGATTCCAATCGGGAGCACATATGATGGGTGTCGATATCAAAGCCTGCTTAATCCTGTTGAAAGCCTCATGACACTCGTTAGTAAAAATAAAAGGAGTATCCTTGAGCAAAAGCTGAGTCAGTGGTTTAGCAATTTTAGAAAATTCTTTGATAAAGCGGCAATAAAACCCCGCATGACCCAATAAACTTCTAACTCCCTTAACATTAACTGGGGGAGGTAATTGCTCAATCACTGAAATTTTAGGTTTGTCTACTTGTATGCCCTTATAAGATACAATGTGACCTAGAACTACTCCCTCTATCACCATAAAGTGACATTTCTCCCAATTAAGAACTAAGTTTCATTCTTCACATCGTTTTAAAATTTTAGCGAGATTAATTAGACATGAATCAAATGAAGAACCATACACGCTAAAATCATCCATAAAGACTTCCATAATAGACTCTATGAAATCAGAAAATATACTCATCATACAACGTTGAAAGGTAGCGGGAGCATTACATAAACCGAAAGGCATTCTACGATATGCAAAGGTGCCATAAGGGCATGTAAAAGGTGTCTTTTCCTGATCTTCAGGGTGAATCGGAATTTGGAAAATTCCCGAGTACCTATCCAAATAGCAAAAGAACTTATAGTTAGCTAACCTCTCAAGCATTTGATCTATAAAGGGAAGAGGGAAGTGGTCCTTTTTAGTGGCGATATTTACTCTACGATAATCAATGCACATACGCCACCCTGTTACAGTTCTAGTGGAAATTAATTCATTTTTTCATTAGTTATCACAGTCATCCCACTTTTTTTAGGCAATACCTGCATAGGACTTACCCATTTGGAGTCAGAAATAGGATAGATAATACCTGCATCAAGTAGTTTGATAACCTCTTTCTTGAATACTTCCTCCATGTTAGGATTCAATCTTCTTTGGGGTTGAATGCAGGGCTTATAGTTGTCCTCTAGATGTATCATGTGCATACAAAAATCAGGGCTAATACCCTTGAGATCATTAATACTGTACCCAACAGCTTTCTTATGGGTTTGAAGAACCCCTAGAAGTTGGGAAGTTTGTAGGTCATTAAGTGCAGTACTGATGATCACGGGGTATAGTTCCTGTTCATCTAGAAAAATATATTTTAAATAAGAAGGGAGAGGTTTTATTTCAGGTTTCTTGACCTCTGCAGGTTTTGATTCCTGAACTAAATTTACTACCTTCATTGTTTCCTTGGGGCCTAACTCTTTTAAGGAAAGAGCTCTTTCAATATCTTCTACCTCATTGCCCCAAACACTTGCATTGTCTATAGATAAATTCCCGCAAAGAATTTCCTCCAAAGGATCCCTTGTAAGAACCTGTGGCAAGCTATCATCACAAATATCATCCATTATATCGATTATATCAATATAACAACAATTTTCCTCTAGCACAGGCCCTTTCAAAACTTTCCCTAGATTAAAAGTAACATTATCATCACCAACAGAAAGGGTTAGTTTGCCCATTTTTCACATCAATAAGGGCTCCTACCTAATATAATGGGTATTTGCGTATCCTCTGCCATGTCTAAAACAACAAAATCAACAGGAGTAAAAAATTTACCAACTCTGACAGGGACATCCTCTAAAATAACTAAGGGGTAGTTTACAGAACAATCTTTCATTTGCAAAGTTATATTAATAACTTTTAATTCTCCCATATTAAGTTTAGCACAGACAGACGATGGCATAACACTGACACTAGCACCCAAATCACACAAAGCTTTATCAATAAAAACATTCCCTATATGACAAGGGATAGAAAAACTACCGGGATCCTTTAATTTAGGAGGGGATTTATTTTGCAATAAAGCGCTACACTCCTCTGTGAAAGCTACAGTTTCTACTTCATAAAAGGCCCTTTTCCTAGTCAGAATTTCTTTCATAAATTTAGCATATGCAGGAACTTGAGTGATTAAATCAGTGAAAGGGACTGTTACCTGCAGGTTTTTCACAACCTCTAAGAACTTACCAAATTGTTTATCAAACTTACTCTTCAATTGTCTATTAGGGAACGGTAGTTTGATAACCAGGCTCTGCACATCTCCTCCTTTATCCTGAGATTTACCCTGCATAGAAACATTAGAAGGGTTAGTATCTGTTTGTAGCCCTGCAGGGTTAGCAGGATTAGCGTTTGGTACAGATCTAGATTAGGAACTTGTCTATCTTCCTTTGGCATAGGAGGTCCATCATAATGTTAACCACTCCTTAGAGTGATTGCATTGGCATGATCTGTAGGATGGATAGGTTGCGATGGTAGAGCTCCCTGCTGACGGGATTGTAGGGTAGATGAAAGTTGTGCAATTTGATTATCCATGATTTTATTGTGGGCTAAAATAGAATCAATTTGCGCATCCCTACTCTCCATATGATTTTGCATATTGGTAAGCATTGCTCTAATTTCTGTCATGGTAGGGTCGGAAGATGATGAGGGTGATGCTTGGCTTTTCTGGCCGGAATTTGGGTGGTAATATTTTTGCTGTGGTGAGGGTTGCTGTTGTGGTTGTTATGGAGGTGGAGGCTTTTGTACATTGGTACTCCGGTACGAAAGATATGGATGGTTCCGGTAACCGGCATTGTAAGAGTTGGAATATGGGTTATTCTGCCTATAGGTTTGAAAGGCATTAACTTGTTCCATGGAACTTGATGGGCGTTAGAACGGTCGCACATTCCACACTCAATCAAACACATTTATTAACAAACACCTTACAAACCAAGCATAATGACAAGTAAGAGTTTGGTCCACAAGGAACGGGATATGGTTATCAAAGATCTTAACACTTAAGCTAATTCGAAGTCAATGGTGAATTGGGGTCGTCAAGAAGACAAATAAACTTTGGTTCTAAATCAATGGATTAAGGACACTAGGGAATGGGATCCACTCAACCAAGGCAAATAGACAAACGGGGAGTGAAATAGACAAGATATAGCAAGGACTATATGTAAGATCAACCTCATGCAATTAGGAAACAACTCACCTACTAAACTTAGATTCCTCATTAGTTTAGCAATAGAAGATACATAATCAAATTACAATAAGTAATTCCATGCTTCATTCACATTTCCATGTCAAACTAAGTATATCATGCTATCAAGCTCCTAAATCAAGGGTAGCTAATCCTATCACGAAGAACTAACAAGCAATCTCATACAATCAATTTAATTTAAATACAAACATCAATGCTACTCCCACATTTGCATAATTAACCTAAAAGGTTGAGCTTCACCCAACCCCTAGCAAGAAAACTACTCACAACTCATATTCATCAACATGCAAACAAGTATTAGGGTTCTAACTACCTCAATAATTGGGAAAAATGGTTAACAATAGAATTCACTATCATCCAACAAGGAATTATCAAGAACTAAAAGGATTCAAGTAACATGCAAATACCAAATGAAATCTCAAATTATGTAGAAGAGGGTTGAAGAAATTACTAATTGAAGCTCCAAATGTTGAATACAAATTGCCAAACCTTGAGAATAATTCTTGAATTTCACTAATACAATGATTTGATTTGATGAAAACTAAGCTAAATTAATTAAAAGGAATGTTTCAAACAAAGAGAGATTTCTGAAAACTAGGCTACTGTTATCCTCTTTCTAAATGAGCTAAAGGGGAAGTATTTATACTCCCCGAAACAAATAGGGAAATCCGTCAAAAGAAAATGGATTCCCAGCGAGGAGCGCCCGCTCCACAATGAGGAGCGCCCGCTCCTTTCTGCTACACGCCCTCTCCAGCTGCTTCAATGAAAAGTCAGATTTGAAAGTGCCAAGGAGCAGCGCCCGCTCCTCACAGGGTGCACGCCCGCTCCCATATTCCACAGTATAGGCAGAATTCAACTTCAAACGGAGGAGCTCCCATTCCAGGTCAGAAGCACGCCCGCTCCTAACAGACTCTGAACTTGGGCAGATTGTTACTGAAGTCGAGGAGCGCCCGCTCCAGGAGAGGTGCATGCCCGCTCCCCTGGAGCGCCCTCTCCATTCTCTAATTTCCTTGCCTTGAACACAAACCATGCATTGAATGCTTTCCAAATTGAGTCAATATACCTGAAAAACATGGACAAACACAAACCAAGAGGGGACAAGGCCGAGACAAAACATTTTCATTCAAAAACGGGTTAGAAAGAAGGTAAATGAATGCAAAATGGGGTCTAAATTGACACAATAAGTGGTCAAATAAACCACTTATCAAATCCCACCAAGCTAGCCAAATGCTTGTCCTCAAGCAATTTCCATTGCTCAAAAACAAACCCAAAGATCAATTTGCTCAAAGAAAAGCACATGCATAGATACAAGAATCCCTAAGCAATAAAACTCGAGCATGAGGTATATGCCTAAGATCTACCATGGTCATGACTAGCCAAGGCCTAGCTAACCTTTCCAAAAAAAAACTCAACTTAAGCCTATTCAACATATCTTACCGCGTCCCCATCACAAAGTTCAAATCCCCCCTAATGGTAGTGTCTCGTGACTCCTCGAAGGATAGATAAAGCGGGTTTCAAAACACTCGACATCTCAATGAAAAAGTACCTTCTCCATATGCTTGTGAATCGACTCCCTCCACCGACTATGGCTTTCACTACTCTCCTAATCATTACAAAACTCAAGGACTTCAACACAAAGTTAAGGCATAGATAGAACTAGAAGTGTTTTGCAATTTAAGCCAAACTAAAATGTATAACATTAAGAACAAACCCTAAGAGGTTTCTAACCTTGACCCAAGTTGCAACTATGAATTTTAAGAGCACACCCCCAAGCTTATTTGGTTGTTGGGGAGGTGATAATACATTCCTTCTTCGCATTTTCTCCCTTTTCTTTTTATTCTTCATTCTCTCTTTTTTTTTTTTGGGTATTTACATCACTAACTACTAATTATAAAGAACTAGAAATTAAATTATGGAAATATTAAAAATAGAAATAAGGAAAAATAATATGCCTTAACCCTTTTGTGAATAAACAATACATGACACCTTTTATCAATACTAAGAGTAGTTTAGGCCACGGTCTTGGGAGTTGAGACTCAAGTTCTCGATCTAGGTACCAAATCAAAGAGGATTCCTTGCCACTCATGCAAAATGTAGTAGGCTTGAAAAATAATAAAACCTCGCTTTTTTTTGGAACATTGTGGGATCAAATATTACCTTTCGGGGATCAAATTCCTTTGAGATAGGCGACTCCATCTTACCACAAACCTAGACTTTAAGTCTCGTACATTCGGGAAATTTATCCTCACACTAGCCTAAAATAGCCAGTTCTATGTTCAACCAAGGGCATCTAAACCATGCTCGAAATTTTATTATGAAAAGTAATCCACCACATACAATCCAATATCATCATTGCAAACCGATCAAAGGCAAACAAACTCTTTTTTTTTTAGAAGCTCATTTTTTTAGAAAGATGAAAATGGGGGAAAGGAAAACTAATTAAAGAATTTGGATATTAGGGTTTTGGATATTAGAGAATTTGGATGTTACAGGGGTTAGAGGATAAGAAAAAGAAATTTGGATATTAGGGGAAACCATCATCATAAATCCACACAAATCATCATCAAAAATCATCATCAAGAAAGACCAAGGGCAATGCCAATCAACCCATGATACCAACCAACAAGCAAACCAACCAAAGCATAATCATATCAAAGCCATAGATAAGATGCTCCATATAGCACACACATAAGGAGAAGTGAGACAAAAATATCAATATGCAATTGTTCTAGCCTAGGCATGCCATAAAAACGTGAAAAGGGCAACAACAAACCTAAAATAGGCATGCAAACTAGAATATAATACCATATGAATCCTACCACAAGTTCCAAAGCCTAAACTAAGCCTTTCATGCCAAACATTCCACATACAAGCTTAAACTTCTCCATACATAGCACATAAATCATCACAAGAAGGCACATATCCTACCAAAACCAAACCTACTCTTAGGCACATAAACCCCTAGACTTCCCCCCAAGCTAGACTTTTGAATACCGTTCCCACAAAAGATAGACACGAAGAGAAAAACTCTTCCCCCCAAGCTAGGACTCGACACCGCCCTCGGTGTCGCAAAAGACGGGAAAGAGAAGAAGGGAACGATAAAGAAAAAAGCCTAGGCTTACTCCCGATCAATCCTCCCTACTCGGCGATGGCATGAAATTGTAGTTAGGATCTACATCGCCGGAGTAAGAAGGTTGATCCACATAGGGAGGTAGATCATAGTTGGGGCTACTACGATAATGACCGTAATCCGGTGCATCACTAGTGCCCCAACCACTATTATACCCGGGTGGAAACCCGAAGTATCCCCTTTGGGGGTGGTTATCGATCTCCTCCGGAGCTATATTACCACATGTATTGGGGACGTGATAATAAGAAGGGTCCCCCCTAAAATCACAACCCCCGGGTTGTGTATAATCGTAGGGAGGGAAGGATTGTAACTTCGAAATGGAGCTACGAGGTCCTTGCCAAAAAGAGTAAGTGGGTTGGTTGTTGTTCCAACCCGGAACCGACCCCTCTTGAACAGGGCGGTGAGGATAGTTGACATAGGGGAGAAAGTCTCCCCTCTCAACTTGGTTTTGATAGGACATTTGAGACACATAGCTTTGATATTCATTTTCATGCATAATTATTTTGTTGGTTAGATTGAGATGCTGAAAGGCCGATTCAAGGTCGAAGGAGGAAGAAGAAGAAGAGGAGCCGCCCAAAAACCTAGGAATGGTAGAAATACTATGGCGGCGAGGTTGAGATGGTTGGTCAAGGTCGGAAACATTCACGGGGAGTGGCTCAATTGGCACTTGCCAAGTGTTCCCCACAGTGTTCATTACCGCCACATTAGGGAGAATGCAACGGTGCTTACCCTTGACCAACCAAGAGTATGTGGTCACATTACCACGGAGTTCCACAAGCATTTGCATTGAGGCAAGTCCGGGAATGTCAAGGGCATTGGACCCGTTCACCGGGGTCAATTGCTCAACCCAATTAGTGAAACCCAAAGCCTTGGCAATTATTGTGATCATCCTACCACATTTTATCTCCCCTCTCAACTCCGTGATCCTCTTAATCTCAATGCACCTTTGGATAAACAAGTATCCCATATTCACATTACCCTCAAGTTCTCCCTCAAATCGGGAAGCTATAAAGAGGCATTTAATCTTCTCTTTTGTTAGATTCCCGAGATCTTGTTTAGAGAAACAAGTGTACCCCATAATTCTCATGAATATACGGAGTACGGGGTGGACAATGTGGCTATCATGGCTAGACCGGGTGGTGAAATTAGGATACCCCGCAAAATTATTCCACCAATTTTGCTCTTCTTAGCTAGAAAGGTAGAAACTATCGGGGTTGTCTATTTGATTATATACGGGCCACTCAAATATTTCATTGAGGCGAGTATAGGTAAAGTTTTTTCTTGATTGAAAAGTTTAAACTTAATTTCACACTCAAGAGGCTCTCCCTCGCCATTGATTCGGCGCATGGTTAGGGTTGAAAGGAACTCGAGAGTGATCGATTCGTAGGTTAGCTCCCTCTTCTTGAGGAAGTTTAACCATCCAAAATTATCGGCCACTCGCCAAATTCCTTCATCTACACCTAAGAGATGGCAAGATTTTTGGTCATAAAATCTCGTAGGAAGAATTTTTTGTTTTGAAAGCTCGGAGTGATACTTTTTGAATTTTTCGGGAATTCTAATGGGAGGAGGACCATTGTCTTGGTTTTGTGTTTGGCTTTGGTTTTGGTTTTCGGGTATTTGGATGCCAGAAGTCTTTCTCTTCTTTCCTGCCACACCTCCAAATAATCTTAGTGCCATTTTGACAAAAGCGGGATAAGGATTAAAAGGGTCACTCAATACACCTCACACAAACACCAAAATGCACTAAACACAACCTCCTTAACTTCAAACCCCCAAATTAATACAAGTACCTGTTTCAAGAACTCAATATATATATACCAACACAACCAATAAGGATTTTCCAACACACAATTTCACAATCAACAATGAAACTTCAAGTTCACACCAATCACATGCACAAATTCACCACACTCATGCAATTTTTCAATCAAAATTTCTTACTCCAACAATCAATCACAAATTTCCACCAACAATTATCAATTAGCAACCATATTTGTTTGAAATCACCTAATCATGCAACTAATTACACAATGTTTATGAAATAAACAAATTTGAAAAAATTGAAGAGGGAAAGTGAAGTAGGGAAGTAGAGTATACCAACTAGAGTATGAAAATACTCTAGAACTTCCAAGTTTTGCTCGATTCTTGCTTCCTTTGCTCCAATTCCTTGAAAAATCCAAATTTTTCCTTCGATTTTCAATGGTGGTGCTCTAGGGTTTGAAATTTTCGTGCTCGAATTTGTGTAAATTTTGTGTTGTTGGATAGAAAGTTTTGTGCAGAAGAGGATTTTGTGAATTTTAAGTGAAAAATATCGAGATTTGATGATGAAATTGAAGAGGGAAGTTGGAGGATATGAGGTTTTTAGAGAGAGAAGTAGATGGGTAGGAGGAGAGAGAGTATGAAAGTTTAAATGAGTGGTGAATAATGTGGGGAAAAGGGTAAAAAGAGATTAAAAAAAATATCCCCCCCCCCTATTTTTTTTTTTTACCCGAACAAGTAGGAGCGGGCGTGCAGAGAGGAAGGAGCACCCGCTCCAAACTGCAGAAGGGATTCTGTTTTTTCTGTCCCAGCTAGGAGCGAGTGTGCAGGTGAAGGGGAGAGCCCGCTCCTTATAAAACTTTGGCTACGGCATTTTCCAGGAGCGGGCGTGCAATGCTTGTGGAGCGCCCGCTCCAATGTTAAGAAGTGAAATATGATTTGGCAACCCAGATCAGATCGGGCGTGCTGTAGGTTTTGAGCGCCCGCTCTTTTCTTGTATTATAACATTAGATTGGAACCCCAGAATAGAGCGGGCGTGCTGATGCTGTGGAGCGCCTACTCCAAACCTTATTCCACTTCCCTGTTTTTGTTAACCGAGACAGGAGCCGGCGTGCAGGTGTTGTAGAGCGCCCGCTCCTATTGCAGTTCTTTGGTTCAGATTTCTAATCCAGCATTGAGTGGGTGTACAGGTCTGTTGGAGCGCCCGCTCCTGAAGATACATGAAGCTTCTGTTTTGTACGGAACATTAGGAGCGGGCGTGCAGTTTTCCAGGAGCGCCCGCTCCTACCAGTCTTGAAGCCCACTGTTTCTTTCATTAAGCTTGGAGCGGGCGTGCTTAGTGATAGGAGCGCCCGCTCCAAGATGTTAACAACTTCCTGTTTTTGTTTCCTTCGGCTCTTTTTGCTTCAAGTTCCTATATCAAAACCACAAGAACATAAATTCCACAATATTAGCCAAAATCAGATATTCCCAACACTCTTATTCTTTTCCTATCTCATTCATCATTTTATTTCTCACCCTTTTTTTTTCTTTTTTTTCTTCTTTTTTTTTCTTCTTTTTTTTTACTCGGGTTGCCTCCCGGAAGCGCTTCTTTAACGTCAATAGCTTGGCGACCTCCACACTCAGGAGGTAAGATTACATTGAGTTGATTCTAAAACACCTACATGCGCACCCTCGTAGTAAATCTTGAGGCGATGCCCATTCACCTTGAAAGATCTCTTTCCGTCCATATCCCAAACTTCCACGGCTCCATGAGGAAACACTTCCTTGACAACAAAAGATCCACTCCACCTTGATAAAATTTTCCCGGGAAACAATTTCATCCTAGAGTTGTAGAGGAGTACCTTATCGCCTTTTAGAAATGCTTTATTTTCAATGTTCCGGTCATGGCAATCCTTAGTGAGATTCTTATAGTTGCTAGCACACTCATACGCTTCCAATCTTAGCTCTTCAAGCTCATGCAAATCAAGCCATCTTTGCTCTCCCGCGCTAGCCAAGTCGAAGTTAATCTTCTTGATTGCACATTGAGTTCGGTGTTCAAGCTCCACCGGTAGATGACAAGATTTTCCATACACAAGACGATATGGAGTTGTGCCTATTGGGGTTTTGTATGCCGTTCTATATGCCCATAGAGCGTCATCAAGCTTTTCCGACCAATCCTTCCTATTCCTTTCAATCGTCTTCTCAAAGATTAATTTAATTTAACGGTTGGACACTTCCGCTTGCCCACTAGTTTGTGGATGATAGGTAAGGCCCAACCTTTGGTGAACCCCGTGCTTTCTTAGCATCTTTTGAAAAGCACTATGAACGAAATGTGAACCGTTGTCACTTACCACTGCTCTAGGAATTCCGAATCTTGGAAATATGACTTTCTTGAACATCTTCATGACTACCTTGTGGTCATTAGTTGGGGAGGCAATGGCTTCAACCCATTTTGATACGTAATCGACCGCCACAAGGATGTATTGATTTCCATAAGAATTAGGGAATGGCCCCATGAAATCAACACCCCACACATCAAATATCTCTAGCTCAAGATTCGATTGTTGAGGCATCTCGTTTCGCTTAGATATATTGTCGGTTCGTTGACACCGGTCACAAGTCTTCACAAACCCCCAAGCATCCTTAAAGATGTGAGGCCACCACAACCCGCTATGCAAAACCTTCAATGCTATTTTGTTTGCTCCCATATGCCCTCCACAAGGATCAAAATGACACATCTTGAGCAAATTTTGCACTTCTTCATCCGGAACAAACCTACGGAGCAAACCATCTACTCCTCTCTTGTAGAGAATGGGGTCATCCCACACATAGTGCCTTGCTTCCCTTTTTAGCTTCTTCCTTTGGTTTTTGGAGAAATCAGGAGGGAATTCTCCACAAGCCAAATAGTTCACCAAGTCGGCGAACCATGGAAGCTCCTGCTCATTCAAGATATAGAGTACATCATCTCTTAATTCATCACAAATGGGAATTTTATCATCACTAGCTTTCACATTCTCTAATCGGAAAAGATGGTCCGCAACCACATTTTCGGCCCCTTTCTTATCCCGGATTTCAACATGAAATTGTTGGAGAGACAATACCCATCGAAGAAGGCGAGGTTTGGTCTCTTTCTTTGCCACAAGGTACCTCATAGCCGCATGATCGCTACAAATAATAGTTTTGGAACCAATTAGGTAGTTCCAAAACTTCTCAAAAGCATGCACCACGGCAAAAAACTCCTCCTCCGTTGTGGTGTAGTTCCGTTGAGCTTCATTCAAGGTCTTGGACATGTAGTAAATGACGTGAAGTTTCTTCTCAATTCTTTGTCCCAACACCCCTCCAATTGCAACATCACTAGCATCGCACATAAGTTCAAACGGCAAATCCCATCTTGGCCCTTGCACGATTGAAGTAGAGATCAAAGCCTCCTTTAATTTGTTGAAAGCTTGAAGACACTTTTAATCAAAAATAAAGATGGCATCCTTTTGAAGAAGAGCATTTAGGGGTTTAGAAATTTGTGAGAAATCCTTGATAAATATCCTATAGAACCCGGCATGCCCAAAAAGGATCTTACTCCTCTCACATTAATTGGAGGTGGCAATTTTTCAATCATTTCAACTTTGGCCTTGTCGACCTCAATCCCCTTGCTTGATATCTTGTGACCAAGGACGATTCCCTCTTCAACCATGAAGTGACATTTTTCCTAATTTAGGACCAAGTTGACCTTCTCACATCTTGCTAAGCATTTGCCCAAATTGGACAAACAATCTTCAAATGAAAGGCCCCAAACCGAGAAATCATCCATGAACACTTTCGTTTCGGCTTCAAACATGTCTCCAAATATACTCAGCATGCACCTTTGAAAGGTTGACGGTGCATTGCAAAGTCCAAACGACATTCTCCTATATGAAAAAGTACCATATGGACAAGTAAAAGTTGTCTTCTCTTGATCATCCGGGTTTATGGGGATTTGAAAGAAACCCAAATAACCATCAAGAAAGCAATAATACTTGTGCTTTGTTAGTCTTTCAAGCATTTAGTCGATAAAAGGAAAAGGAAAGTGATCCTTGTTAGTGGATGCATTTAGACGTCTATAGTCTATGCACATCCTCTAATCGGTCACCGTTCTAGTTGAAAAGAGATCACCATTCTCATTTTCAACTACGCTCATTCCTCCCTTTTTATGGACCACATGAACGGGGGAAACCCATCTAGAACTCGAAATGGGGAAGATGATGCCGGCATCAAGGAGTTTGGTGATTTCTTTCTTCACCACCTCCCCCATTTGAGGATTGAGTTTCCTTTGCCTCTCAATGGAAGGCTTAGCACCCTCCTCAAGTGTTATGTGGTGCATACATAAAGTGAGACTAATAACTTTGAGGTTATCAATGGTATAGCCCAAAGCACCTTGGTGGTTACTTAAAATACCACATAACATTTGAGTTTGGCACTCGTTCAAGGAAGAATTCACTATTACCGAAAAAGTTGCACTACTACAAAAAACCCCTAATAAGTCGGACTTTTAGAGTCACCTGTACATAAGGTGTGACTTATAAACCTATCGAGTCACCTCATATTTATTAGGCGACTTGTTAAGTTGGGGTTAAAATCAACAAAGCACCTAACGAGTCGCCTAATATATATGAGGTGACTTGATAAGTTAACAAGTCGCCTCATATATGCATGCGACTCTATAATCCGACTTATTCGGTGGTTTAAATTAGATTTTCAAAGTCACCTGTACATAAGGTGCGACTTGAAACCCTGTCGAGTTGCCTTATAAATATTAGGTGACTCAATAGGTGAGTTTTCTTATCTACGACTCTCACCTAATGAGTCGCCTGATATTTATAAGGCGACTCGATAGGTTTAAAAGTCGCACCTTATATACAGGTGACTTTAAAAATCTAATTTAAGTCACCTAATAAGTTAGGTTATAGAGTCACATGCATATATGGTGCGACTTGTAAACCTATCAAGTCACCTCATGTATATTATGCGACTATTTAGGTGCTTTGTTGATTTTAACCCCAACATAACAAGTCGCCTAATAAGTATGAGGCGACTCGATATGTTTACAAGTCGCACCTTATATATAGGAGACTCTAAAAGTTCGACTTGTTAGGTGCTTTATTATATGACGACTACCTAATTAGTCGCCTAATACGTAGGACGCGACTCGATAGGTTAATTCTAAAAATGTATATAAAATAGTTACAATATCATATATATATGAAAAGTAACTTTGGAATAATGGCAAGAACTTCAATCTTCGATGCAAATAACCAGAGATCAAGCATGCTGAGTGTCATAAACACTGACATTATATGAGCTAATAAAAATAGTTTGAAAAAATGTTTATTTTTTACGTGTCACCTCTTTCAACACAAGCGACACAATAGATTAACCTATGGATTTGCCTCTTTCATCACAAGCGACACAATAGCTTAACAAATAGAGTCACCTAACAACTAATAGGCGACTTATATAAAAGCTATCAAGTTGCCTTAGAGGTGACTCCTAAAGTTGGAAGCTATTGTGTCGGTGGCTGTGGAGTCGCCTTTAAAGCGACTCGTTAGGTCATTTACAGGCGACTCGATAGGGGTTTTTTTGTAGTAGTGTTGAATTAGGACCGAAAAACTCATACCTTAGGTGTGATGGTAGAGGTATTAACTCTACCATTGGAACACCCTTACCTTCTCTTGAGGTAGCTATTTCCAAAGCATCATTGCTTGTGATTCCCATGCATACTTGCTCAATGCTTTCTTCCGTACTCCCTTCAAGCATTTCTTCATACAATGTCATCTCCTTGCCTTGCTCTCCTATCTTTTCCTTATTCAAAAGGAAATTCTCAAGGGCATCGTTAGTAGTGACCAAGTCCTCATGCATAGAAGTCACAATAGAATCAATAGTATCAATCATCATACAATTATCAAGACTAGAGCTTGGATATTTCATGCTCTCATTCAAATCAAATTCTATCACCTCTTCTCCTACTTTTAGTGAAAGTTTAGCACTTTTAACATCTATTAAAGCACCCGAAGTAGCAAGAAAAGGTCTTCCTAGAATTATTGGAATGTTAACATCTTCATCCATCTCTAACACAACAAAATCCACCGGGATTACAAACTTCCCCACCCTTAGAGGAACATCCTCTACCTTACCCTTTGGGAATTTAATAGAGCGATCGGCCAATTGAAGGGTGATGTTGGTGGGTAGAAGTTCCTCTATCCCAAGTCTTTGGTATACCGAGTATGGCATTAGGCTAACACTAGCCCCTAGGTCCCACAAAGCATTATCAATTTGCATCTTGTATATTGCACCTGGGATAGAAAAGTTACCGGGGTCTTTCAAATTGGGTGGCATCTTGTTCAAGATAATTGCACTACAATTCTTGGTGAGACTCACCGTTTCAACCAATTCACACTTTCTCCTTCCACTCAAAATATCTTTCAAAAACCTAGCATAGTTAGGCATTTGGTTGATAGCAATGGTAAAGGGAATTGAAAGGTGAATTTGTTTCAATGTTTCAAGAAATTTTCCAAATTGCACATCTAATTTGTTTCTAACGAATTTGTGAGGATATGGTAGCTTTTGCAATTGTTTTGTTTCTCTCTCTTTTTCTCTTCTCTCTTCACTCTCTTTTTCAAAATCTTTCTCTTTCAAATTCTTTTTCTTTCTCACATTCTTTCTCTTTTTCATTCTCATGGTTTTGCTCTCTCTCTTGATCAAAATCACTTTTAAGGGGAGGCTCACTCATGTTCATTCTCTCATTGCGTTTTTAGGAACACTTTCTTCCAACACTTTACCACTCCTTGTTAATATAGCATTTACGGGCCTCTTAGGACCTAGTCCTTGGGGTGGTAGTTTAGAAGTGCTAGTCCCTTCCTTCGAAGCATTGGCCAATTGAGAAATTTGTGTCTCAAGCATTTTATTATGGGTCATGACTTCACTAAATTTCTTTTCACTAGAGGCCATGAAAGTATTGAACATTTTAGTTTGATTTTCCATCATTTCCTCCAATCTAGACCTACTATGTGGTGCTTGTGCATAGTAGTTGTCTTGGGAAGCTCTATTACCTCTAACATTCAATTGGACGCATTTTGATTAGAAGAACCTCTATTATTATTGTTGTTCCAATTGTTCCGATTATTTGAGTTTCCCCTTTGGTGAAATTGCCCTTGATTCCCATAGTTTCCTTGATTATTATGATTATCGTTACCATAACCACCTTGTTGGTTGTAGTTACCTTGGGGATTTTGGTCCCCTTTGTTCCTATTTTGCCATTGATTTTGGTTATGGTAATCGTAATCATTTCCTCTTTGGTTATAGGAATTCTCCCCTTGTTCTCTTCGATTTGGTGGTAAGTATCTTTGATTGTCATTCCTATGTCTATTATCATAAGACAAGGCATTGACTTGTTCATTTTCATTTTCATTACCATCTTCGTATTGGGGTTGGGGTTGGGAATCATAATTACAAGAAGAGGTATCATGGACATATGACCCACAATTTTCACAAAACAAACATCCATGAGGCATGTTATTAGAAGTAGAGGGAGAAGAGTTAGAATTCATACCTCTCCCCTTAGATTGGGAGGGATGCTCTTGTGTTGAACTAGAGGTCTCTAGTTTTTCCTTAACGGACGTCATCTCCTTTCCAAGGTTGGCTATCTGGGAAGTCAAATTGTTGATGGCATTAAGGTGATCAACGGAGTAAACCGCATTTCCTCCCTTGTTTAGAGACTCTCTCTCTCCTTCTTTCCAATCCATGTCGTGCCTCACCACATCCTCAATTATCTCGATGACTTGCTCCTCCGTTTTTTTCATATTCGGGCCATTCGCTCCCACATCCAAGCTAGTCTTTCCTTGTGGGCTCAAGCCCCCATAGAAAATTTGAAGCACTTGATATGACGGAATTCCATGATGAGGGCACTCCCTTTGATATTCCTTGTATCGTTCCCATGCTTCATATATGGTTTCACTAGCCTTTTGACGGAAACCTTGGATCAAAGCCCTTGCCTCGGCCGTCTTCTTTTGAGAATAGAATCTCCCTAAGAAAGCCGTGGTGACCTCGTCCCAAGTTCTCAAGGAGTTAGGCCTCACCTCCTTCTCAAGCCATTCAAGAGCCCTTCTTATCAAAGAAAAAGAAAATAGCTTTAGTCTCACAAACTCTTGAGTTACCCCATTTACCTTGATCGTGTTGCAATATTTTTCGAACTTGTTCAAGTGTGCAAGAGGGCTCTCATGTTTTTCTCCACTATATTGCCTCCTTTCAATCAAATTAATCATTGCGGGCCGAATCTCGAAGTCATTGTCTTGAGTAACGGGTGGAGCAATGCCGCTTGAAGCTCTATAAGCTCCTGGAGTTCCCAACTCCTTTAAAGGTCTTTGAGGTGGTGATTCCGCGTCAGCCATTTGATCTCGATCCTCCTCAAAATTGGTCTCTCTAGTTGGGGGAGTAGTAAACGGCCTAGAACCGGCTCTCTTTCTCCTTCTATAAGTTTGCTCAATCTCGGGATCAAAAGGTACCAAGATCCTGTTATGAGTTCTGCGCATACACTCTCAACAAACGCAATTAGTAATAAGGCTACAAGTGTAGCCAAAAAGAAACAATATTTTTGAATTTTTTTGTTGTTTTATGGTGAACTCGACTCAAGTAATCAATTAGCAATCAACTACACTGTTCCCCGGCAACGGCGCCATTTTGATGGGCGTTAGAACGGTCGAACATTCCACACTCAATCAAACACATTTATTAAGAAAAACCTTACTAACCAATCATAATGACAAGTAAGAGTTCGGTCCACAAAGAACGGGATATGGTTGCCAAAGATCTTAACACTTAAGCTAATTCGAAGTCAATGGTGAATTGGGGTTCGTCAAGAAGACAAACAAACTATGGTTCTAAATCAATGGATTAAGGACACTAGGGAATGGGATCCACTCAACGGGGAGTGAAATAGACAAGATATAGCAAGGACTATATGTAAGATCAACCTCATGCAATTAGGAAACAACTCACACTACTAAACTTAGATTCCTCATTAGTTTAGCAATAGAAGATACATAATCAAATTGCAATAAGTTATGCCATGCTTCATTCACATTTCCATGTCAAACTAAGCATATCATGCTATCAAGCTCCTAAATAAAGGGTAGCTAATCCTATCATGAAGAACTAACAAGAAATCTCATACAATCAATTTAATTGCAATACAGACATCAATGCTACTCCCACATTTGCGTAATTAACCTTAAAGGTTGAGCTTCACCCAACCCGTAGCAAGAAGACTACTCACAACTCATATTCATCAACGTGCAAACAAGTATTAGGGTTCTAACTACCTCAATAATTGGGAAAAATGGTTAACAATCAAATTCACTATCATCCAACAAGGAATTATCAAGAACTAAAAAGATTCAAGTAACATGCAAATACCAAATAAAATCTGAAATTAAGTAGAAGAGGGTTGAAGAAATTACTAATTGAAGCTCCAAATGTTGAATACAAATTGCCAAACCTTGAGAATAATTCTTGAATTTCACTAATACAATGATTTGATTTGATGAAAACTAAGCTAAATTAATTAAAAGGAATGTTTCAAACTAAGAGAGATTTCTGAAAACTAGGCTACTGTTCTCCTCTTTCTAAATGAGCTAAAGGGGAAGTATTTATACTCTCCGAAACACATAGGGAAATCCGTCAAAAGAAAACGGGAAATCTGCCCGCTCCTTTCTGCTGCACGCCCTCTCCAGCTGCTTCAATGAAAAGTCAGATTTGAAAGTGCCAAGGAGGAGCGCCCGCTCCTCACAGGGTGCACGCCCGCTCCCTTGTTCCACAGTATAGGCAGAATTCAACTTCAAAGGAAGGAGCGCCCACTCCTTGTCAAGAGCACGCCCGCTCCTAACAGACTCTGAACTTGGAGAGATTGTTGCTGAAGTCGAGGAGCGCCCGCTCCAGGAGAGGTGCACGCCCGCTCCCCTAGAGCGCCCTCTCCATTCTCTAATTTCCTTGCCTTGAACACAAACCATGCATTGAATGCTTGCCAAATTGAGTCAATAGACCTGCAAAACATGGACAAACACAAACCAAGAGGGGACAAGGCCGAGACAAAACATTTTCATTCAAAAACGGGTTAGAAAGAGGGGAAATGATTTCAAAATCAGGTCTAAATTGACACAATAAGTGGTCAAATAAACCACTTATCAGAACTCCTACAATCTTGCTCCCAATGCCCTACAATTCCACAATTTTCACAAAAAGCTTCATTGTTAGCAACATCAGAAACATTAGCTATAGAGTTAGGAGTAGCAGTAAGATTATCTAATTTTTGACAAATAGACGTTAATTGAGCTTGCAAAAAGGATACGGAATCGACATTATGTTTTCCTTTATTTGCAAACCCTCTCGGATTCCCGTATTGGGAATTGTGCATTGTCATGTCTTCGATAACCTGTCCTGCATCGTCCACACTTAAATTCATGAATATCCCACTGGCTGCAGAATAAAGAACTGATCTAGAAGAATTTTCAAGTCCATTGTAGAATGCTTGGATCAGTTGCCATTTTGCTAGATTGTGGTGGGGGCATTCTCTCTGTAGATCCTTGAACCTCTCCCAAGCCTCATATAGCGTTTCGCCGGCCTCTTGAGCGAAGTTCTGAATAGCACTCCTTAGTACCGCTGTTCTCTCTACAAGATAATATTTATTATAGAAATTCAAAGCAAGAGTTTCCCAGTCAATAATACCAAGTGCAGTTCTATTCAAACCATTAAACCATAATTAGCTTTGCCACATAATGAAAAGGGAAAGAGAATCTCCCTTATTTGGTTCTGCGTGACCCCGGCTTGTCTAATGGTGTTACAATATTGGCAGAAATCTGTAATGTGAAGATTGGGATCTTCACCCTTAGCTCCACTGAATTGATTCCTCTCTATCATAGTGATAAATTGGGGCTTGATCTCAAATTTAACTCCATCTAGGGCCGGAGTGGGAGTAAGGTACGGGAAATATGTGAGCTTCGGCTGCGAGTAGTCACTGAGTTTCTTCTAGGTCGTCATCTCTGATTCTGAATCTGAAGGAATTTCTACGTCACTAGAATCAGAGGAAGGATCTTTTCGACTGTTGTCCTCCTCAGAACCCGCCATAATTTGTCTATAAATTTTCCTTTGCCTAATAAACGAGCGCTCGATCTCAGGATCGAATGGGATGTAACATGATCTGGAACACCTAGGCATAAACAAGGAACTAAAAGACAAATATGAGAATTTCCTCAAAGAACTCACGTTCTCTGAGACAAAAAGGGGATAATCTAGACCACAAAAAATAATCAGAAAATAAAAATAAAACTGTTTCCCCGGCAACGGCACCAAATTTTGACTGGGTAAAGTCGTATCCCCTAATCAAAAGTATTACCTAAGTCCTCTAACTAATGCAGATAGCGAAGTAGGGTCGAATCCACAGGGAAACAAGTCTTTCTACTCCTAATTAATTATTATAATCTAAATTATCAAGGTAACAAATATTGTTGTAATTAAAGACTATACTACGGAGAATATGATCAGAGAAAATAAAGTAGGGAGAAATTTAATATAAAAGGCCTAGGGCATAGGTTCACTAATAAACAATATTCCAGGGTAAATCATAATAAGCAATCATCAAGCATTGATTAATCAGATTATAAAGGGCTTTCGCTACATATTATAATCACAGAGTTAATTTACCGGTATTGAATCTCATATGTCGAATCTCGACTTAACCATTTATAAATTAGTCCGCCTATTGAAACTAAACCTAAACATCAATTCTCATCTGTCGAATCTCGAATTAATATTGCTAAACTCATACAATTAAATCTGGCCAAACCTAATTGCATAGTATTAAATCAATCAATAGGAAACTAACCAAGCATTGATAATCAACAATCACAAATTTACCCCTTCATATTATTTAATAGATCCCCATAAACCCTAGAAATAAAACTACTCAAGCATAATTAAATCTAAACTAATCAAATCAATAAAGCAAGACATAATAAAAGAATTAAATAAAATAACTGAAATTAAAAGAGAAGAAATTGTTACCAAAAGAAATCTGGATTAAAGAATGTAATTAAGAACAAAGTTAATAGAGAATTTTAGAGAGAGAATATCCTAAGTAGAGAGAGAAAATCTAAAAGAGAAGGTAATCCAAAATTACGTACAAAATTCGTACTTAAACACTCCTAAAACAAAAACTAAAACAAAACTAATCAGGTACTTAGAAAAACACGCGCCCGATCCGGCCCGCCTTTTTACTATGCCCCTTGCTAGTATGCTGTGCCCGATCGAGCCTACGCTCACCCGATCGGGCGCAGCTTCTTCCTTGAGACTGCATTGCGCGCGCCCGCCCGATCGGGCGTATGCTTGCCCGATCGGGCCCTCCTTCGAGGCTTGGATTTCGATTGGGCTCGATTCCTCGGCCCAATCCGGATTTCCTCATCGGATCTTGATTACTTGATCCAATTGCCCCGGTATCACATACTGAACCATTAATCACCGGCTCTCACCGATCCTGGTCTTCAAGGATGGCCGTGTCCTTCTAACGCTCATAGTTGCTTCGTGAAAAACCCGAAAAATGCTCCTAGTGTGCAATTTCCTACAAAACTCAAACAAAACTACAAAAACACTAGAAAACAAGAATTAATTATAAAAGTGGCCCTAAAGAGCCAAAAACACTACTAATTATGACCATGGGACGGGGGTAAAACACTATATAAATTGGACATATCAGTCGCCTATAATTGCAAAATAAACGGAGCTCCGAATGGTCGGAGGTCTCCCTTCGAAGATTAAGTTAGTACGAATCGGAGTGAAAACGTGCGGAAAGTAAGGTATCTTCTCGGATTCCAAGCTCAAGTGTTCTCTGTTTTAGAGAGCAATAAATGCCTTAATGATTAAAATGTAAGGTTTGAGGTGTCAAAAAGACTCCCTCAATAATTGGGGGAATCTCCCTATTTATAGGGTCCTAGGAAAACGTGCCCTACCCTACGGATTAGGTTAGCACCATTTTGCGGTGCCCTTGGAGTTAGGGCCTTGAAGGCCGCTATTGCCAAGGGGGAATATTTTTGTTACACGTGTCACACATCTGGAGAGTCCATTTGGACGCCTTCCATAGGGACACGTGTCGCTCTCTCATTGGTCCACTTGGGGGTATTAAATACCCCAAATCAATACCCACAACAAATCCATCTAAAAACAACAAAAAAATTGCAACTTTTTGAGATCATTTTCAAATCCCAACAACAAAATCATCATACAATCACAATAAATAAAAACCCTAATTTTAAAATCAAAACAACAAAAACTAAACCAAAGAAAAAAAATTTCAAACATATTCGAATTAGAAGAGAACCTTAACCTCCATTATTGTCGATTTAAGAAATAGGCGACAGTGGCGACGATGCTTGTATCTTGTTTGAATTGACGTCGATTTTCAAAGGAGAAGGAGAATGAGAGCTGACCGAGAGAAGAATTGGAGAGATAAAGTGCGCTGTCAGTGAAAAGGGTGGTGGTGGGGAAGCTAAGGAGTGGCGGTGGAGTGACTGCGGTAGTGGGAAGTAGATAGTTTGAGAGGAGAGAGTTTGAGAAGAGAGAGAAAACAAAGAGAGTGCGAGAAGAGAGAGGAGAGAAAACGAGAATTTTAGTTTAGGATATTTGGTTTGTTTTTTTAATTGCCACCGGTTCAAACCAGTGTCATTTCACCAATTTGGCAACGGTTTGGTTTGAACCGGTGGCAATTCTTTTTTATTAATCCCACCTAATATTTTTGCCACCAATTTTTAAGAAACGGTGTTTATAGATCGGTGCCAAAATGTATTTTTCTACTCTAGTAAAATAATTTGAAATAATTCTTGAATCAACAAATAACATGAAATAATTCACTAATTAACAAATAATGTGAAACAATTCGTTAATTAACAAATTACGTTAAATTATATATATAATTTATCATCATAATAATCTCATTAAAACATAATATTATTATCAAGATTCTAGGCATGATATTATTGGACCCTTATCATGGACCAAACTAAACTGGAATGCACGTTTTTCATAAATAAGGTAAGAAAAGAAATATTTTCAAAAACAGAAAGAAGAGATATTTTAATAAAACATCCTCATCACTAGACTTTTCACACTTTTGCTTTATTCGATAATCAAATGACATGAAAGGTATGCATCACTAGGTTTGGTTTTGGGGAGACACAAACGGGTGTCTACAGAAGCCCCCACTTTGGCTGAGTTTGGAGAAACGCAAGTTTTGAAAACAAAAATCAAAGTATCGATAGGGACGGAGACTGATTCAGAACGTTCTGCAATTCTAAATCATTCTTGTAACGCCGATACCTACAAACTATGGTTAGTTAAAACAGATAAAATAGTTAAGAAACGCGTATCTTGCACCGTCGAGCACACGTCTCTGAAGGTAACCAATTTGTTGCTACATTTGTCGTTGTGACAACCTCCACAAGCTAGGGACACCATCTTGCTGTTTTGTTGTTCACTCGTCTCTGAACAATAGAGCTTTTTTGGATATGTTCACGCGTCTCTTAACAAAGAGCTTCTGATTGATATGCCCACGTGCCTCTGAACAAAAGAGCTTTGAAACTTGAATGTTTGTTGCAATTGTTTGGTTGGCTGCGAACAGGATCTTTGCTGAATGGTGGTATCTTGTAAAAATCAAAAGATTGCCAAAAGACTTTGATGGTGCTTTTCTTAGGGTTGACCTAAGGCTTAATGTTTTTTCTTAGGGTTTACCTAAGGTGATAGACTGACTTGAGGTTGACTCAACGTGACTAACTGACTTGAGGTTGACCCAACGTGACTAACTGACTTGAGGTTGACCCAACGTGACTGACTGACTTGAGGTTGACCCAAGGTGAATTGACACGTGTGACTCATGACCCGTGTGTGCATTGTATTGTGATCGAAAAAAAGAAAAAAAATTCTGTCATTTTTGTGGAGGGTACCGACTTTCTCCCGAAAAATAAAGACGTGAAAAAAGAAAGTAACGAAGTTTTTGAAGGTGCATGTTGAATGAGCTTAATCCGTTAACGTTGTCTCTTATAGTACAAGAATTGTAACATCTTAGACTATCCTAGTTGACTTGATAATGAAAGTATTTAGGTAACTTAGGCGCGAAGGCTAAGTACTTCATAATTCGTGATGCGATAACGATTACAAGTGATGAGATATTTTGATATGTCAAGGCATGCTTCAATGTCGTGTTAAGGTTTCATGACAGAGGGTTCCTAAGGGAAGTATATTTGGTCATGTATCTGTGCAGTGTGTGAAAGTGACACTAAAGTTAGGTCACAAAGGCTAAGTGTGTGAAATGATATATTGAAAAGAGTCAAATAATGGTGACTCTTAGGCTGGGTAGGCTAATGATGTAGGGATCAAGCCCCCAAGTCTAGCTCTAAGTGAAAAGGGATGAGCATTGGAAATTCCTAGAGATGATCAATTATGAGTGTAAATATGAATGCATTTTTATTGCGGCCGCACCTCGATGTGAGGTTGCCTACGTATCCCTTAGGAATCAGGCCGAACGTAGCTCTAGTACCTCGCACAAGTATGCGTATACCTCAAAAAGGTTTTTTTAAGGGTGTAACGTGGTTAGGCTAAAGGTTAAAGAAAAAGGGGATAAAAGGCTCAAGACCCTAGATAAGCCCCCAAGGTGTGCAACTTTGCTTTTGAAATATTTGTATTTTCATGCTTGAGGTTTAGCTCTCTTTTTTCTTGCTTTATTTATTTTTTCTCTCTTCTTTTTTTCTTTTTTTTGCTTTTGCATTTTTTTATTTTTATAACTATGGGCAATCCCAATCACGTTGTCTATCACTCACTTGGTATTCATGTTTCTCAAGCACGGTACTGAGCACTCGATAAGAGACGCAATTTGAGACGTGTTCATATCAAAGACATGTTCATGTCAAAGACATGTTCATGTCAAAGACATTGGAAAACTTGCCCTTTTGTACAATTTTATTAATATTATTTTTTTTTTCTATTTTAATTTTTTGAAGTCACTCAAGCTTTTTTGAAGTTACATAAGTTACACACCATCCCATCCCAAGGTTAGGTAGATGTAGGTTGAAAACTAAAAGGTCTATAGTTAGACGAGGCTTAAAGTGGTTTATGAAGAAAGAATTGTGAATTAGAAAGGTGAAACGAAATATGATGTGGCTACAAGGGGTGCCTCAAATCATTGGTATACCTTGTGCTTAGTTTGACATGGATTTTTATTTTTTTTTGTTTTGCAATGTGATGAAATGATCATATGCAAGGAAATAAATGCTCATTTTATTAAAAGGGGAAAAAAATTAATCTACAAAATTAATCTAAGGGGAAAAAAAAGGTGCCTATGCTAGACTTATTGGGGAAAGGGTAAATAAATAAATAGAAAAAAGATCTTGAAATCTAGTCGTTGAATCTTGCCTCTTGTCCCTTAACTTATCTCACCTGGTGTTCTTGCCGACTGGAGGTATTGGAAGCCCATTATTGTCGATCAAATATTGAATTTCTTCCTTTAGCTTTCGATAGCTCTCAGTAGTATGACCCCTACCTTGATGGTACTTGCAGCGTACATTTGGGTTCCAACTAGGCAATCTCTTCTCAGGTGGGGGATCTTGAATGGGTCCAATATGAGTAATGAGTCCCTTTGCATGGAGTTGATCAAAAGCAGCATCGTAGCTAATTCCAATAAGGGTGAAATCCTTTCTTTGTTGCTTTCTAAATCCTCGATTATCCATGGCTAAGATTTCATTAAGGTCGAAAGTACCAACACTGTTACTAGAGTAGGTGTTTTCGAAAGAAGAAGGATAGTCATTCTTCTTTCCTTTCCAGCCACTGTTGTTATCGTTACTAATCTTGGCCTTTTTGTTGCTTGGAGGAACATGGAGGAGACTTGAATTAATGAGGTCTTGAACGCGACCTTTGAGGATGAAGCGTCCTTCGGTTGTGTGATCTTGGCCTCTATGGTGATGATAATGAGAACGCTGTTCGATAACCATTATCCAATCTCTTAATCCTTCTATTGCACCCATAAGCGTAACAACAATATTTCGTAATTCCTGAACATCCTCTTCTAGACTTGATGAGCTTTCACTAGTATTACTTAAGAAAATTTCATTTTCGCCGGCTAGTACTACAACCCTTTTTTGTGAAAAGTGATGCTTTATCAAAAGTGTTGTCTTGGTTAAGTGCTCTTCTCTCCTTGATCAAATGCTGAGGAAAAGGAAGTTAGGAGTAAGTTTTCTCTTTTTTATTATTTATTTGACTTAAGCTCTATTCAACATAGAAGATGGAAGGAGGTTGGAAGAATGAATATTTTGATATGGAGAATTATGTAGATGGGGAAATGTAGAACAATTTAGGAATAGAATGTACCCCCAACTCAAATGACGGAAAAAAAACCGACTCATGCATGAACCTAATACATGGTAATGGTGTATATACATATTAGTGGGTGCTTTATTGTGAGTGCAAGTGACATGTTAGGACTCGTGTCATCACCATGTGGCTAGATTATGTGACTAGACTCGAACAAAGACTAAGTTAAGATCTCACGTATATGCATTAAACTTGACAGACTGTGGTATTTTAGTCATAACTTTTGATCTGTGACTCTGATTGGGATGAAACCAACTCCAAATTAAAGATAAAAATTGGGGCTACAGATCCACAGGTTGTACAACTCGTAAATCTTCCTAGAACTCCGGCTATGACAAAAACAAGTTGAAGTTTGTGCAGTATACGGGAATAAATATCCGGGTTGGCTTAAAGGAACTATGACTCGATTTAAGGTATATTTATTTAGCTCAAATTAATTAATTAATTAAGCAAAGTACTTTATTCATTAATTAGTTTATTAAAACTTATTTACAAACATAAGTCAAACCAAATGGTTAGTTTAGTCACATAATAAGTATGCACAAGTAAGAGATGCACAAGTAGTCAAGTAGTCACAACATGATGCAATAAGTTTGCAACCTAACCATGACTCTAGTTCTCTAAAGTTCGGGATATGGGTTAGTCAAAGAGGGTCCATGGTTAATTGTCCAGATGCACCACGCGGAAGCTTTACCTTTTGAAGGGTTGGCGCGAGTTTATGGGACACCGTGAGTTAAAAAAAAACTCACTTCCATGGTTTGGGGAATTCAACATTCTCGGATGTACCCTTTGTTGCACATAGCGTTTAACCAGGTAAATGGAGCATAAAATCCCAGAGGGTTATGTCCATATGTAGAAAACATATGGGTTTTAGAAAAGTGAGAAAAACTCAATCAGGAAGTAGAATCGAGCAAACAGTGCTAAAAACTAGTCAAAATTAGAACGCATATTTTTGGCTCGGTATTGGAAGAACTTGGCGCTAGCGAACAGAGGTCGGCATCGTAATTTGGCTCTGGCGCCTGACGATAGGAGTGTCGCTTGGCGCCAGAGTCAAATTCTCGACGACAGACTCTTTTTTCTGACGCTAGTTCGTACATGCCTCAACAGCTTTCTGTGCTCGATAAAATTTTCCATTTTCGCGCAACATTATTTCGATCCTAGTTGTGAAAGATATTCCTCAAGTTTCCTACGTGTAAAAATCCTATGTTTTAACTCATTACGGATGGTCTTTCCAATGAGATCTCTTTTTAATTCATATGACAATAATATTAATCAAAATTAAGCACATGAAATACTTAGAACTTTTCGAGTCTCATCCACTCATTCTAAATAATTGCCAAAATAAATTTTAGGAATTAAAATAAAATTCCTCCCTAGTGGAGTCGCCAAAAAAATGAAGAGAATATTTCAAGCATTACCCCAAACTTGAACCCCACTGTGATCATACACTGAAGCATGATGGCGTCCAAAGGGAAAGAAGCTAGAGCAAAAGAGTCGCCAACAAGTTTTAGGAACTTGTAAACCGTTCACAGGGTGAAGGTTACACTCCTTAATGATCCAAGAGATCGTTCACTCCAATAGGTCTGGTACCATGACTGGAAGTTTGGGGATGAAGGTACAAATCCAATCTAAAAGAGAAAGAACCTGCCCTAATAATAGGCCTCTACTTTATTCTGACCGTATTCATGTGCGCTTTTTGAATAACATGCAATCAATAGGTTTACCCTAAACCTGTTTAATCTATGTTGGTTGAATATTAATGCACAAACAAAACTATCATTGGCGATCACTTGAATTATAATCAAATTAACCCTAAACAAGATTATTAATTATCTTATTAAGCGTAATTACAAGTACCAAATCCCCTTTAAACATGCAATTAAAGGTGTGATCAAGCAATAACAATAAATATCAAGCAACATAATAATAATATTATCATAATAATAATAATAATAATCATGTTAATTATCATAATAATAATCATGTGAAAGCATAATAATAGCAAAATCCTATGCATGATACTAAAAAGATTAATAACAAAGCAATAAAAATCAAATATTTAGCCCTAACATTATACTAACATGAATATTAGAAAAGAAAATAAGAAGCATCATAGAAATCATAATTGATTTAAGAAACTTATTCTTTACCCTAAACATGATACTAGGAATCATTTTTGTCATTCAAAACATCAAACATGATACTATGAATCATTTTTGTTATTCAAAACATCAAACATGATACTAGGAATCAAAATAGGAACCCTAAACAGGATTTCTATATCATAATAACAATTAAAAAATTAAATCACTTACTTAGATGCCTCGTACCTCTTTCTAATAACAAAATACACATGTTAGTAACTTCAAGGAATATACAAAACAAAACAATTAAATTAAATAATTGAAAGAGAGATTTGGGACCAAACCCTCAGAAATCAAACCTTTCACGTCTAGGGAAAAGGAAACTTCGAACAATGCTAGGTATGTCTAGTGCTAATGTATGAGGAATTGTGTTTTTAAAAGGGTTGGTTTAGAAAGAGAGAGAGAATCAAGAAATTCTTGATGAGAGTTGATGAGAATTAGATGAGAAGGATTGATGGAAATTGATGATTGAAAACGGAGGTTTTAGGAGGCTATTTATAGGGAAAATCAGCCGGATATGATAAAAAATGAATCAGAATTTCAAAAAGAATAAAACAACGGTCACAACATCAACCACACGCATGGCACCAAACGCTGAGTGCAAGGCCAAACGCTAGACGCTAGGCTTGGCGTCTGGCGATGCAAAACAGTTTTTGCGGATTTTGTTTTTATCAAATCTTTTGATCCAGAAGTCTAAATAAGTCATATAATATGTCGTTAAAAAGCTCTTGAAGTCTAATTTCCAAAACAAATAGAATAAAATTAAAATCTTTGGTAGATAAAAAGATATGGCCGAAATAGTGGAAGGGTGTCAGTTTTGGATAGAGTTTCATATCTCATTCATATCTTTTTTGTTATAACTCGGATTTAATATTATAATTTATCATTGGAAAGATAATTTCAAGATCTATCCAACCATATAATATTTGGATAAAGATTATGAGTCGCGAAAATAAAATCTGAATATATTCCACTTCGTACAAAACAAGGATTCTTAAAAGGAGTACTTTTATTCAATTTAAAAATTCTTTGAAACATAATTATTAATCCTAATTCCATTAGGATTTAAGAGAACCTTCCAAGAATATTCTAGAAGACTATAATCAATCCTAATAGCTTTAACAGTGGTAATTAATAATAGGCCCTCCTCTAGATCATTGGGCCGCATATAAAAACCAAATCGGGCCCAGTTTAGTATTTTGTCCATAACTTCCTCATTATTCGTCGCAATTGGGCTTATAATATATCGTTGGAAAGCTATTTTAAAGACCTATTCAAATACACTATTTTTGGACCCTTATCATTGACCAAACTAAACTAGAATGCATATTTTTCATTAATAAGGTAAGAAAAGAAATATTTTCAAAAATAGAAATAAGAGATATTTTTAATAAAAACATCCTCATCACTAGACTTTTCACACTTTCACTTTATTCAATAATAAAATGACATGAAAGGTATTCATCACTAGGTTTGGTTTTGGGAGACACAAATGGGTGTCTATACCAGTGTATTGGGAGTGAATCTTTGCTAACATGAAACGGAAGTTGACTTAGCTAAGTTCATTTGTATCAATCGTTATTTGATAGAACCTCCTAGTATATGGTTCTAATGTGGAAGCATAAAGGCTATGTTAGGAGAAGCCAATTGACCCTAGAAGGCAGCTAGATTGGATCCTTTATACCGATATTCATTCATGTTTAGTTCATGATTAATTCAACTTTTATGTCTTAGTTTATGTTCAAGTGAATGCTATACCTAAACCATTTCCCTTATTGCTTTATTTATTGTTTTAGCATCTTTAGATTTTAGTTTATTTACCTCCTATTCCGGACTAGCTTAGCTGCTGATAACATTTGGTAGTGTTTACTCGTTCCTTGTGGTTCGACCCCTTTTCTTACCTTATACTCGTATTAGGTTTGTTTAGGTTGTATAAATTGTATTTGATCTAGGGATAGACATTTGACGTCGCGTTTATTCCCTTGTCAGCAACTTAGTAGGTCGTGTTGGCCCATCGCGTGCAAGAGACTGGATTGCGCTAGGATGCCACACACAACTTAATGAGTTGCACGCAACATTTGAATTAGTAAAAGATTTGGAGAAGCGCGATCTGCAGCCCACTTTCTTCTTCTCATCTTTCTCCAATATTGATCTCTTTCCACTTTTGGTTGTCATTTGAAGCTAAGGAAAGTAAATCTTTATCCTTTAATTCTACCAGACTTTGATCCTGGTCCATAAAATGGAGAAATCAAATGAAAAATCCTAACAAAAGTTGAGGTTTTTTATTCGATTTGTTGTCATGAATTTGTTTGTTTGTTGTGACATGTTTAAGCAATATATTGCAACAAATTTCATGTGAAGTGATAAAGTATTGATCCTGTGTAAGCATGTCAAGCATATATGTGTTTTTTTTTTGTTCATTCTAATTTTGACTTTTTGCTTGATCTTTATTTCTCTCTCTCTCTTTTTTTTTTTGCTCACATAGACTATACTTGTTAATTTTAATGTAAATTGAAGTGTTTAGAACAACAATTATGCATTAAAATTATAAATTAAATTTAGAACTTTTATAATAGCATGAATTTGTTCTTGCAACTCATTTTTTTTCATGCGTAAGTTGCAAAATTATCTTTATCAATGATAAAAATAAGCGACGGTTATTATTATTCACTTATAAAACTGTGTTGAAGATTTGCACAAAACTAGTTAGTTTAGGAAATTCTTTGAAGAGATCATCGAACTGGTGTAGCTTGGCTATATTTCAGGTTTGTAAGCCCCCATTTTACATTTTCTAATGTTGTAGCCCCCAGTGTTAGGTGATTTCGATGATTTGCTTGTTGTCAATAATTAGACCCTTTCATGTTGCTTAAAATGGGTCTATAAATCCCGTGTTTCGTCTTATTATGATAACAACTAGGATCATGGAAACGATTAAACTAGTGTGTTTAAATCGTTTTTTGACCATTCATAGTTTTAACAAAGAAATTTTATAATTCTAGTAATATTGGTCATTCATTAGAATAAGTAAGGGGAAAAATGAAATGTTGTTCAAATTTTTCATCTATTCTTGCTACTTCTGAATTCTTTCTTTTGAGTTCAAATTTTATCAATGTTTTGAAGCTCGAGAAAGTAGATGTTATCCTCCTTGCAATATTCCAATGTGTGCAACAACGGAGAATAATTTAAAATGAAGACTCCTTAATTTCGAATTTAGGAGTCTTTTGTTTACATTCTAACTCATGAAATTGTTTGTCTTATGTTAATAATGTGTCTTGATACAATTTTCATGATGAATAATTGAGTACTACACTTTCGTATGAGCAAGTATCATGACTTTGTTGCTCTATACTAGTCATACTCTCTAATCTCTAAAGTAAATTGAAGTACTGAAACAACAATTATGCACTAAGATTAGTTCTTGAAGTTGAACTTGAAAATGGCTCGAATATGTAACTTGTTTCATGGCCAAGTTCAGTTGCAAACTTAGTTTTCAAAGGAACAAAATGATTATGAAATCATTGTGATGCATTTGAATTTTATAAGGCTCGAGATCTACTGCTATTTAGGCGATTCTCGAAAGTAGCTCATTTTGTTTCTCTGTAGATATTGGAACCATAACTACGAACTAATCTTGTAACCTTTAAGTCCCCAACAGAGTCGCCACTGTAAGGAGGGTGATCCTATCGTAAGGGGTCCTTCTTTAGATGCCCATTGGCCATTTAAAAGTCTAGGACTTTACACTTGTTAAGGTGTAGTAGGATTTGAATTCCTGACTATTTGGGAGACCTTGAATTAGAATTGATCTTGTCATCACGCTTTTTTTATAAGAAACAAGTAGGGAGTCGCCAATGTGTTTTAAGAAAACTCATAAACCTCGTTCAATTCATGCCTTTCTCCCATGTGGAGTTCATGGGATAATTAGCATGAATCGTAAGTTTACCCGTGCCCAAATTCGTCTACATAAAACAGAAATTATTTTGGGAGCGAGGGTACTAAAATAACGTTCCTTTTAGGGAGGAATCGTTATTCTAGCCCTAGTACGGCCTCTACTGGCTCTTCCTTTTTGACAATTTCATCACCAAACAATATATGCAACGCGATACCTAAAACAAAGTTAGTTGTTTTTATTTACACTCATTAATCATGTAGGAATTACATTGCAAAAGTCGTTATTCTTATTCAATCAATATTTGTGAAAGAACAATAAATAAACAATATTTGCCTTGTCTTAAGTGATAAAACAACAATTAATTATTCAAATTCTAGTCTTAATTAACGAAAGAGTACTATGTGAATTAATTAATTAAAATTTTGTTTAAAGTGATCAAACAACATTATTTATTCAATTAAAGTTATTTAAACAATAAAGGAATTGAAAAGTGATTTATTTAAGTGCTCAGGAAACTAATCGTTCTTCTTTTATGTTAAATCTTCGTTTAATGTGTTTATGGACTTTCTTTCTTCTTCGTACCTCTAAGGACATCAATGGATTTAGTTAGGATTGGAAAGTATTTGGGAAGAGAGAATAAAAAGTAGTATGATAGTAAGAGAAGTTGAGAGATTAGGGTTTTGAGAATACTACGGTTATTTTTCAGAATTTTCGGTCCTCGTAATGCTGAACGAAGACCCCCTATTTATAAACGTAGGGATCTAGGTTTAGGGTTTTAAGCCGCGCTGTCTGGTGGCGCGCGCAACTCTCTGAGTCGCGCTGGGTTCGGAGTGCATCTCAATAAGTCGCACGCGCTAGGCGCGTGCAACTGATTGAGTTGCGTTGGTTTGCGGTTTGCCTTATACGAAAGTGTGTTTTTAAAACTTCCATAACTTTTTATTGCAAAGTTAGATTAAGGCGTGTGAGATATCATTGGAAAGATATAAATGTCTAATTTCTAATTCCTTTATAATTAGGTTAAAATATGTTATGGATAAAAAGTTATGGCCGTTGGAGTGCAAGGGTGTTGATTTTAGGCCCGGTTTAGTGTTTTGATCATAACTTCTTTGTTTTGGCTCAAAATTGATCTTATAATATACCGTTGAAAAGATCTTTGAAAGGGCCATCCATTTGCATAGGTTTAGAATGGGAATTTGATGTATTTTTTATCTGTTTGGCTCGTTTTTCAACAATATAGGTTCCATTGGATCTAATCATTGCATTTGACGCATTTGGATCCGTTATTAATCAAGTTTAAACATATATGAACACGTTTTAGACCTAATTAGTAATCAGACAAGGCTCTAAGATAACATGGTCTCAAATATGGGTTTTAACATACTTCATAATGCTTTTCCTAGTCCATAAACACTTCAAATTTGATTTAGCATGAAGAACGAGTTTTTATAACATCATCGCACTTCTTTTCGGGACAAGAGGCCAAAAGTAGGTGTCTACACTATTCATTTTACGTCACTTAGCTGATTTCGCTGTGACTTGTTTGTGTCGTTCAGTTTGGTTGTGATGCGACTTATTACTTTGTGCCCCTTGCTTATCTTTGTAAAGGCTTATGATTTGCCTATCTCTTCCTCTCCCCCTCAAAGAGGTGAGCTGGGTGGGACTAAGAAGACCTTAGTATTGCTCGCACAGCTTACCCTTCTTGTGTTTCTTTTTTTTATACCTTCCCTGCTCAAGTTAAACGTGTCAGGCCTCCCCCTCAAGCGTCCCCGAGGTGGTGCCCTATTTTACTTTGGGCAGGTAAGGTGAAATTTTGGGAGGGATGCTCTTTTGTCGTGTAACGTTGTTTTGCTGCACCATGCTATGGTGCTTCCTGTCTTTAGCACTTACATGTTTTTCTTTTTTTTCTGCATGTTAGTACATGATGCTAAAGCATAATATATTTAGGCAAGTTTATGTAATATACTCCTCACGTAGTGGCTCGTATTTCATTGAATTAAAATGGCTTGAATGCCTTAATTGACATAACATGAACTAAACAGGGTTCTTGCGAAATTCAAACAATTATCCTCAATTTTACTTAACTTTTTACCTCTTTTAAACAAAATATTTCTTTAGCACATCAGCATTGAAACTATTCCTTAAGACCTGACCTTCTTGATCCGCGAGGAGAAATGCACAAGGTCCAACCTGCTCATGAATGATGAAGGGGCCTTCCCAATTAGCTGACAGCTTTCCATGCTGGTTTCCCTTTCCCACTGCTGATGTCCTTATGAGGACCAGGTCTCTTGGCAGGAGCTCCCGGTGCTTGACTCTTTTGTTGAAAGCTTTGGAAATCCTTCTCATCTAGGCTACCATCTTGAGAGCTTCTTTTAGCCTTACTTTCGGCACATAATCTAGCTCCTCCAGCATGCGCTTTTCATTTCCCCGTGGCTCCTAGTATTGTATCCTCAGGCTGGGAATTTTCACTTCCACTAGGACAACTGCATCAGCCTCATAAGCTAGAGTGAAAGGGCTTTTTCCGGTAGATTCCTTTTCTGTGGTTCTATTTGCCCATAACACCTCTGGGACTAGGTCAGCCCATAAGCCTTTGTGCTCCTCCAGCATTCTCTAAATCTTTGCAGGGCTATTAAAATTAGCTTGTTTACCGCTTCGGCTTGGCCATTACTCTACGGGTGACAGACTGAGGCACTTGCATACTTGGTGCCCATGTCCTTCAGGTAATCCTTAATGGTGTCATAGTCGAATTGGTATCCTAGTCAAAGATTATGCACTGCGGCACCCCGAACCTTGTGATGATGTTTTTCCATTTGAACGTCCTCACCTGGATTGCCTTTATGTACTTAGTGGGCTCGGCCTCTATTTACTTGGTAAAATAGTCAACTGCCACTATGAGGTACTTCCTGCTCGCTAACCCAGCGGTGAAGGGTCCCAATATGTCCATTCCCCACTAAGCAAACGGGATCAGGCTAAGGATTAGGGTCAGATCATTTGCCGGCTGGTTTATAAATGGGGAATATTTTTGGCACTTGTCACACTTTTTCACATATGCTAGTGCATCTTGGGCCAGAGTTGGCCAGTATGCACCCCTTTTGAGAACTTCTACTCCCAATGCCTTTCCACCGATGTGGTTGGCACATATTCATGTGTGTGCCTCTTCCATGATTTTCTCTTGCTCCCACTCTGGGATACACCTTAGCAGTGGTTTTGAGAAGCCCTTCTTGTTGAGCTCCCCAATTATCACCACGTAATAGTTAGCGTCTTTCTTCACTTTCTTAGCTTGCATTTCATCGTCTGGCAGTGAGCCATGAACTTTGTATGCCCTTATGTCTGTGAACCAAGCTCGTTGCTGCCCGATGCAATTCACCTGCTCCTTTTCAGCGATACTGCTTTCCTCCAGGACTTCCACCATCACCGTCCTTGTGAGGCTCTACGGGGTGGAACTAGCTAACTTTGATAGCGCGTCAGCTTGGGAGTTTCCCGCTCTAGGGACCAAGTCTATCTGGAAGTGGACTAGTTAAGTTGCTAGATCCTTTACCTTGGTAACATACTTCAGCATTGTAGATTCCCTAATCTCATAATCCCCCTTCAACTGATTGGCTACAAGCTAAGAGTCAGTCTGTAAATGGACTTTCTTGGCCCCGGCTGCGATACTCAAACGCAGGCCTGCCAAAGCCGCCTCATACTCTACGTCATTGTTTGATGCCTTAAATTTGAACTTAATGGCATACTCAAATAAATTTCCTTTTGGAGATGTCATTATGATCCCTGCTCCGCTCCCTGTTTGAGCTGATGATCCGTCTACCTCCACCTTCCATATTCTAACATCATCTTCTTTCTCCTCGTACGAAGCTTCCACGATGAAGTCTTCTAGGGCTTGCGCTTGATAGTTGCCCTAGATTTGACCTCGAACTCATACTCGGAAAGCTCCATGGCCCACTTTAAGAGTCTGCCTGACGTGTCCATTTTTTGTAATGTTTTCTTCAGTTGATGATTTGTGAGGATTTGTACTATGTGCGCGTAAAAATGAGGTTTCAACTTCCTTTCTGTAGTCACTACCGCAAAAGCCAACTTCTTGACCAATGGGTACCTTTGATCGGCCTCAATAAGCACATGGCTCACAAAGTATATTGGCCTTTGCTGCTTTTGTCTTTCTACCAGGAGAATAGCTGCAATTGTTTGAATTGACGTAGAAATGTACAACTGTAATTTTTCTTTCAGCTCCAAGCTAATCATTGTTGGGACCTTAGTCAGGTGCTCCTTCATTCTCTCAACGACTTCTTTTTCTACGGCTCCCCACTTAAATTTCTTGTTCCCTTTCAGCAGTTGGTAGAACGGTAAAGCTTTGTCGGCTGACTTGCTGATGAACCTAGTCAGTGCGGCCATTCTGCCTGTCATCCACATGATCTCCTTAATGCACTAAGGCTCGAGCAAGCTTATGAGTGATTCAACCTTCTCTCGCTCGGGCAAGCTTATTGAGTCGTCCATGTATACCTTAACATTCCTACCCTTCTAGTGCATGAACACTCTATCCATTGTCTTCTGAAAAGTAGCTCCAGCATTCTTCAACCCGAAGGGATTATCTATGTAATTGTACACTCCCCCCACGATGATGAATGCGGTTTTCTACCGGTCTGGGCTATGCAAACTCATTTGATGGTATCCTAAGAAGGCATCCATGAAGCTTAACAAGGCGTGCCAGCTGGTTGCATTTATCAGCTGATCGATTCGCGGCAGCGGGTAATATTCTTTTGGGCATGCTTTGTTGAGATATGTGAAATCAACACACATCCTCCACTGGCCATTTGCCTTCTTCACCATGACCACGTTGGCTAGCCACTCCGAGTAATCGCAGGGCTTAATGAATCCAGCTTCCAGGAGTTTTTCCACTTCTGCCTGGATTGCCTAATTTAACTCCGTGGAGAAGCTTTATTTCTTTTGCCTTACTGGTTTAACATCTTCCTTCACATTAAGCCTATGGACCATGACTGCAGGGTCAATTCTGGGCATCTCATCTGCTGAAAATGCGAAGATGTCCTTGTTCTTCCTTAACAATTCTATGAGGTGTACCCCCACTCCAGGATCAATGTCCTTTCCGATTTTTACTGTTCTTGAAGGATCACCTTCTGTGAGCTCAACTATAACATGTTCCCCGCTGGGAAGCGGTCTAGCCATCTCTTCCTTTGCGGGCTCAAAATTTTCCATGGCCAGCTTTTGTTTATCCTTCTCCTTGAGATATTCTTCACGTTTTCTTTTTCTGGACTTTTTCTCAACCTGCTCAACGGATCTTTGCTCTGAGAGTGGCTGCTGTCTGGTCCTAGCGGGCTGCTTTAGGGCAGTTATGTAACATTGTTGAGCTGTTTTCTGGCTTCCCCTGAGCTTTGCTGACCGCCCTTCATTGGTTGCGTAGATGATAGGTGAAAACCACTCCGCCGATCTTGTGGATGAGTGGCCTCCCCATGATCACATTGTAAGGTGAGGGAGAGTCTATCACCATGTACTCTGCCCGAATATTGCGTCTTTTTTACCTTTCTCCTACTCGAACCGGGAGCTCCATCATACCTTCCGGGGTCAATCCATATTCGTTAAACCCGGTAACTTCATAATTCACCCTTTTTAGGTCCTTTTTGTCTAACTTCATCTCTTTGAACGCGCTGATATATATGATGTTGGCCGAGCTCCCCCCATCTATCAATATTCGGTCTACCTTCCAGTTTGCAATTCTCATCGTTACCACCAGAGGATCATCATGAGGATAGATTATGCCCTTCTGGTCATACTCATCAAATGTAGCTCGCGGCTACGGGGGAAGAGGTTTCCACCTGCGCTTCTCATTATGGTTTATCTGATGTATCATTGCCCGCAAGTCTGCCCGCGCCTTGTTCATTTTTCCCCCATCCACCGGTCCTCCGCTGATCACATACAACCTGACTTTTGGCTTGCTTTCTTTGTCTTTATCCTAAGCGGGACCTCTATGACCTCCTCTGCGGTCACGGGCTATTCTGTCCTCTTCTATTCTTTTAGGGGGATTAGCCTGATGTTTGAACTGGTTCAAATACCCCCTTCTGACTAGCTAGGTCTTCTATGTTGTCTTTCAGGTATGTTCATTCATCAGTTGTGTGGCCGTGGTCCCTATGGAAGTCACACCACTTGCTAGGATCACGGTTCCTATTAACCATCCTTGGAGGTCTCTGCCACTTTTCATCGGCTTTGTTCACGCTGAAAATGTGGGATCTCGAGTGAGTGAGAGAGGTATACTGGTCAAACCTTCTAGGTCTTCCTCCCCTTCTCACCCTAACAGCTCGATCTGCCTCCCTACGACCTTGCTCAGCTTTGCTGGGTTGGTCAGCCCTAGCTGTGTTTTATGCCCAAGTGACTTTTGCCCACTTAAATGTGTCGTTTGGCGCCTTCCGGCTCAGCATTGCTCTGTCGGTCTCGTCTGCCTTGATGAACTCGTGCGCTTTACCTAGCGCTTCAACTAACGTCTTGAGGCTCTTACGCCCCATATACGCTCTAAATGGTGAGCCTGGTAGCAAACCGCTCTACATTGCCAGCAACGCTACCCCCTGGCTCATGTTTGGGATGGTTATTGCCTCCTTGTTGAATCTGGTGAGAAACTCCCTCAGGGACTTATCTTTCCCCTAAACTAGTGACATCAACTCAGTTGTCATCTTAGTTTGATCTACCAAGGTGATAAAATGCTCCATAAACATCCTTTTCTGCTAGTTATATGAGTACACGGAACCCTTGTGAATGGCTCCATGCTACTCCGCTGTCAGCCCCTCTAGAGTTGGCGGGAATGCTTTGCACCAATCTGAGTCCATCATAGTGTAGAGCACCATGTGGTTCTCAAAAGTCGAGATAAGATTCTTAGGTGTTGTAGTTCCGTTGTACCTGCAGCTTGGCATCGTTATCTTCTCCATCGGTTCTTCCAGAATCTCCCGGCAAAATGGGGAATCATCTTGGATGACCTGGATCCCTGCTCGCTTCTCCCTATTCAGACTCGGTCCCTGCTCAGAGGTTGGTGACCTGCTGCAGGTGACTCGTCTCTCCAGGCTGCCCTTAGCCTAGTGTCACGGTCCGAGTGATTCAACACCGGATCGTGCGGCGCGCTCTCATCTATTGGCGACAAGGACGCAAGCCAAAAGCAAGGGAGGTTCGTGAGCACACAGCAACATGGACCTAGGGTGTCTCTAGAGGGCACACGATGACAACGAGTGCGGAGACGGGGCTTGTGACGGCCGATACATCGAAGCGGGCACAAGCGAAACCGAAGAAATGAGGGCGTCTCTAGGGTCTCTTTGTTTGGTGGGGGATGCTTTAAAACAAGGCAAGCACAATATCTATAAAGGCTTAAACAACACACAAGTCTTAAAGCAATAGCAACGGGGTAGAGAGCTTTGATTGAATAACCATTCGCTCCCTAAAGAGCTTTATATTGCATTAGTAGAGAATTACAAGTGAACGTTGACATGACAGTAACACAATAATTCTCCCTAGAGCCTAGAAAGTAAAAAGAAAGACTAAAGAGACATTACGTAAGGGAAAATACAAGGAAAATAAAGTAGAATACATAATAAAGAGGTTGGATTCTAACATCCTCCCCCACTTAAGCCGTCGACGTCCTCGTCGACTTATAAAACCTACACTAAGATCCTAGCAGCTTCAGTCTTCTGTTGTAGGGGTGGCTCTTGTCCTGGTTCTGATGTTGGCGCGGTAGCTTACGTTGCGGCTGCTGTCGTCGGGATCTGGATTGTAGGGTTTGAGACGACTAACGTGGAAGACGGGGTGAATCCTCATCCACGCAGGCGGTTCCACCTTGTATGCGTTCTTCCTAATCCGTTTAGTGATGCGGATGGGGCCTTCATATTTCCGAATTAGACGACGATCTCTTCCTTTGAGAAATTTCAGCTGTTCTGGTAAGACCTTCACCATCACCATGTCCCCAATTGCAAAATCTACTAGCCTTCTATTTTGATCAGCCCATTTCTTCATCCGGCGCGATGCTCGCTCTAGGTAGGCTTTCGCAATGTCGGTGTTTTTCTTCCACTCTCTTGTAAAATCTCGAGCCTGAGCGCTCCTGCCGCCCTCCCAGTTAGCCATTGTGTGCGGGAGGAGAGGTTGTTGACCCGTGACAAGCTCAAAGGGGCTTTTGTTGGAAGAATAACTCCTTTGAGTGTTGAAGAAAAGTTGTGCTATGTCCAAAAGTCTCACCCAATCTTTCTGGTTGGCGCTCACAAAGTGACGCAAGTATTCTTCAAGAAGCCCATTGAATCTCTCTGTCTGCTCATCAGATTAAGGGTGGTGGCTTGACGACATGTTGAGATCAAACCCCATCATTTGGAATAGCTCAGACCAGAATATGCTCGTGAATCTGGTATCCCTGTCGCTCACTATGCTCTTTGGCAATCCCCAGTACTTCACAATATGTTTAAAGAAGAGCGATGTCGTTTCTTCCGCTCCACAAGCCTTTTGCATGGGTACGAACGTTGCATATTTGGAGAACCTGTCTATCACCACCATGATAGAAGAGAACTGGTCCACCTTCGGGAGGCCACTAATGAAGTCCATTGACACACTCTCCCAAGGTCGAGTGGGTACAGGAAGTGGTTCAAGGAGGCCCCCGGGCTTCTATCTGTCAACCTTGTCTTGCTAGCACACAAGGCAAGTTTTGGTGTAGCTCATCACGTCTTCCTTCATTCCTGGCCAGTAGTACCCCATCGCGAGTAGACTGAGGGTTCTCTGTTAACCTGGGTGTCCCGCCCACAGCGTATCATGGCATTCCTTCAACAACATTTTTCTCAATCCTCCTTCTTTAGGGATGAAAACCTTTGTACGTTTGGTGAAGATGAGGCCATCGTCCAACCAAAAGCGTCTAATCTTCCCTTCTTCAATCATCCTTGTTATGGTTTTTGTCATCGGATCATCTGGGAGATAAGCACGAAGTTGATCTCTAACGGATGTGGCAATGCTACTTGTAGTCATTGGCGCTAACTTGTACATCGCAGCAAGATCGGCCCGCCTACTCAGGGCATCGGCCACTCTATTGCTGGATCTTGTTCTAAAGGTGAACTCCACGTCGAAGTCGGCTAAAGCCTCTTGCCACCGAGCTTGTTTTCCTGTCAGCTTGAGTTGGGTGAGAAAGTGACTCGCCGCGGTGTTGTCTGTGCGGACGATGAACTTTGATCCCAACAAGTAGTGCCTCCATCCTCTTAGGCAGTGCACAATGGTTAGTAGCTCCTTTTCTTGTGTTGCATACCTCCTCTCAGCAATATTCAGCTTCCTGCTTTCGAAAGAAATAGGATGCCCTTCTTGGAGGAGCACTCCTCCTAAAGAAAAATCTGAAGCATCCGTCTCGACCACAAATGGTTTGGTGATGTCTGGAAGGGCAAGGATCGGCTCCTTCACCACTGCTTCTTTCAACTTTTGGAAAGCTTCCTTCTGGGGCCCTAACCATTCCCAACGACTTTCTTTCCTCAATAGGTCGGTGAGGGGACTTGCGTTCTCCGAGTATCCCTTAATAAATCTTCTATAATAGTTCGCCAGTCCTAGAAAGGATCGCAACTCAGAGGGGTTGTTGGGATCCTGCCAATCGCGAAGAGCACATATCTTCTTTGGGTCCATCCTCAATCGACCCTTCCCCACAAAGTGTCCATGAAATCCGACTTCTTCCTGCGCAACGGCACACTTTTATCGTTTCACAAACAGGTGATGTTCTCTCAACTTCTCGAAGACCAATCTTAGGTGCTCGAGGTGCTCTTCCAAAGTCTTGTTGTAGACAATAATGTCATCGAGGTACACGACCACAAATTTGTCTAAGTATTCTCATAATACTTGGTTCATCAGAGTACAGAACGTAGCAGGTGCATTCGTCAAGCCGAAGGGCATGACTAACCATTCGTATGCCCCGTATCTCGTCACACGAGCAGTTTTTGGTTCATCTCCTTCGGCAATGCGAACTTGGTGGTAGCCAGACTTCAAGTCTAGCTTTGTAAAGTACACTGCATCCCCTAACTGATCGAACAAATCCGCCACTAAAGGGATAGGGTAGTGATTGCGCACCGTAACCTTATTTAATGCTCGGTAGTCGATGCACAATCGAAGACTTCCATCTTGTTTCTTCTGAAAAAGCACAGGGGCCCCGTAAGGAGCCTTTGATGGGCGGATGAAGCCTGCCTCAAGCAAATCCTCTAATTGTCTCCGGAGTTCGTCCAATTCTGGGGGAGCCATAAGATAAGGGCTTCGTGGTGGGGGTTTTTCCCTTGGAACCAGCTCGATCTCATGGTCCACCGTCCTTCTTGGTGGGAGAACTTTTGGTAGATCTTTCAGGAGGAGATCCTGGAACTTTGTTAGAAGCTCGGCAACTGCAGGCGTAAGGTCTACACTTACTTCATCTTCCTTAGTGGAAAGTGTTGCTAGGAACGTGGGCTAGTTCCTCTTCAACCCCTTCTCAAATTGCATTGCTGAAAGGAGGGGCCCCTTCGGCCCTTTTCCAGGATCGCAGGTTCTGAGGAGACATGGTTGCTGCCCGGGCACAAGAATAAATCTAAAGTGTGGCATCGGGACTGCCTTACTAGAGTGTAAGAAGTCCATGCCGAGCACCAAGCTGAAGTCATCCATTGGCGCAACGGTAAGGTCCACTTGTCCGCTCCAATCTCCTAGCTTCATTGTTACTTTCTTTGCAACGCCGTGGATCGGTTTGACAACTGAATTCACCGATTTCATACTACCTCCTTCTGGTAGCAGCTTCAACCCTAGTCTTTTTGCCTCCTTTTCTGAAATGAAGTTGTGGGTAGCACCTGTATTCACCATGGCTCGAGTTTCCTTTCCTTTTACCAACACATTCACATACATCAACTCAGAGTTTTTAGGTTGGCCCTCAGAGAATTCTCTTCCCATAGCACACATCATGCGAATGGCCCCCAGTCTTGAATGTTCTCCTTCACTGGGTTCTATCTCATCGGCTTCTTCACCCTCGGGGGTTTCTAAGAACATGGAGGACAGTTTCTTTTGGAGATTGTCAATTTCTCCCTTGTGTCGGAATTCAAACCACTTGTGCGGTCCTTAACAAAGGATACACGTCAATGGCCTGGCTGTCGAAGATGAACTAGGGGTGCTTCCTCTACTAGAGAAGGAAGAAGCTCCACTCTTCCGAGAGTCTTCTCCCCCACTCATGTTGTATCTATTGTTTGAGTTGTTGGAGCTCACTTGCGAACCATGTCCCGAGTTCCTAGGAGGGTTCGGTGTCGGCCCACCATTCCCTTTCTTCAAACTTTGCCCTTTCTCTGAGGATTAGTCCATCAGCCTTTCAGCTGCGGCGATGGCTCCTGATAAAGTATTAATCTTCTGGCGCCAAATATCTCTTTGGGCCCACTCCTTCAGACCACGCACAAAGTTGAATAGGCGATCTTCCTCGGACATATTGTGGATCTCCAACATGCACGCTGGAAACTCTTTAACATACTCTCGGATGGAACCCTTATGCTGCAAAGCAGCGAGCTTGGTACGAGCAATAAACTCGGTATTCTCGGGATAAAATTGGGCCATCAGTTCTTTCTTCAGATCCTCCCAAGTATCCACCGACGTCCTCTTAGCTTGGATGTCGCGTACTTGGTGCACCACCAAAGCTTTGCATCATCCACCAAATACATAGTTGCGGTATCAACTTTTAACTCGTTCTCCAACTGACAGACGCGAAAGTATTGCTCCAAGTCGAAAATGAAGTTATCAACTTCTTTTGAATCTCTCGTGCCATCAAAGGTCCGGGGCTTGGGAGGTTTTATCTTGGCACCTCCACTTCCCCGGAGCCCTCTCTGGGCACGCATTAAATTTGCACATTTATCTTGTGCTTCATCAGCAAAGCCTTGCACGTAGTTAAGTTGCTTCGTTAACCCATCCTCGGTTTCTGCAAGTCTCTCCATTTGTTCGGCTTGTTTTATCACAATATCCTCGAGTTTGGGCAACCTTTCTTCAAGCATAGCCCAATGTTCGGACTTGCCTTTAAGCCAAGCAAGTCTTTCCTCGAATGTGTATTCATGCATCTCTCCTTCTTTTACCATCTCTACTGTCACAGTCCGAGTGATTCAACACCGGATCGTGTGGCGCGCTCTCGTCTATTGGCGAAAAGGACGCAAGCCTAAAGCAAGAGAGGTTCGTGAGCACACAGCAACACGGACCTAGGGTGTCTCAAGAGGGCACACGATGACAACGAGTGCGAAGACGGGGCTTGTGACGGCCGATACTTCGAAGCGGGCACAAGCGGAACCGACGAAATGAGGGCGTCTCTAGGGTCTCTTGGTTTGGTGGGGGATGCTTTAAAACAAGGCAAGCACAATATCTATAAAGGCTTAAAAAACACACAAGACTTAAAGCAATAGCAACGGGGTAGAGAGCTTTAATTGAATAAACATTCGCTCCCTAAAGAGCTTTATATTGCATTAGTAGAGAATTACAAGTGAACGTTGACATGACAGTAACACAATAATTCTCCCTAAAGCCTAGAAAGTAAAAAGAAAGACTAAAGAGACATACATAAGGGAAAATACAAGGAAAATAAAGTAGAATACATAATAAAGAGGTTGGATTCTAACACCTAGGTTATTTCCTCCACGCTCCATTCTCGATTCAGATTTTGAGCTTCCAACTCCAACACCTTCTTCCTCAGCTGGACGAGCTCCTTCTGCTCGGGAGTGAGGGTTGATGGCGTTGTCTTTTTCACCGCTGGTTCTGTAGCTGTTGCTACTGGCGATGAGCTCGCTCCCTTACCAAAGTTAGCAAGGACTGATGTCATCGTTGCTTACTGCTCCTTAGTGCAGTTTGAGAGTTTTGCAGAATGGCTGGCATATTTACGGGCTGCGGTTTTTAGGCTATGAGTGCTGAAACAATGGGTTCATCGTTCGCGCCTGTCAATGGCATACCGTACTTGAAAATGGAACTAGATCATACCGGATCGACTAGCTTTGACGTTTCTTTAGCTGCAACAGATGTCGATCGAATGGGGTTGGATTTTTGCGAGACAGTGGATTTGGGTTTCTCGGCGGATCCTTTGAGATCGACGGTTGCTAGAGGTATTTTTTGTGATGTTTGGTTGGCGTCATTGGCCTTGGGTATGGGTGTTTGTACAGCTTCCTCCCCGGCCATGGTGGTTTTTCAACTAGTCCCTAACTTAGTTGGTGAACGTCAGGCTAGATGATCATACCCCTCCTTCTAGCGCCAATTGTTCCAAGTATGGATCCAAGGGTTTTGCTGAATGAGCTGGGCCCCGTTGACAACCTACACAAGGCAACACACGTAAACTGCCCTCGAGAGTGGCTCGAGGAACCCCCCTTCGATGCCTAAGTTAGAGAGTGTTTAGAGAGAGAAAGTGTACTTAGAGAGATATAGAGAGTGTAATATCTTGTGTGTCTAACCTCCTATCCATTGTACTTTGCCCTCTATTTATAGGTGTAAGACCTCCTTTGTGGAGACTTTGACCTTGTCAGCTCTGCGGGCTGACTTCATCGGGCTAGTGAGCCCCTCACAGTTGTTCTCTCGGCCATGAGTGCGCGGCCTAGGGAGTTGGGTGATAATTCAGCGGGAGCTATCCTATACACCTGTATACAACATCTTCTCACAATAAGGCATTAGTTCTTCATAAGATTCCTAAGAATACAGCTGCCAGGAGAAGTTTGCTTAACACTTCTCATTAGATTGAAGCACAAGTGATAAGAGGAGTTTAATGTGGGGGTTCAGGATGTATTGGGTAGAAATTTTGAGCATGGAGAAAGTAGCATACAAGTTTCTGCAGGTAATGAAGGTATTGAAGGTCCATGTGTTGTTAGGAATGAAACTCATGATATGTTAGAAAGGGAACATGGAAATGATGTTGGTTATGATGAAGGAGATGGTTGGTTTGGGGACATTAAAGACAAGTATGATCCTTATGTGTTTGACAAGTGGGAAAGTCAACTAGTTGATGATGACACTTATTTCAGGAAAATGTACAATAATGAGGAATTTGCTGGTGTTGTAGAATTTGGGAACATTGTGATGATACCATGGATGATCTTTACTGACAAAGTACACTTTAATTATGTGCTTAGAGATTATTGTATCCAATGTGGTATTTCTTTAGTAGTAGATAGATCAAGTCCAACCAGGTTTATTGCTCAGTTCATAGAGATGAATTGTAACTGGAGGATTCATTTAAGTATACTCCCATATGGCACTACATGGGCTATTAAGAGTATGCAAAACTCTGAGCGCACTTGCATGGGTTTAGATGAGAGAAATCCATTGGTGAATGTAAAGTGGGCAGCAAGTAATCTGATGGAAGATATAAGAGCTAATAATGACATCACTAGAAAGACACTGAATGATTTACTTTAGAGCAGATATGGGGTTCAAATGGCTACAAGTACATTGTACAAAATGAGGAGTATGGCACTTAGAGAGATTAATGGTGGTCATGATGAATCATATGGCCATCTACCTAGATATTGTCAAATGGTGAAGGAGACAAATCCTAGATCAGCGGCTTTTTGTGCTTGGGTCCAAAGAAATGATCCCCAAATGTAAATAATTTTTTCCAACATTTTCATCTCATTCAAAGGGGTTATAAAAGGACTTGTTGTAGGGTGTAGGAGTCTAATGGGGGTGGATGATTGAATAGTCTATTTTATATATATCTTTATTCTCTGTCCCATGGTCATATTTGTGCTTAAGTGAGCTTTGCAGAGCTATTTTTATTCCTAATATACGTTTTTTAGTGTATTTGTAGAGTTGGTAATATTTTGTAAGAATTTGTAGATTTCTAGTAATTTCCAGAGCTTATTAAACCATTACAGAGATAAAAGTCAGATCGTATTTTATGACCGTGTATTTAAAGTCCGAGATTGAGCTAAATTAATTTGGTTTGGTGATTAAGGGCTCAATTGGTGAAGAGTTTAAGTTTTACAAGTTTGTATCATGGACCAAACAAGTAATGAAGTCTGGGCTAGAGAACTTTAAAAGCCTAAGTCAAAGACCTGTTGAGCGTAGTAAATGGATGGGCTCGATTTCCTTAGGCCTTACTCCAGCTAGTTCTTTAAGTCGGTTTCGGACTTTAGTGGCCTTCAACTTTAGCTTTTTGGATTATTATCCTCATAAAAGGATTGAATATTAGGGGGGTTAGAAAGGTTTTCTTGAGTTTTAGTTTAGTGGGATTTGATAGTTTTGTTAGGAGTTGACTTAAGCTTTTTAGTTTTCAGTAGTTTCTTTACGCAACTTTTATTAGTTTTCATAAATTAGCTTATTTAGTTTTCTTCAAATTTATGACTTTTGGTGACTGTAGTTTCGTTTCGTTATTTGTAGGATTACTGTTTGCTTCTTTGTTTCGACTATAGTTTAATTTGATTGTTTTCATATTAGTTTTATTATTATTATTTTAATTATTCTTTGTTTAATTGCTTTGTTTAATTCAGTTCTAATTATGTGCGATTAGTTTAATTCTAGGGTTCTTGGGGGATCAATGATTAATATGAAGGGATAATTAATTATTGTTGATTGTTAATATGTCGGTTTGATTTCCTATTGATTGTTATGATGCTATGCAATTAGATTTGTGCAAGTTTAATTATATGAGTTAGGCAATATTGATTCGAGATTTGATAGATAAGAATTGATGTTTAGGCTTAGTTTCATACTGTGATTAATACTGTTATTATAATACGTAGAGAAAGCCCTTTATAATTTGGTTAATTTATGCATTGATAATTGGTTATTATGTTTAATCCCGGAGCATTAATTATTGGTGAAACTATGACCCAGCATCTTTTTATTATTGCTTATTTCCCTAGTTTATGAAAAGAATAATGTCCTTCGAACAAGTGTATTATTCTGACAGTGGGGTTCAGAATTATTAGAAAGCTAATATATTCAGTAAGGTCAAGTGATCGAAATGCCTGGGTGGAGGCCGCTTCCGATCAGTAATATTAATGCATAATTAATATTATAACTTAATCTTGACTGAACCCTTCGGGTCACACCCAAGCAATTAACGAACCGACATGAGAATTAATTCGGAAGGAATTAATGAGTCAACCGAATAATAAATATTTAGACGTTGGAAATTTGAGCTTAGAGCGTCGAAACCGAGCGTCGGAAGTCGAGTCGAAAAATAATAAAAGACGAGACGACAAAACGATAATAAATCAACAATGACCAAAATACCCCTAGCATCTGAACACCGAGTGCTAGGGGGTTAGCCAAGCTAGCAGCCTGCACCAAGTGCGAGGCTTGCTAACAAGCTGCGGCCAACAGCCCGCACTTAGTGCATGGCATGTTGGTGCGCTGCAGTTAGCAGCCCGCACTATGTGCGAGGCATGCTAGCAGCAGCAGCCCGCATGCATGTGCGTAGGCATGCTGGTCGAGAAGGCTAGCAGCAGCAGCCTGCCTTGGTGCGGGACTTAGCTGGGCCGAGTAGAAAGCAGCGACAACATGTGGGAAGCCCATATAAGGGGGTTGGAGGGAGGTGCTAAGTGGCGCAAGGTGAGGGAGATAGTGGGGAGCAAGTTTGGTCCCCCCTCTCCAAGTGGTCCTCACCTACTCCCTCATATGTAGTCGACACTTGTTGATTTATTATTAGTTTGCTTAAATAATTTTATTTTGCTTTTAAAATAAAATGTGAAAATCCCACTATCCCACATTGGTGGGAGCGACAATCATACTCTCATCATTTCCTATAAATACCCAAGGGCATTGGAAATGATGCTTGAGTAAGAGTTGGAAAGGGCATCACTATTAAGTGAAAACCCTTGAACTCAAGAGTTGGAAAAGGTATCACATTTAGTGAACGCCTTTGAACTTATTTATTCGGGTTTTATTGGTCGGGTCTTGCTAACCCCAAGACATTGGACCTTGTCGGTATTCGTTGGTGCGGGTGGATGAACGTTGGAGGCTTCGTGTTTTCAAAGCTAGCTTTCAAGTAAGAGCCCATTCAATCGGGCGAAGCACGCTCCAAAAGGTAATCGTTTTATCTTAATCTTGTGATTAATTTAATCATGTTTATGGTTTTATTTATTGCGAGTGCGATCTTGTTTTTGGGTTTGTTTCCGTGGTAAGTCGGACTCACCAAATCCCAACAGCGGTATCTGAGCCTCGCTCGTTTATTTTTAAAATCATAATATTTTTCAAGGTATTTTTATGGCTTAATTTTTCTGGTTTTAAGTTGCTAATTAGATTAGTAGCTCGTTTTATCCATTTTAACCTCGTATATAGCTGACTTCAGCTCCTGAACCCAGATTTCGACCCAAAAATAGTGAATTTTTGATGGAAAAGGCGTTCTGAAAATGGTCTTTCCCTTATAGGACTCGGTTTTTAGCCAAAAAACGACCAGAAATGCATTTTTCGAGGGGTTTTTCATTTTTACGAAATTTTTTAAGTCTTTTTAACCTTGAAAATTAATTGCATTTTATGGTGGTTATGTAATTGGTTCAATACATTATTTTATATGCAATTTTAAATCTCCTTAGGCATGATTACTTGGTGGTAATTTGTGTTTGAAAGCTTGGTTTTATTTTTCACATAATTGCAAATTAATTGCATTAAGTGTGAAATTGTTGTTCTTTGAGGCTTCCAAGTACTAAAGATTCAATCTTTAATTATGTTAAGTGATTGTAACTTTGAGTTACAAAATTCCACGAATTTTTGTTAAACTTTGTCGATTTAATCATTTTTTAGTTGATTGGAATCATAAAGTTTTAAACTTGTGATAGAAATTTGTTTATCTTCATATTGGAAGATATATTTTTTTTAAGGATTCACAAGCATTAAAGTTGAAATCTTTATTGAACTTATGTTCATTTTTCCAACTCCCTTTTATTTTGTCAAAAACTCAAGATCAATTTAAATTAATTAAATTGATAGTGAGTAATTGCCCTCTTATTTTTGTTGCACCAAGTTAAACCAATTTTATTAAAGAATGGTTCTTGGAAATAATTTTTGTTACATGCACTTTGATGATTTTTTATTTAAGTTAGACTTGTTTAAATTTTCAATTTTGCTTATGAAAATTAGTTCTAAAATTAATTTAGAATTAATAAATTGTCACACAAAATTTGAGGTTAAAATCCCGAGGCTTTGGCACGCAAATAAAATTGTGGAGGCCTCGTACGAGGAAAAGGAGGATGATGTCGGTATCTGGAAGGTGGAGGTAGATGGGTTGTCAGCCCAAACAGTGAGCGGAGCAGGGATCATAATGACATCCTAGAGGGAAATGTATTTGAGTATGCCATAAAATTCAAATTCAAGGCATCAAACAACAAGCAGAGTACGAGGCAGCTCTGGCCGGCCTGCGTATGAGTATCGCAGCAGGAGCCAGGAAAATCCATCTACAGACTGACTCTTAGCTTGTCGCAGTCAGCTGAGAGGGGCGTATGAGATCAGGGAGCCCGCAATGTTGAAATACATAATCAAGGTAAAGGAGTTGGCCGCTCAGCTAGTCCACTTCCAGATAGACTTGGTCCCTAGAGCAGGAAATTCTCAGGCCGACGCACTATCAAAGTTAGCCCGCTCTACCCTGTAGAGCCTCATGAGGACGGTGATGGTGGAAGTCCTGGAGGAAAGCAGCATAGCTGTAAAGGAGCAAGTGAACTGCATTGGGTAACAGCGGGCTTGGTTCACAGATATACTAGCGTATAAAGTTCATGGTTCGCTGCCTGACGATGAAGTACAGGCTAAGAAAGTGAAAAAAGATGCCAATTGATACGTGGTGATGAATGGAGAACTAAAAAAAAAAGGCTTCTCAAAGCCATTGCTAAGATGTATCCTAGAGTGGGAACAAGAGAACATCATGGGAGAAGCACACTCAGGAATATGTGCCAACCACATTGGTGGAAAGGCATTGGGAGTGGAAGTTCTCAGAAGAGGCGCATACTGGCCAACTCTGGCTCAAGACGCGCTAGCTTATGTGAGGAAGTACGACAAGTGTCAAAAGTACTCCACAGTCATGAACTAGCCAGCAAATGATTTGACTCCAATCCTCAGCCCAATCCCGTTTGCTCAGTGGGGAATGGACATATTGGGACTGGTCACCACTAGGTCAGCGGGCAGAAAGTACCTCATAGTGGCAGTAGACTATTTCACTAAGTGGATAGAAGCCGATCCCACCAAGTACATAAAGGCAGCCCAAGCGAGGACGTTCATCTAGAAGAACATCATCACAAGGTTTGGGGTGCCATAGTGCACAGTTTTTTACCACGAATGTCAAATTGACTACGACACAATCAAGGATTATCTGGAGGACTTGGGCACCAAGTATGCAAGTGCCTCAGTCTTTCACCCGCAGAGCGACGGTCAGGCTGAATCAGCAAACAAACTGATCTTAACAGCTCTACAAAGAAAGCTGGAGGAGCACAAGGGCCTATGGGCTGACCTAGTCCCAGAGGTGTTATGGGCAAATAGAACCACTAAAAAGGAGTCCACTGGAAAAACCCTTTCACTCTAAACTACGGGGTTGATGTAGTTGTCCCAGTAGAAGTTCAAATCTCCAGCTTGAGGATATAACACTATGAAGCACAAGGGAATGAAAGGCGCATGTTGGAAGAACTAGAATTCCTGGCGGAAGTAAGGCTACAGGCAGCCCTCAAGCTGGCAGCCTAGAAGAGTAAGATCTCCAAAGCTTTCAACAAAAGTGTCAAGCATAGGGAACTCCTACCTGGAGATTTGGCCCTCAGAAGGACAGCGGCAGTAGGAAAGGAAAACAGCATGGAAAGCTGTCAGCCATTAGGGAAGGCCCCTTCATCATTTACGAGCAGGTAGGACTGGGTGCATTCCTCCTCTCAGATCAAGAAGGTCAGGTCTTAAGGAATAGTTTTTATGCTGATGTGTTAAAGAAATATTTCGTTTAAAACATGTCAGATATTCAGTAGAATTGGAGATAATTGTTTTAATCTTGCAAAGAGCTCCGTTTAGTTCATGTTATGTCAACTAAGGCATTTGAGACATTTTAATTCAATGAAATACAAGCCTTTACGTGAGGAGTATGCTACATAAATCTGTTTTTATATTTCATGCTTTAGCATCATATACTAACGCCCAGAAATAAAAAAAATAATAATAATAAAAAAAAGCATGCAAGTGCTGAAAGCTAAAAGCGCCCTAGCATAAAACAGCGTCCAACAGTAAAAGAAAGCATCCCTCCCTATAATCTGACTTTACTTGCTCAAAGTAAAACGGGGCGCTACCTCGGGGACGCCTGGCACATTCAACTTGAGCTGGAGAGGGCAGGAAAAACAAAGGAGATGAGCTGTGCGGGCAACACTAAGGTTTTCTTAGTCCCACCCAGCCCATCTCTTTTAGGGGGAGAGGAGGAGAAGATAGATATATAATAAGCCCTTTCAAAGAAAAGTAAGAGGCACAAAACAACAAGTAGCAGCACAAACAAGTTGAACGACATAAATAAGTCACAGCAAAACAAGCTGAATGACATAAATAAGTCATAGCAAAACAAGCTGAATGATACAAAATGAGTCGTCAAAAAGCTGATCGACACAAGTAAGTCTCATCAAAGCAGACTGAGCGATGCCTAGACAGGCAGAAATCAAATAAACTAGTAAACATGCAAGCAAGTCTCTACAAAATTGAAGTAGAGTACATAATGCACAAGCAGGGCAAGAAGAGTAAAACTCATCGAAGTTCCTGCAAAACACAACAGAGAACAAGAAAGCAAGAGAGGCCTCAACAACCAAATCAGGAAAACAGGAAGGCCTAACCTACGAGGCTTTATTGAACGCAACAAAGAGGCTACTGTGCTAAGGTCTAGGCACTACTACACCTTGCCCAACAGCAGGTCCAGACAAACACGCATACAACAAAATAACCAACAGACAAGATAGCAGAGAAATCATCAAGTACATACAATACGAAGTTGAACCCCTGCCCACCAGGGCAGAGTAAACATTCTGTCAGATAGTTCATAATGGCTACAAAAGCTACACCCCTGCCCACCAAGGCAGGGTAAACATCCAGCAAGTTAATTAAAATGTATGCAAAACTGAGCCCTCGTCCACCAAGACAAAGAAACACTCAGCAAGTAAAGTTAGAAAAGCATAAATTCAAGGTTAAGCTGGACAGACCCGGCAACAAAAGACAAAGTATTCTGAGAAAACATAGGAAAGCATAATCTTTGGCGCTTATACACCTAAAGATAGTAACAAAAACTACCTAGTTACAACAGATCTGGGTGAGGGAAACTCGGAGGAACCGCTGGAGTAGGAAGGTGACAGTCGCCATAATCTTTATTGTCCACCCGCCACGGATTCCACCCCAATAGCTTAAGCAACGTCAAGACAATGGGGAACCTCCAAGTTCAGCACGGTATGTTCAGGAACCTTGTAGCTAACAGCACGTGGATGGTCAGCAGGTAGCTCAAACAAACTAGCATCGCTTGTAGCATCAACTTTAGCCCAAAAGGTGTTAAAACGAGCCTGTTGCTCCTCACCTTCACCATATAAGCAGCTCACACATCGAGCTGCAGCCTCCCATCCACCGTCATGGCGATTAGCCAATAGCTTAGCGAAAGCAGGGGAGAGCGCAAAAGCCTTGAACGCCTCTTTCCTAGAAATTTTCAGCTTAGTGACATGCCCAGCCCGCAGATCAGCAATCTCTGTTTCCAACGCCTGCACCCTGGCCTGAGAGGTTTGCAACTGTTCCTAACCACTCGTCAACTTGGTCTAAATGACCTGAAATTCTCCCAACTGGAGCTGCAGGGCGTCCGCCCACTCCCTCGGAGGAGTCACCTCATTGACCATGGCATCCTTCCCAGCCTGAGCCTGCTGAAGCTCCAAATTCTTTTGGGAAAGAATTAAGCCCTGATTCTGATATTCCTTCTCCACTGTCAACAACGCATTGGATAAGTCTCCAACAGACCTGACAAGCTATAGAAAGGGGTAGAAATAGAAAGGAGTAAGTCAAAGCATAAATTAATTGAAGATAAAAATAAGGCAAGGCAAAAATAAAGGACTAAACAGAGAAGAAAGAAAAACCGGAATCATATAGGAGAAAGCTAAAAGAAAAAACTAACCTTCTGCAAGTCATGACAAGCCATAGCAGCAGGAAGGCTGACTGAGCTACGCGTAGAATCAGCTAGAAGACGAACTCCGTGTAAGACGGTACCCCAAAGTACCACCCTTCTAGGGGTCATCCAAGAACAGAGACTCGTCAGCCCTCACATTCATCTCAGGCCTAAAAGGAGCATCCTCAGCTCCCGCAGAACATAGTATGGGGCGAAGGTGGGCATCAATGGGAACCTCAGAAAATTCGATAGCCCTAGTAGGTCAAAAAGTACCTCCAGCAGAGATTGAGGTAGCAGATAAAGGGCTCTCAAAAGCATCGCTCAAGAATTGGTGAACACAATGATTAAGTTCACTAGATTTCTGAGTATCAACACCCCTATCAGAATTCCCACCAAGCAACCCAGTGTTAGCAGAGTGAGAAGCAAAGGGGTCAAGGCCCGAGGAGGTGCGAGCCTTCTTCGTTATAGGCTCATCCTCAGCAGAGGCAGAGGTCACAGGATCATCCTCCAAGTCAATAACTGGTTGATCGTGCTTGTGAGCACCCCTTGCCTGAGCGTGCCCACCTCTGGAGGCACTCCAGAGCCGCCCTCTCAACCCAGAAGGGCGCGATGGAAACCTTGGAAGCTCCATGATAGTTTCATCAGGGAGCTGGAAATCAACAGCTTCAACAGAAGGATCAACAACGTCCTTCGCAACAGTAGCATTATTAGCGTTAGAAGAATAGAGCAGAATATGCTCAGCAGAAGAAGTGGGATTTAGACCCCTAGCAATAGTCTCAACCTCATCAAAGGGAAACTTGAGAACATTATCCACAAAATCGTCAGCGGTACTCTTTGGATCATCAGAAGCTTGATCACGTTGTCTTTTGGCAGCAGAGGTCTAAGGTGCCACCTGGCCGGAAGCCGCAACAGGCTGCTTCTTAGGAGAAGCACCCTGTGCCACTAACGCCTCAGATTCTGAGCCGAGTCTCGCGTCTACTCCTAATAGTAGAGGATGAAGGCTCAACTTTAGCATGACTGGACCTTGCGTGGTCAGCAGCCGTCATGGTGCCAAAAACAGCCCGCAGCTCAGCCGGAGCCAAACGCACCTCATTCTTCAAGGAGCCAGCATACACCTCTAGTGTGTCAAAAAGCTCAGGGGGATTTTCAGGAGTAGCAGTTAAAGGGTCCTTCCAATTATCAGCCAACCCAAGTATGCGCTTGTCCAAAAGGAGAAGATAAGAAAATAAAACAACATAAGGACCAAGGAATGGGAGGAAAAAGAGAAAAGGAAATGCAAGAAGGATAAAAACTTACCAAACTCATGCGCATAGCACAAATGCATGGCAGAAAGCTGCTCATTGCCCACAATGTATATGGAATCTGGCAGCCAGATCTTAGGAAACTTGGAGTCACCAGTCCCCGCTTCTTGCAGAGCATCAAAAGCTTCCGTCTCACGGGCAGACTCGGAGGGGGAGACAGTAACCCCAACCATGTTAGTATGAATCTCCCTGAAGTTGCGCGGTGCAGCAAAAGTGGAGGGCACCTTTACCCAGAAAAACTTGCCAGTCCAGTCCCTGAAGCGACCAAGCTTTGGGTATGATAGAACCCTGCCCTCCTTGGGAGCAACATAGTACCACCCAGACTCAGTCCCAAAAGCAGACCTCTTCAGGCTCATTAAGGACTTGAACAGGTGCAGAGACTCAAGGTACCTCCGAAACAACAGGAACCACAACAGGAAAATTAAAGTATGAAGAGAAGTCAGATGTAGCAAGGATATGCAAATATTGAAGGCGTGGAACACCTTCTCCAGGGTAGGGTCAAGGGGAAACCTCAGACCCAAATCAAGCTGAGACACAAATACGACAATATGCCCATCAGGGGGAGTAGATATCTTTGCACCATTAGCGGGCAAGACCAACTCATAGCCCTCACCAAAACCGTAAAACTTCTGCCCAACAGAAGCAAGGTTCAACTTTTTGGCGTCCTTGCGCCAGCTGGAATCCATTACGCAGTTCTTGGGCCCATAGCACTTGTCATCCAGAAAGAACTCAGTCTTGCCTTCCTCTACAGGCTCCACAACATAAGTAGGCTGGCAATAAAAAAGAGAGCGATCACCTTGTGATTAAGTCATCCTGACCAATTGGACAGATGGAGAGGGAGAGGGTGATGAAGTCTCAACACTGCTGCCCCGCACTACATAATGATCAAACCAATTCACATCAGCCATGTCACCAAGCCTAGCAAAACTATTTAAGGGCTGAACATGGGGAATGGGGCTAACAAGAGACACGTCAGGGGGATTAGCCTTAACGACATCAGCTAACATCTTATGACGCATTGCACGCAGCCTTAAACGGGTGGGGTGGGACAAAGGAATCCCGTCCTTAACAAGCACACGCTTGCAATAGGGATCAAAGAAATCAGGGTGAGGCTTGCGCAGAAAAGGGCAAAAGGCACTACCCTCAGCGGGACAACTACTGCCTGACCCAGATGCATTAGTAGGTGTCGCAGTGATACTCGTCCCGCTCGCAGCTGGGGATAGTCAAAAGGCATAACCATTTGTATAGGAGTGGGGGAAGAAGAACGAGAAACAGGAGGAGTGTGCGCAGGGCGCTCACCTGAAGGAGATGATCGGGAAGGAGAATCCGATTTGGTGGCCACTTGAGGCTCACTTATGTTTTGACTATTAGAAACGTCGGACATTATTAAATATACAAAGACAAATAGCCCACAAAGAGAAGAAAAACCAACGGGGCACCGAAAATCAAAGATCAATTTAAGGAGACAAGAACAATGAAGGTATTAAGGGGAAAGAACCAAGAACGCAACTACAACAACAAAAAGAGGGGGAAAAATTGGGCAATGACAATTAGGGCAAATCAAAAGATACAATCTTGGGAAGTAAAACGCAAAAAGAAGCAAAATTAGGAAAATACATACAACAAAAAGGTACAAAGTAAGTACCTTTAAGAGAAAAAGTTGCAGAAGCAACGAAGTACAACAACAATGGCGTACGCAAGAACCTAAACAGAACAAAGTTTAAAAAGGCAGTAAAAAAAGACAAAAGAAAAAGCAAATTATAAGGAAGTAAGAGCAAAAAAGAGAAAAACGAGTATGGCAGAAAAATGAGGCAAAAAAAAAAAAAAAAAAAAAGGCGAAGAAAGCAGAAACTTACCACAACAATGGAAGAACACAAACGTCTGAGGAAGGAAACGAAGAGCGAAATCTTTGAAATGAAAGTAAAAAGTGAGGAAGATGAAAAAGTAAAGAAAGTAAAAAGAAGTGGGGGACAGTGAAAGTAAATACGGAGTTAATGGACGGTTGGGCATGAAGTAAAACCAAATCGCCATGTCATTTCGGTAAAATTCAAACTGCAGGATCGGATAACCGACACGTGTCGCATTCATGCAAACTGTATTACAACCAAAGTGTCCCATTCATGCAAACTGTATTACCACCAAAAAAAAAATCTCTTCAGCGGGAGTGATCGAAATTCCTCTTCGCAAAATCGTCATTTCTCAGACTTCAGCGGGAGTGATCGAAAATCCTCTCAGCATGATCGTCATTTCTCATACTTTAGCGAGAATGATCAAAATTCCTCTCTGTAGAATCGTCATTTCTCAGACTTTAGCGGGAGTGATCGAAATTCCTCTCCGCAGAATCGTCATTTCTCAGACAACAGCGGGAGTGATCGAAAATCCTCTCAGCATGATCGTCATTTCTCAAACTTCTGCGGGAGTGATCGAAATTCCTCTCCGTAGAATCGTCATTTCTCAGACTTTAGCAGGAGTGATTAAAATCTCCCCCAACAGGCAGAAACAAAGCCACCTTTAAGCACTCAGTACTACAATAGAGTCCTCTCCAAGATTCCGACCTGATCACTCAAGTCTCTGGATTGCGTCCCCAACCCAGAGACTGGAGGGGCTCGAAGTGTACAAGGTAATTTGGTCGGACGACCCGTTGAGCCATGGCCGATAAGGACAAATGCTCAGAACAACCTGCATGAATTACCTCATACCACCTCTCGAGGGGCTAGTTGTAGGGGATAGCTCCTACTAAGCTATTCCTTCCAGCTGGGCTCAAGATTGGAAGGTTGCGCCATGAAAAGAAGAGTCGGCATGAGTGACCTCATACCACCTCTTAAGGGGCTAGTTGTATAGGATAGCTCCTGCTGAACTATCGCCCAGCTCCTCGGGGTGCGCGCTCATTGTCGAGAGACCAACTGTGAAGGGCTCACCAGCCCGAAGGAGTCAGCTCGCAGAGCTGACCATGCTGAACTCTCCACAAAGGAGATCGTACACCTATAAATAGAGGGAAAAGTACAACGGAAAGGAGGTTAGACACATAAGTTATTACACTCTTTACATCTCTCTAAGTACACTTTATCTCTCTAAACACTCTCTAACTTAAGCATCAGAGGGGGGTTCCTCGAGCCACCCCCCGAGGGCAGTTTACGTGTGTTGCCTTGTGTAGGTAGTCAACGAGGGCCAGTTCACCCAGCAGAACCCTTGGATCCACACTTGGAACACTAGTATTGCATAATCATGGTCAAGTCTTGAGGATGGAGGTTCTTGGAAGACAAAGCCATGAAGTTGCAAAAGAAGACCTTTTAAAGAATTGAAGAATTCAAGGGGTCATGCTAGTTGCCAATATGCATCAAAATGCTTATGCTTTACATATTCATGATTATTTATATATGTATTATATGTTAGATGAATATTTAGGATGTCAAATGTTGTGATGATTAATTAAGTTCACTTAAATCAACCAACATAGAAACCCTAGGTCCCTAAATATTGAGTAAAATTGTAATTCCAAAACAACACTTATCGACCTATTGAGAGTAGTGATGGGCTACACCAAAGCGAGGCATCATTACTACTCCCTAGACTCATAAGGCATACGAGGTATGCAAGTTGGTTTTGGTTGTACTCAACGATATGAGTGATGAAGTCCTAACATGTCATGGCATAGTGGATAAATTGTTGAGAGAGCATTATAAGCGACGATTTATTCAACCAAGAGTGGCTTAGAGCCATTAGCAAAGCATTTCTTACCTTGAGAGATTGAGTGCTAAGACAAGACAAAGCATGCTTAGCCACTCTTTGTTTCCTTGGATCTTGGAATCGACTTATTTTCACAAAAAAGGGGACAAATTTTAAGTGTGAATAAGACGTTAAATAAGTTTGAAATATGCATGATTTAAATTCAATCTTATTTAAGTATTGTGAATGGTTTTTCACTAAAATTCTTTCAATTGTAGAATCATGTCTTCAACTATCGACAACAATCTAATATTCCTACAACTTCCCAAGAAGTTACCATTTAGCTTGAATTTTGTAAACTTAAAGGAATGGGAAGAGGAACTCCATTTGACCCATCCTGAGTTATGATTGCAAGAGAATCTCTAGACTCATGGCAAACTCCATTCCGGAACAGTGGAAGAATAAATTCTCCAACTACCTTTAGGATGTACTTCTCAAGGGTCTAGAAGATATGGTCAATCCGAGGGTCACAAAGAGCGACAAGGGAAACTATGATGGACTTGTGGAAGAAGTGACTAGGTCATTGTATAATATGAGGATCGAGCCTGTAACACCCCCAAATTACTCTCCAATAATAATGATTACAAAGCCTGATTAAGAGAGTAACTTGAGAGCATTACCGCCACGTGATTACGTAAGGCTTTTCAAAAACAGAGACTTGCAGCGGAGAAAATACATACTTAACCTTTATATTGATAATAATAGTAATAGTAGATTTCAAAATTGAACCATATGAGAATTTTTCATACAAAACGTCAACCATGAGACCTAGACTACATGATTATCGCCCTTCATCCCCAATTCCATATTAGATCACGTCGAGTCATCATCACCTATCTACTTTAATGATAAGTAGGGCCAAGCCAAAACAAAAGAGAAATACGTATTAGCAAAACGCTAAGTACATACCAATGCTAGATACGTAAAATCAAGTTATTTAATTACACATGCTTTCGTAAGATTAGCATTTATAAATAGCATTTATTCAAACCTTCCATAAATAGAAACTTCACATTAAGAAACGTTTAGAAACATTCCAAAAATTATCAACATTTCAAAACCAACGACTTTTCCAAAATAGATTCCAATAGAAATGGAAGATCAATATTTTCGTAAACCATTTTTCCACCTTAGTGTGCACACCCCTCAAGATAGTAACTCCTTACATAGTGCTATCAAGGGGAAAGACTAGGTCATACATAGTCCATAGTCTTCAATTTTATCTCCACATAGTGGGAGTCACAAAAATCCAATATATATCTTTGATAAATCAACCTTCCAATTCCCATGTATGGGATTTCAACAACATTTGCTCTTTAAAATGAATTTGAATTCAAGTATGTGTAAAAAACTTTTAGAACATTGAGATTATATATTTCCAAAGATCAAACAGTAAAATATTTCACAATATTCATTTCATAAACATTCATAAATCCTTATTCAACATTCAAACATATTTCATCATTCAAAACACAAAACACATTTGTATAAAATCACATATTTAAAGTTCTAGCCTCGAGTACGTACCTTGATCTTTACAACTATTCCACCTAGATTTATAACCACGAACTATCTCCTAAATAAACATTATATGGAGTATTTTAAATAAGAACAAATATGAAACCTTACAAAAATCATAAATTGAGATATTAGTTTTGAAAGACTAACCGCAAAACAATATAAACTAGCAAAGCTCACGGGAAAGTTCACGTTGAAAAGGAGGAGTCATATCTTGCAGAGGCCATATCTCATAGTATATAACTCCGAATTGGGTGATTCTTGAGCCTACCCTCAAGGATTTGTTGAGAAGAACAACTTTGTCTCAAACAGCAAAAGGCTAAAAATGAACAGAAGTAGCTTAAAAATAGCCTGGAACATATACGGGATGAAGAAGTACGAAAATGGGAGGAAGAGAGAAGAAAGAAGGATGGAACTTTAAGGGAAAGAGACTTTTGGCTTAAAATGGCTGAACTTTGGCTCTTATTTATAGAGTTTGAGAGTCCTATTGACATCATGTATGATGTCAACAAATTGGGGGTCAAGGAAGTTTATGAGGTCATGTTATTGACATCATGTATGATGTCAACAACTTGGGGGCCAAGTATTCAAGTTTGTAAGAGAAGTTTGTGACTTTGGTCATGCTTTAGGAGTAAGAAATGGACTTAGGTCCTTTGACAAAGAAATATCAAGGTAGAAAAAATCTTATTTTCGGCTACTAAATTCCCGGCTTGCATATCAAAATCTTTTATAAAACATAATTTTAACCAAATGATTTTCGTTAATAAAACTAAAAAAAATTCTTTTAATTTGTGTCACTTTAAAACATAATAATATGTATTATTAATAAATTATGACGTATTCAAGTCAAAACATAATTAATATTTTATAAAACGAGTTTTAAAATACGAGTATTATAGTCTACCCCCTTAAAAGAAGTTTCGACCTCGAAACTTAAGACAAAAACAATCCATGTTAATCCAATTTGACTCATGCACAACTTGAAATGTCTCAAAATTACTCAAAATATATCAAAATGGTCAAAAGCGCGAAATTCTATCGCATTCTACCCCCTTAAAATGAGTTACGCCCCCGTAACCCTACCACATTGAATCTGTATCTAAACAAATTGTTGAATCATCACTTTCCAAATTATTTGTACTTTAGACTAATTCATTGAATCAATAATTTATTTGACCCTTTACTTTTTATCAATAAACAACAAATAAGTGAATTTAACAAATTATTACTACACTAATAAACAACTTTTATTATTTTTTATTTTTTTTTTTTTTGAAAACAACACTAATAAACAACTTAAATAGCCATCAATTCATCTTTCCAAATTTAGAAACATAAATAATTCTAAAATAAGTTGGAAAAACACATAAAACTTTCATTTTCTTTGTTTCATTATTATTATTATTATTATTATTATTATTATTATTATTATTATTATTATTATTATTATTATTATTTTTAAATATTATACTGTGAGATTACTCTCTAATAATAATTATGTAAATTTTCAATTCATATAGAATGATTTACTTAAAAACAAATTAAGAAATCTAATAAAATTTAATTGAAAATTAAGAGATCGAAAATTCATTTTCATATTCTTAAAAAGATATATATATTTTTTTAAACGAACTTTAATTTATATAAAGGAACTCAATGTACATAATACGATTACGATAAATAACATACATAACTTTACGTTAATAACTCGTTACTACAAGAAATATTGTCATCCTTTCTTTACAACAAATAGACTTAATAATTTTGTCTCAATGAATTCTTTCCCAAATTTTATCCACTTTCCTCCATAATCAAGCAGGACAAGAAACAATACGTTAAAACTTATAATATTTTATTATTCTTAGTCACTTCAAATAACAATAATCAAACTTTCATAACCCAACTTCCATCTCATGATTTCCCATCAATGTACTTCCATAATTTGACTATGATCATCTCATTATCTTTTCCTCAAATCTTTCTTGAACTCTGACATCATTAATATCAACACGATTGATTTTGTTGCCAAACAATGAAGTATATTTCTTTTAACATCAATATACTATGTACTCTATAAAAACTCAATATCTATAAATTCACGAAATCTTTTCACAAAATCCTATCTCCTTATAAACAATGACAAAAATTGTGATCAAACCCTTTATTCCAATAAAACGACTTCCTTATACTTCTTATTCACAACCTTTCAATTAAAGTAAACTATTTTCGAATTTTCAACTTTCAACAATACCATAAAAAGTCATTACCACAATTCTCATTACAATATAAAGACTTCTCGACTTCAAATGTAAAATGATCATAACTTAGTATCAATATATATCCATAATAGTCTTTATCTTTACAGAATGTAACTTGATTCCACCAGTTACTATCAAAGTATCAAACCTTTAATTTTCATTTCTAACATGTAATATATACTCCCTTCTCCGACCTTACTAGATTTTCAAAACTTGCGGGAAACTTTAAAACTAGTTCTATTCCCAACATAATTTTCAATTCATCCAACCTAAATAAGGTAGATACATACTTCTCGATCTCAACATCATATAATTTCACTCAACATTAAAATCAACCAAAATTGGACACCAATATACTTTGTATGATTCAAATTAGACATGTGTCTATCACAAAGCCAATTATGCCATACAAGGTCATAAAAAAAATTAAATTAATCATTACACACTCTTAATAATTTTCCATAAATGGTTAAATAACACAACTTGCACTAGAACTCATGTATAAACCATGATTCAACTTGCTTGAATCTCACAACTAATGTTTCACAATTTGAAAATGCATTTAGTCCATGTAAGGAATATACAATAATTCATAGGTTTCTACTTATAACCATGCAAAGAAATAATAATTATATATTTTCATATTCAGTTAAATCCATGAAAGGAGTAATATAATTCATAACTATTTCCATGCTTCCATTTTCCGGGTAAGGAACTGAAATAATTATTCCATGTAAGGAAATAAATCATCAATATCTCTAATGAACCAATTCCAACATTAGGAATAATTGCTCAGTAACCACTTCACCAATATATCATGCAATAAATAAATTCCCAAATATTCAAAAGTTTATTAACTTTCCTTCATAAATGAATGAATTCGAACCCCAAGCACTATAATTCGGAACTCACATCTTTATAGCATAATCTGGACTTTTTTGTCCATATGCACAAAATTCACATAAATTTCAAAATAATTTGAAATTAATTGTAAATTCCGCTTTAATTTTGAAGATATATATTTTTTTTTTTCAAGATATAATACCTAATTCACGATATAGTAGATTAGTTGGGTCTGTGAGATCCCAGGTAGGAGAGGTTAGGAACGACGTTGTCCAGAGCCCAAGTCCCGCTTTAGACAGAGCTCACTAACAATCCAACATATCCATAATAAATATAGAAAGTAGTTTTTATACAAATTAAGTTTCAAGAAAACAATATAGAATGCGAAACTCTATCGTATATGCCCATCTTAAGTCTACCCATCAATTTTATTTTCACTTTTTATCTTATTTTAACCCGGAAAACTGATACCATTTTGTAACACCCCCAAATTACTCTCCAATAATAATGATTACAAAGCCTGATTAAGAGAGTAACTTGAGAGCATTACCACCACGTGATTACGTAAGGCTTTTCAAAAACAGAGACTTGCAGCGGAGAAAATACATACTTAACCTTTATATTGATAATAATAGTAATAGTAATAGTAGATTTCAAAATTGAACCATATGAGAATTTTTCATACAAAACGTCAACCATGAGACCTAGACTACATGATTATCGCCCTTCATCCCCAATTCCATATTAGATCACGTCGAGTCATCATCACCTATCTACTTTAATGATAAGTAGGGTCAAGCCAAAACAAAGGAGAAATACGTATTAGCAAAACGCTAAGTACATACCAATGCTAGATACGTAAAATCAAGTTATTTAATTACACATGCTTTCGTAAGATTAGCATTTATAAATAGCATTTATTCAAACCTTCCATAAATAGAAACTTCACATTAAGAAACGTTTAGAAACATTTCAAAAATTATCAACATTTCAAAACCAACGACTTTCCCAAAATAGATTCCAATAGAAATGGAAGATCAATATTTTCGTAAACCATTTTTCCACCTTAGTGTGCACACCCCCAAGATAGTAACTCCTTACATAGTGCTATCAAGGGGAAAGACTAGGTCATACATAGTCCATAGTCTTCAATTTTATCTCCACATAGTGGGAGTCATAAAAATCCAATATATATCTTTGATAAATCAACCTTCCAATTCCCATGTATGGGATTTCAACAACATTTGCTCTTTAAAATGAATTTGAATTCAAGTATGTGTATAAAAAACTTTTAGAACATTGAGATTATATATTTCGAAAGATCAAACAGTAAAATATTTCACAATATTCATTTCATAAACATTCATAAATCCTTATTCAACCTTCAAACATATTTCATCATTCAAAACACAAAACACATTTGTATAAAATCACATATTTAAAGTTCTAGCCATGAGTACGTACCTTGATCTTTACAACTATTCCACCTAGATTTATAACCACGGACTATCTCCTAAATAAACAATATATGGAGTATTTTAAATAAGAACAAATATGAAACCTTACAAAAATCATAAATTGAGATATTAGTTTTGAAAGACTAACCGCAAAACAATATAAACTAGCAAAGCTCACGGGAAAGTTCACGTTGAAAAGGAGGAGTCATATCTTGCAGAGGCCATATCTCATAGTATATAACTCCGAATTGGGTGATTCTTGAGCCTACCCTCAAGGATTTGTTTGAGAAGAACAACTTTGTCTCAAACAGCAAAAGGCTAAAAATGAACAGAAGTAGCTGAAAAATGGCCTGGAACATATACGGGATGAAGAAGTACGAAAATGGGAGGAAGAAAGAAGAAAGAAGGATGGAACTTTAAGGGCAAGAGACTTTTGGCTTAAAATGGCTGAACTTTTGGTCTTATTTATAGAGTTTGAGAGTCCTATTGACATCATGTATGATGTCAACAACTTGGGGGTCAAGGAAGTTTATGAGGTCATGTTATTGACATCATGTATGATGTCAACAAATTGGGGGCCAATTATTCAAGTTTGTAAAAGAAGTTTGTGACTTTGGTCATGCTTTAGGAGTAAGAAATGGACTTAGGTCCTTTGACAAAGAAATATCAAGGTAGAAAAAATCTTATTTTCAGCTACTAAATTCCCGGCTTGCATATAAAAATCTTTTATAAAACATAATTTTAACCAAATGATTTTCGTAAATAAAACTAAAAAAAAATCTTTTAATTTGTGTCACTTTAAAACATAATAATATGTATTATTAATAAATTATGACGTATTCAAGTCAAAACATAATTAATATTTTATAAAACGAGTTTAAAAATACGAGTATTATAGTCTACCCCCTTAAAAGAAGTTTCGACCTCGAAACTTAAGACAAAAACAATCCATGTTAATCCAATTTGACTCATGCACAACTTGAAATGTCTCAAACTTACTCAAAGTATATCAAAATGGTCAAAAGCGCGAAAATCGCATTCTACCCCCCTTAAAATGAGTTACGCCCCCGTAACTCTGCCACATTGAATCTGTATCTAAACAAATTGTTGAATCATCACTTTCCAAATTATTTGTACTTTAGACTAATTCATTGAATCAATAATTTATTTTACCCTTTACTTTTTATCAATAAACAACAAATAAGAGAATTTAACAAATTATTACTACACTAATAAACAACTTTTATTATTTTTTTTTTATTTTTTTTATTTTTGAAAACAACACTAATAAACAACTTAAGTAGCCATCAATTCATCTTTCCAAATTTAGAAACATAAATAATTCTAAAATAAGTTGGAAAAACTCATAAAACTTTCATTTTCTTTGTTTCATTATTATTATTATTATTATTATTATTATTATTATTATTATTATTATTATTATTATTATTATTATTATTATTTTTAAATACTATACTGTGAGATTACTCTCTAATAATAATTATGAAAATTTTCAATTCATATAGAATGATTTACTTAAAAACAAATTAAGAAATCTAATAAAATTTAATTGAAAATTAAGAGATCGAAAATTCATTTTCATATTCTTAAAATGATATATATATATTTTTAAACGAACTTTAATTTATATAAAGGAACTCAATGTACATAATACGATTACGATAAATAACATACATAACTTTACGTTAATAACTCGTTACTACAAGAAATATTGTCATCCTCTCTTTACAACAAATAGACTTAATAATTTTGTCTCAATGAATTCTTTCCCAAATTTTATCCACTTTCCTCCATAATCAAGCAGGACAAGAAACAATACGTTAAAACTTATAATATTTTATTATTCTTAGTCACTTCAAATAACAATAATCAAACTTTCATAACCCAACTTCCATCTCATGATTTCCCATCAATGTACTTCCATAATTTGACTATGATCATCTCATTATCTTTTCCTCAAATCTTTCTTGAACTCTGACATCATTAATATCAACACGATTGATTTTGTTGCCAAACAATGAAGTATATTTCTTTTAACATCAATATACTATGTACTCTATAAAAACTCAATATCTATAAATTCACGAAATCTTTTCACAAAATCCTATCTCCTTATAAACAATGACAAAAATTGTGATCAAACCCTTTATTCCAATAAAACGACTTCCTTATACTTCTTATTCACAACCTTTCAATTAAAGTAAACTATTTTCGAATTTTCAACTTTCAACAATACCATAAAAAGTCATTACCACAATTCTCATTACAATATAAAGACTTCTCGACTTCAAATGTAAAATGATCATAACTTAGTATAAATATATATCCATAATATTCTTTATCTTTACAGAATGTAACTTGATTCCACCAGTTACTATCAAAGTATCAAACCTTTAATTTTCATTTCTAACATGTAATATATACTCCCTTCTCCAACCTTACTAGATTTTCAAAACTTGCGGGAAACTTTAAAATTAGTTCTATTCCCAACATAATTTTCAATTCATCCAACCCAAATATGGTAGATACATACTTCTCGATCTCAACATCATATAATTTCACTCAACATTAAAATCAACCAAAATTGGACACCAATATACTTTGTATGATTCAAATTAGACATGTGTCTATCACAAAGCCAATTATGCCATACAAGGTCATAAAAAAAAATTAAATTAATCATTACACACTCTTAATAATTTTCCATAAATGGTTAAATAACACAACTTGCACTAGAACTCATGTATAAACCATGATTCAACTTGCTTGAATCTCACAACTAATGTTTCACAATTTGAAAATGCATTTAGTCCATGTAAGGAATATACAATAATTCATAGGTTTCTACTTATAACCATGCAAAGAAATAATAATTATATATTTTCATATTCAGTTAAATCCATGAAAGGAGTAATATAATTCATAACTATATCCATGCTTCCATTTTCCGGGTAAGGAACTGAAATAATTATTCCATGTAAGGAAATAAATCATCAATATCTCTAATGAACCAATTCCAACATTAGGAATAATTGCTCAGCAACCACTTCACCAATATATCATGCAATAAATAAATTCCCAAATATGCAAAAGTTTATTAACTTTCCTTCATAAATGAATGAATTCGAACCCCAAGCACTATAATTCGGAACTCACATCTTTATAGCATAATCTGGACTTTTTTTGTCCATATGCACAAAATTCACATAAATTTCAAAATAATTTGAAATTAATTATAAATTCCACTTTAATTTTGAATATATATATATATATATATATATATATATATATATATATATATATATATATATATATATATTCAAGATATAATACCTAATTCACGATATAATAGATTAGTTGGGTCTGTGAGATCCCAGGTAGGAGAGGTTAGGAACGACGTTGTCTAGAGCCCAAGTCCCGCTTTAGACAGAGCTCACTAACAATCCAACATATCCATAATAAATATAGAAAGTAGTTTTTATACAAATTAAGTTTCAAGAAAACAATATAGAATGCGAAACTCTATCGTATATGCCCATCTTAAGTCTACCCATCAATTTTATTTTCACTTTTTATCTTATTTTAACCCGGAAAACTGATACCATTTTGTAACACCCCCAAATTACTCTCCAATAATAATGATTACAAAGCCTGATTAAGAGAGTAACTTGAGAGCATTACCACCACGTGATTACGTAAGGCTTTTCAAAAACAGAGACTTGCAGCGGAGAAAATACATACTTAACCTTTATATTGATAATAATAGTAATAGTAATAGTAGATTTCAAAATTGAACCATATGAGAATTTTTCATACAAAACGTCAACCATGAGACCTAGACTACATGATTATCGCCCTTCATCCCCAATTCCATATTAGATCACGTCGAGTCATCATCACCTATCTACTTTAATGATAAGTAGGGTCAAGCCAAAACAAAGGAGAAATACGTATTAGCAAAACGCTAAGTACATACCAATGCTAGATACGTAAAATCAAGTTATTTAATTACACATGCTTTCGTAAGATTAGCATTTATAAATAGCATTTATTCAAACCTTCCATAAATAGAAACTTCACATTAAGAAACGTTTAGAAACATTTCAAAAATTATCAACATTTCAAAACCAACGACTTTCCCAAAATAGATTCCAATAGAAATGGAAGATCAATATTTTCGTAAACCATTTTTCCACCTTAGTGTGCACACCCCCCAAGATAGTAACTCCTTACATAGTGCTATCAAGGGGAAAGACTAGGTCATACATAGTCCATAGTCTTCAATTTTATCTCCACATAGTGGGAGTCATAAAAATCCAATATATATCTTTGATAAATCAACCTTCCAATTCCCATGTATGGGATTTCAACAACATTTGCTCTTTAAAATGAATTTGAATTCAAGTATGTGTATAAAAAACTTTTAGAACATTGAGATTATATATTTCCAAAGATCAAACAGTAAAATATTTCACAATATTCATTTCATAAACATTCATAAATCCTTATTCAACCTTCAAACATATTTCATCATTCAAAACACAAAACACATTTGTATAAAATCACATATTTAAAGTTCTAGCCACGAGTACGTACCTTGATCTTTACAACTATTCCACCTAGATTTATAACCACGGACTATCTCCTAAATAAACATTATATGGAGTATTTTAAATAAGAACAAATATGAAACCTTACAAAAATCATAAATTGAGATATTAGTTTTGAAAGACTAACCGCAAAACAATATAAACTAGCAAAGCTCACGGGAAAGTTCACGTTGAAAAGGAGGAGTCATATCTTGCAGAGGCCATATCTCATAGTATATAACTCCGAATTGGGCGATTCTTGAGCCTATCCTCAAGGATTGTTTGAGAAGAACAACTTTGTCTCAAACAGCAAAAGGCTAAAAATGAACAGAAGTAGCTGACAAATGGCCTGGAACATATACGGGATGAAGAAGTATGAAAATGGGAGGAAGAGAGAAGAAAGAAGGATGGAAATTTAAGGGCAAGAGACTTTTGGCTTAAAATGGCTGAACTTTGGGTCTTATTTATAGAGTTTGAGAGTCCTATTGACATCATGTATGATGTCAACAACTTGGGGATCAAGGAAGTTTATGAGGTCATGTTATTGACATCATGTATGATGTCAACAACTTGGGGGCCAAGTATTCAAGTTTGTAAGAGAAGTTTGTGACTTTGGTCATGCTTTAGGAGTAAGAAATGGACTTAGGTCCTTTGGAAAAGAAATCTCTAGGTAGAAAAAATCTTATTTTCGGCTACTAAATTCCCGGCTTGCATATCAAAATCTTTTATAATACATAATTTTAACCGAATGATTTTCGTAAATAAAACTAAATAAAATTCTTTTAATTTGTGTCATTTTAAAACATAATAATATGTATTAATAAATTATGACGTATTCAAGTCAAAACATAATTAATATTTTATAAAACGAGTTTAAAAATACGGGGTATTACAGAGCCACCGCAAGATGGATGTCTCAGCAAAGAGAGGAAAGAAGTATGGGCTAGGCCTACAAGAAAAAGCCAATTTAACGACTGATATTTGCAACTATCCTAATATTCAGTCCCAAAAAATATTTTTGCAACTGAAAAGGACGGGTAGTTGCAAATTTTGCGACTGATTTTGTTGTAGTTGCTATGGGGTCGCAAATTTGCGACTCATATTTAAATCTACCCTAATTTTCAGTCGCAAAAAAATATTTTTGCAACTGAAAAAGACTAGTAGTAGCAAATTTTGCAACTAATTTTACATTAGTTGCAATGCGGTCGCTAATTTACGACTCATATTCGCGACTACCCTAATATTTAGTTGCAAATAAAAAAAATTGCAACTACTATTTGCGAGTAATATAATATTCAGTCGCAAAAAAAATTTTGCAGCTGAAAGAGATTGAAATATTCATTCGTTCGATACTAATTGTGATGTTCATCCTTTTCAAAAAAATATATGGCCTGGTTGTTATTTCAGCTCATTCTACATTCCATTTGGTGTTTGAAAATAGGCAATTTGATAATTTTCTTAAATATGACGAAGTTATGGTTTTGTATCCCACGGTGAAAGTGTTATCAGTCTACTATGGTTCTGTTTCGTAATTAGCGGTTAGTTGATTGACAAGAGCTGGTTGCATTAGCTGCTTTGACTAGCTGATTTATATGAGCTTTTTATGTAGAGTTGTTGGGTAAACTTATCTTATTATTTGTAGTTGCTTGATAGTTGAACATATGAAATGACAATTTAGGACATTGATAATATTTTTTTTACTTGATTAGGGTAAGAAATCGTGAGGGCAAGAATGTGAATTAGAGTAACTTTTAGGATAAAATTGTCTTTTGACATTCATTACTCAATAACCTAATCTTTTTTTAATTAGCTTTTTACAAATTAGCTTATTTGCCTCAATAAGCTTATTTAAAAAGCTCTTTTACCAAACAAACAAATTAGATGATTTATGTAGTGATTGTAGTCAAACCTCTAACTTAATTGGTCAAATAAGCTCATTTGTTGTCAAAACTCTAATTACCAAACATGGCCATAATCTAGGAGCTTGTTTGCCTTAGTTAGGGTAAAATTAGTTCAACGAGAGTATGTAATTACCCTCTTCATTTGCCCATTGCTTACAGTGTAGAGTCTGTAGACAAAAAATTGAAATATGCACTATTTTAGCTTGTTGCCGTTCAAACCCCAAAAACCCAGCAAAATTAACTATTCAAACCCCAATCAATTCGACCTCATAACCCAAAAAATTCAACTCGCAACCGAAATCCCCAGCAATTTTGACCCCAATCCTCCCTAACTCGAGCAATCCGAGAAGAAATTCCCCATTCTCGAGCAAAAATCAAAACCAAAACCCCCAGAAATTTCAAACCCGTTCAAAACCCCAAAACCCCAGCAATTTTCGACCCCAATCCAACAACTTCGACTCCCAAAACCCAACAAATTCGATCAACAACTGAAAACCCCCATTTCTCTCTCTTCCTCTCTCATCTGCTCACTTTCTCCATCACTCTACCTCCGCCACCGTTGTCGTCGCTCATGTCGCCAGATTCATTGAACTCCGGCGCCGATTCCTATACATGTAAGGTCCTTTCTATTTTAACTATTTTCGCTTATTCCAATTCTCACTAGAATCAATTCCTTGTTAACCGATTCCTCTATATTGCTTGTTTTTTTGCTATATTAGATCAATTTGTTGATTTTTATTTGGGCTTGCTGATGAATTTTGCCCATTTATTGATTCAATGTCAAAATTTGCGTTTTTATTTTTTATTTTTTTATTATTCGTATAAATCTGCATGATTTTGGTTGTTTTTTTTGTTATATATTTTGGTTGGGTTTGATGATAGGAATTTGATTGAAATTCAATTGAAGTGACAGAAATTTGAAATTATTGGTGAAATTTTGGGGCTTTTGTGTGTGTTTGTAATCACCATTGCATTATTAGTGTTGCTGAGAGATTTGTATCTGTAATTACAATTTCAGTATTACTACTCTCATGTTCCTTACAAACAACCGAAAGAAGATGTAATATGCATTATACTTAGGCTAAATAATACCCTAAGAAACAACTGGAGATGTAATTTGTCTAACTATTTTATGCTCTTTGGTTCTTTATTATGGTGTTATCACCTCCAAATGAGTGTAGCTTCATTATTTTTTGGTTTTATTTTTGAAGTGGTTCCATATTCCAACTTTGAAGATTTGTTATTGAGCAAAAATTGAATGAGAATGTTAGACTGTGGGAACTATGTCATTTACTGATGTAGAAAGGATGCTCATGCTATAACTTTCTCATTTAAGATATTAGGATTTGCTGTTAGGATTTTGGAGATTTATTGTTATGTTTTGGAATTTGAAGTGTTAGAGGACTAAATGATATGTACATATGTTAATATTAAGCTTAAGCACAAACAAACATTGCTTATTGTCTAAAATGTGATCAATATTCATTACATTTGCAGAACACGCTCATATTCTTCAAGCACAAGAGGAGACTAATCTCCATTTTTCATGCGTTGCTCTGCTCTTCTATTTGGATCAAATTAGTTTAAATATTCGTTTCCTCTTCTTTCTGTTTCTAACATGGTTCTTTATTGGACTAAGAAAAATATATATTACATATTATGCTTCTATATATATTGTTTAATGCTGAAAAAAGGTGCAGATGGGCTAGTTCATACCTTTGACAGGTTGAATGCTCTGCTACTTACTCTATGGGATCAGAATTCTGAATTCTGCCATATTTTGTCTTTCTTTAACTTTGCTCTCTTTTGCTACTCTATCTTTTTTATTGCTTGTTCAGCTTCAAAATATACAATATGCATGTGAACTGATATTCCATCTTTTCTTTCATATTGTAATCTATATTAAATATTCGCTCTCTGTTAGGGTTTTATTTTTTGTTAAACTCTCTGTTAGGTGAATAACTAAGTTTTGTTAGGTGAATAACTAAGTTTCATTACTGACTCCCAATCAGCTTATATAGCAAAGAAGCACCTCAGGAACGTCGACAAGGTTAGCCGCAAAATATATACTTTACCTTAGTTTCCTATCTCTGGTTAATTTAGTTATGATAAGAAGGATTTGGAATCTTTTGTATCTAAAACATTTCTTAGTTTTGTTTACAAAAGACTTGTAAAGTTTGATCATTATTGTTAGTCCTTGCATTGCTATGAATCTCCCCAAGCTTGCAAGGGGGTCTTGATGAGTTTAAGCATGTCTCTTCATGTATATTTTAATCATCTAGATAGCGCTATTATACTTCATCTAAAATTTAATGCTATTCATTTATGTCTTGGCTTTTAAACTGGTCTTCTTGTGTATTCTCTTGACAAATTTTAATCAAGGTACTTATTTGGTTTTCATTCTTGCAGACCTGTTGCTGATACATTGAAGCCATTTATGTTGTTGCTGCTGCTATTGTTAAATGTTCTTATTAATGCTAATCCCAACTTTGTACAATTAAAATACTTTCTGTTGGGTTAAAATTGTAATATTTATTACAATAATTATTATTGAAAATATTTAAGTTAATATACGTATGTGTATCTGTTTCAATTTAGAGGGAAAGAAAACCATTTTTTTAATGGGAACATATTAGGCTATGTTTCAAGTAAGAAATGGCGCCTTCCATCATATTTGACACCAAGCATTAAGGTACTTGTATTAGCAACTAATTGGTTAGTAGCAAAAAATTGATCTTGGTAGTTGCTAATCAATCATAAAAATATTTGTCTCCTTAGTCGCTAATCTGTCGCAAAATATTAGTCTCGGTAGTCTTAAAAATTTGGTCAAAGTAGTTTTTAATCCATCGCTAATATTTTGTGATGGACAATGAATTCGTTGCTAAAATCTTATAGTTAGTCATTAAATGATAGTTGCAAATTAGTCGCTAATATTTTGCGATGGACAATGATTCAGTTGCTAAAATTTTAAAGTTAGTTACTAAATTGCAGTTGCAAAGTCATTGCAAATTCGTCGCTAAATTTGTGACTATACCAAAATTAGTCGCAAAAATGGATTTGCGATGAGGTCTTTAGCAACTAACCAAAGTAGTTGCAAATCCGTCGCAAATCCATTTTTGTGACGGATTTGCGACTAATTTGACCGTCGCTAATTCCCCTTTTTCTTGTAGTGAGGGTCTATAGTGCAAGGCATAGACCCGGGATGCCACTTCAAGCCCATGTGCAAATGATGACAAGGTTATTTAACCATCTGGAACTGTTTGGTAGACCGGTGGAGGATGAGCAAGCGGCTCATATGCTTTTAAGCTCACTCCACTCGGGGTACTGTAGACACCCAAATGTGTCTCCCCAAAACCAACCCAGTAATGAATACCTGTCATGTAATTTGATTATCGAATGAGGCAAAAGTGTGAAAAGTCTGGTGATGAGGATATTTTTATTAAAATATCTCTTCTTTCTATTTTTAAAAATATTTCATTTCTTACCCTATTTATGAAAAACATGCATTCCAGTTTAGTTTGGTCCATGATAAGGGTCCAATAATAGTGTATTTAATAAGGGCTCGAAAAGAGTTTTCCAACGATATATTATAAGCCCAATTCCGATGAATAATGAGAAAGTTAGGGCCAAAATACTAAATTGGGCCCGGTTTGGTTCTTACATACGACCCAAAAATCTAGAGGAGGGCCTATTATTAATTATCATTACTAAAGCTATTAGGATTGATTATAGTCTTCTAGAATACTTAGAAGGTTCTTTTAAATCCTAATGGAGTTAGGATTGATAATTATGTTTTAAAGAGTTTGAAATTGAATAAAACTACTCCTTTTGAGAATCCTTGTTTTGTACGAAATGGGATATATTCAAATATTATTTCGTGCCTCGTAATCTTTATTTAAATCTTATATAGTTGTATATATCTTGAAATCATCTTTCCACTGATATATTATAATATTAAATCTGAGCTATAACGGAAAAGATATGAATGGAATATGAAACTATATCCAAAACTGACACCCTTCCACTATTTCGGCCATATCTTTTTATATACAAAAGCTTTTAATCTGTATCTAATTGGGTTGGAAATTAGAATTCTAGGTCTTTCCAACGACATATTATATGCCTTATTTGGACTTCTGGATCAAAAGATAAGATAAAAACAAAATCAGCAAAACTATCTTGCAGCGCCGGACGACAGGGGCTGTTGTGGCGACATCGACGTGTTTTATTCCTTTGCAAACTCTGATTCTTTTTTTTTTTTTTATCATATCCGGATTGTTTTCATTATAAATAGCGTCCTTATACCTCCGTTTTTAATCATCAACTCTCATCATGAAATTCTTGATATTTCTCTCTCTCTCTCTTTCTAAACCAACTTTTCACAAACAAAATTCCGCATTCACGAGATCTAGACACACCTAGCATAATTCGAAGTTGCCTTCGCCCTAGACGTGAAAGGTTTGCTATTTATGAGGGTTTGGTCCTAAATCTCTATTTCAGTTATTTAATTTAATTGTTTTGATTTATTATTTTCCTTAAAGTTACTAACGTGTGTATTTTTTTATTAGAAAGAGGTACGAGACATCCAAGTAAGTTCTTTAATTGTTTAATTGATATAATTACATAGAAATCATGGTTAGATTGTTATTTTGATTCCTAGTATCATGTTAAGATGTTTTCCCTAGTATCATGTTAGGATGCTTTTCTTAGTATGATGTTTAGGGTAAATTAAGTGCCTTATATCAATTATGATTTCTATGATACTTCCTATTTTCTTTCCTAATATCATGTTAGTATCATGTTAGGGCTAAAGCTTTGATTTTTATGTGTTTAGTTACATGCTAGGGTTTGTTATTAATCTTGTTAGTATCATGCCTAGGATCTTGCTATTTAATATTATGCTTTATTATGATTATTTTTATTTTTATTATGATTATTATTATTATGATTATTATGGCTCTTGATGATATTTATTTATTGCTTGATCACGCCTTTTATGCATGTCTAAAGGTAATTGGTACTTGTAATCATGTTTAATAAGATAATTAATAATATTGTTTAGGGTTAATATGATTATAATTCATGTGATCACCAATAATAGTTATATATGTGCATTAATATTCAACCAACATAGTTAAACAGGTTTAGGGTAAACCTATTCATTGCATGATAATCAAAAAGCGCACATGAATACGAGAAGAATAAAGTAGTGGCATATTTTTAGGGCAAGCTCTTTTTCTTTTAGATTGGATTTGTACCTTCATCCCCAAACTTCCAGTTTTGGTTGCGGACCTATTGGAGTTAACGATCTCTTGGATTGTTAAGGGGTCTAACCTATACCCTGTGAACGGTTTACAAGTTTCTAAAACTTGTTGGCGACTCTTTTGCTCTAGCTTCCTTCCCTTTGGACGCCACCATGCTTAAGTGTATGATCACAGTGGGGTTCAAGTTTGGGGTAATGCTTGAAATATTTCCTACAGTTTTTGACGACTCCACTGTGGAGGATTTGTATTTTAATTCCTAAAATTTATTTTGGCAATTATTTAGAATGAGTGGATGAGACTCGAAAAGTTCTAAGTATTTCATGTGCTTAATTTTGATTAACATTATTGTCATATGCATAAAAAAGGTTCTCATTGGAAAGACCATCCGTAATGAGTAAAAAACATAGGATTTTTTACACGTGGGAAATTTGAGGAATATCTTTCACAACTAGAATCGAAATAATGCTGCGAAAAACTGGAAAATTTTAAGGACACAAACAACTGCTGAGGCATGTAGGAACTGGCGTCTAGAAAACAAAGCCTGTCGCCGAAGATATGGCTTTGTCACCGAGCGACAATTTTGTCGCCAGGGCTCATATCCCGGCGACAGTCCCTATTGGCTGGCGTTGCGTTATTCCAATACCGAGCCAGTAATATGCGTTCTTTTTTTCGACCAGTTCTAGCACTGTTGGCTCGATTCTACTTCCTGATTGAGTTTTTCTCTCTTTTCTGAAACCCATGTGTGTTCTACATATGGACATAACCCTCTGGGAATTCATGCTCCATCTACCTAGATTAAACGCTCTGAGCAACAAAGGATACATTCGAGAATGTTGAATTCACCAAACCATGGAAGCGAGTTTAACTCGCGGGGTCCCATCAACTCGAGCCAACCCTTCCAAAGGTAAGACTTTCGCGCTGTGCATCCGGAATCATAACCATGGACCCTCTTTGACTAACCCATATACCGAAATTTAGAGAACTAGAGCCATGGTTAGGTTGCAAACTCATTGCATCATATTGAACCTACTTGACTATTTGTGCATTATTTGTTGTGCATACCCTATGTGTTTTTCCTAACCATTTCTTTGACTTGTGTTTAAGCCTAAATAAACTAATTAATGACTGAAAGGACTTTTGCCTAATTAATTAATTAATTTGAGTAATTAAAGTTTTAATAAATTAATCAGAACTAACTTAGTAAGACTTTCGACCTGTCTCGTAGGGTAAAAATACTGAAAACAGTCCCAATTTAATGTTCCAGTAATGGCGCAAAAATTTGGGCTACAACGCCAAACCCTGCTGTGCAATGCCGTGCGACAATTTTGTCGTCTAGCGCTGCACTGCAGTGTGCGGCGACAGTCCTGTTGCTTTGGCGACATTTCAGGTTTTTGCTCGAGTCATCACGACGAGTCTAATTAAACAGTTTATTAATCAGTCTTGTTTTTTTGTTAATGGCAGTAACCTTATCTAGTCCTTAATCGAGTCTAAACACTTAGTCCCATGGTCTTACACAAGAGTCAAAACATGTCACTTGCACTCACAAATAAAGCACACACTAATATGTATGTACACTTTGATCATGTTTAGAGAGTCTCGTATGCGCGTGTTTTCCGTCATTTTTTTAGGGGGGTAAGTCGGATATTAATCCTCTAATTAAACCACTTGTTTGAACCCATATACTTGATTCCAAAAAACATGCACCCTATTTTTGATTTTTTTTTTCTTCTTCTTTATAAACTAGTAAAGTCAAAGTCAATTTGAGTCAAGTCAATAAAAAAAATAAAATGGTTTAATTTACAGCGCGTGGTCAACAAGGGAAGGGCGTTTAATCATAGACAACCTTTTCGTTCAAGTACAACTTTTTGATAAACCAGTCAGTCGGAAAAGAAAAGCTAAGAAGGCAATGGCGAGTCAAGAAGAAGTCAATGAGCTCAAGAAGAAAATGGTTGGTGTTACTGAAATGCTAAAGACCTTAACCATCCAAATCAATGACCCTGTGAAGCAACAACAAATGAAGCTTATGCAAGAAAGCTTGAGCAAAATATCCAATGACTATAGATTCTAGGGCATTAGCTCACAAGGGGTCTCAGTGGACAAGAAAATTCTTCCGCAGAAGTTCAATGCTACTGACATCCTTACGTTCAAGGCAACAGACAATCCTTGTTTCCACTTAAGAGCGTTCGAGACCATAATGAACATCAAGGGGATTGATAGGAAAGTCTTTCATTCTTTGTTTTCTTTATCTCTTGAAACCGTTTGTCAACAATGGTTCTTTTCCTTGACAAAGAGATAGCCTCTACTTGGGATGCTATTGTAAACGCTTTCAATTATAGATATAAATGTAATATTCAAGTCGATACAGATTATAGACAACTTGAGATGCTGAGACAAAAAGTGAATGAAGGCTTTACTTCTTTCTTAAATAAATGGAGGGAAACTTCCGCTAAGATGATTGAGGTGCCCACCGAAAAAGAATCTGTAAGGATGTTTATCAAGAATCTCCAAGAGAAGTATTCAAAGCATTTAAAATATCAACATAATTTGAGTACTTTCAAGGCCGTCTATGACATTGGAATTGAAATCGAAGATGACCTTGCAAAGAAAAAAGCTACTAATAATAGTAACCAGTGGCTGGAAAAGAAAGAAGAACGAAAATCCTTCTTCTTCCGAAAACGCCACTCTAGTAACAATGTTAGTACCTTTGATAACAATGAAGTCTTAACCATGGTTAATCAAGGATCTAAAAAGAAAACCAAAAGAGAGCTCACATCCATTGGAATGACCTATGACGTTGCTTTCGATCGTCTCTACGATCGAGGATTAATCAAACCTATCGGCCCTACTGAAGATACAACGCCAGAAAATCGATCTTCGAGATGGAATCCCAACTCTTATTGCAAGTACCATTAAGGAAACGCTCATACCACGGATGAATGCTATAGATTTCAAAATCTCATTCAAGATCTCATAGAAGCAAACAAGATCCCATTGCCTCTAGCTAGCAAGAAGACTGGGTGATGATAAAGAAAACGACACAAGACAAGAGGCAAGCTTCAATGACAAGATTTCCTGACCTCTTTTTCTATTTCTTTTTAATTTTTTCCTTTCCCCAATAATTCTAGCATAGGCACTTTTTTTCCCTTAGATTTACTTTGTAGATTTTTTCATTTTCCCTTTTAATAAAATGGGCATTTATTTTCTTGCATATGATCATTTCATTACATCGCTAAAAAAAATAAACAAAAAAAAATCATTGTCAAACTAAGCACAAGGTATACCAATTATTTGAGGCACCCCTTGTAGCCACATCATATTACCTTTCACCCTTCAAATATACAGTCCTTTCTTGATAAACCACTTTGAGCTTCGTCTAACGATAGACCTTTCATTTTTCAACCCATATCTACCTAACCTTGGGATGGAATGGCGTGCAACCTATGCAATTTTCAATTTCTTAAAAAGCTTGAGTGACTTCAAAAGATTAAAATAGTAAAAATAAGCAAAATATAATAAAAAAGTGTACAAAAGAAAAAGTGTTCCAATGTCATTGTTATGAACATGTCGTTGTTATGAACATGTCTTTGATATGAACACGTCTCGAATTGCGTTTCTTATCGAGTGCTCGGTACCGTGCCTGAGAAACATGAATGCCAAGTGAGTGATAGACCGCATGATCGGGATTGACCACACTTATAAAAATAAAAAAATGCAAAAACAAAAAAAAAGTGAGCAAAAATAAAAAAGAAAGAGCTCAAAAGTGAGAAACATCAAGCATAATAATACAAGGATTCAAATGCAAGGTTGCACACCTTGGGGGCTTATCTAGGGTCTTGAGCCTTTATCCCCTTTTTCTTCAAACCTCTAGCCTAACAACGTTCCAACCCTTAAAAGACCTTTTTGAGGTATACACACTTTTGCGAGGTTCGGCTAGAGCTACGTTCGGCCTGATTCCTAACAGATACGTAGGCAACCTCACATCGAGGTGCGGCCGTAATAAAAAATGCATTCATATTTACATTCATAATTGATCGTATAAAAGAATCTCCAATTCTCATCCTTATTCATTTAGATCTAGACTTGGGGGCTTGATCCTTACATCATTAGCTTACCTAGCCTAAGAGTCATCATCTTTTGACTCTTCTCAAAATACTTTTCCACACACTTAGCCTTTGCAGCCTAACTTTAGTGTCACTATCACACACTACACATATACATGACCAAGTATACTTCTCTTAGGAACTCTTTGTCATGGAATCTTAACACAACGCTGAAGCATGCCTTGTCATATCAACATCACTCATCATCCCATCATAAAGTATGAAGTACTTAGCCTCCGCGCCTAAGTTACCTAAATACTTTCATTATCGAGTCAACTAGGATAGTCTAAGATGTTACAATCCTTTTTCTGTGAGAGACAACGCTAACGGATTAAGCTCATTCAACATGCACCTTCAAAAACTTCGCTTCTTTATTTTTTCGCGTCTTTCTTTTTCGGGAGAAAGTCGGTACCTTCCACAAAAATGACGGAAAACTTTTGCTTTTTTGCATTTAGAGTTGCACGATCACATTACAATGCACACACGAGTCATGTACACATTGAGTCATTTCGTGTTATCACATCGAGTTAAGTCTACACACACACGAGTCACATGAAGGGAGTCGTCATACCTTGAGTCATGACAAGTCAATGAGTCAAGAAACACTAAGTCTTAGGCTTACCCTAATTACATGATCAAAGTCCTATAGTCCAAAATATAAATGCAGGTACATTCTAGTGAGCAAGAACATTCCCGGATTTTTTCGAAAAACCGCGAATGAAAACCTGACTCCAGTGTCAGACGGCAAGGCTATCGCATGGCAACAAAATTTGTCGCTTGGCGACACAGCGAGAATGCGGCGACAGAGTCTTCCAGCAAGCGCTAGTGCAGTGATGAGATACATGGTCCCATATTGGATTATGTGGAACTCATATAACAATTTTGGGTTCCTTGGTACGCCAGTTAGCCCCTATAAGCGAATTGACATGATTAGTAGTCAGCTCGATTACAATCGCAGTAAGTGATTGACCTGACGACGATTGTCTCACTTAGCTTAAGCGCCTAAGCATTGGCTCGTTACAAGCACCAAGGCATCGGTTCAAAATCAAGCACTTATACGACAATTTTTCCAAAATTGGATTGTCATCTCTGACAAAGTTTCCAAGCGTGGAATGTCATGCTCCTGCTCTATTTGGCAATTTTTTCCAAGTTCGATTTGTCATCTCTGACAAGTTTTCCGAGATTGGATTCTCATACACATAGTTCCCTATGGGAAAAATTCCCAAAGAATTGTCATAGGTCTCTATTCATAATAAATTTAGGCAAAGGTTCCTCAACGTGGATTGTCATTCATTTCAATAAGTGGCAAATTTTCCCGAAGTAGATTGTCGATCAACTCTTTTTTTCAAATGTTTCAAGACGCGGATTGTCAATTGTGGCAATATTTTCCTAAAAGGATTGTTGCATAGTGTAGAGAATATTTCAAGCTTTACCCCAAACTTGAACCCCACTGTGATCATACACAAAAGCATGGTGGAATCCAAAGGGAAGGAAGCTAGAGCAAAAGAGTCGCCAACAAGTTTTAGGAACTTGTAAACCGTTCACAGGGTGAAGGTTACACCCCTTAACGATCCAGGAGATCGTAAACTCCAATAGGTCTGGAACCATGACTGGAAGTTCGGGGATGAAGGTACAAATCCTACCTAAAAGAGATTGAACCTGCCTTAATAATAGGCCTCTACTTTATTCTGATCGTATTCATGTGCGTTTTCTGACTAACATACAATCAATAGATTTAACCCTAAACCTGTTTATCTATCTTGGTTGAATATTAATGCACAAACAAAACTATTATTGGCGATCACTTGAATTATAATCATATTAACCGTACCCTAACAAGATTATTAGTTATCTTATTAAGCGTGATTACAAGTACAAATTCCCTTTAAACATGCATAAAAGGTGTGATCAAGCAATAACAATAAATATAATCAAGCAACAATAATAATCATAATCATAACAATAATTATGTTAACAATAAAGCACAATAATAGTAAGATCCTAGGCATGATACTAACAAGATTAATAACAAACCCTAGCATGATACTAACATGAATATTAAGAAAGAAAATAGGAAGCTTCATAGAAATCATAATTGATCTAAGGAACTTATTCTTTACCCTAAACATGATACTAGGAACATCAAAACACCCTAACATGACACAAGGAGTCATAATAGCAACCTAGACATGATTTCTATATCATAATATCAATAAATCAATTAAAGCACTTACTTGGATGCCTCGTACCTCTTTCTAATAACAAAATACACGCGTTAGTAACTTTAAGGAAAATAATAAAATCAAACAATTAAATTAAATAATTGAAAGATAAATTTGGGACCAAACCCTCAGAAATAAAAACCTTTCTCGTCTAGGGCAAAGGCAACTTCGAACAATGCTAGGTGTGTCTAGATCTTGTGAATGCGGAATTTTGTATGAGAGAAGCTAGTTTAGAAAAGAGAGAGAAGATATCAAGAATTTCTTGATGAGAGTTGGTGATTAAAAACGGAGTTTTTAAGAGGCTATTTATAGAGAAAATCAGTCGGATATGATAAAAAACGAATCAGAGTTTCGAAAAGAATAAAACTCGACTGCAGCGCCAAACACGCGCCTATTGCCAGACACCAGGTCTGTCGCCAGGTGACAGACTTGTTGTACAACGCTACAAATAATTTTCTACGCGTTTTCTTATTTTGACAAAATTTAAGCGTACGAGAGGGAAAAATTGTATTTTCTTTAAAAACACTTCTTTTATTCTAATTAAAACTCTTAAAAGTCAATTAAAGTCAATTTATCAATGCTAATTAAATAAAGATTCAAAAGAACCTTCTTGAAGATTCTAGAAGAGTATAATAAATTCTAATCACATTAGTAATGATAAATCATAATAGGCCCTCCTCTAGATCATTGGGCCGCATATAAAGATCAAACCGAACCCAGTTTAGCAATTTGGCCATAACTTCCTCATTATTCATTGAAATTGGGCTTATAATATATCGTTGGAAAGCTCTTTTCGAACCCGACCAAACTACACCATTATTGGACCCTTTCCATGGACAAAACCAAACTGAATTGGCTGTTTTCTCAAAATAGGTTTTCAAAAACAAAGAATAAGAAAAGAAATAAAACTAACCGCAACACTAGACTTTCCACACTTTCACTTCATTAGATTATGATTCGACGGGAAAGGTACTCATCATTGGGTTTGGTTTTGGGGAGACAAAAATGGGTGTCTAAACATAGCATTGGCAAATTTCCAAGGTGGATTGCTTTCAAGAGTTATATTCCAAGATATGGATTGTCGATCGTAGCAAAGTTCTTATGACAGATTGTTATGAAGCATTGGCAACTTTTCCCAAAATTGGATTTTTATAAATTTTTCAAGATATGGATTGTTGCTTCATCGTGGCAACATTTTCAAGGATGGATTGTTACGAAGCATTGACAACTTTCCCTAATCGGATTGTCATACATCATACAAGAGTTGTGTTGGCAACTATTCCCAATGAAAAGAGGATTGTCATCACCCAAAGTATCGCAACCACTGAGGATGGTTTCAGGCAGAGCAATCTTCGATCATATTCCCTTGTTTACGGAAGATGGTCACAAGGCGGTAGAAGGTCGTTTCAGGCGAAGCAATCTTTAATAGTATTCTCTGGCTTGCAGAAGACTATCACGGCGGAAATTGGAGGCAGTTACAAGCGTAGCAGTCTTCAGGCGGTATCCCCTAGCTTGAGGAGGATCGTTAAAAGCAGAAAGACAGCGTTCCCTAGCTTGTGGAAGGTTGTCACAACGATAAATACAACAAAAATTAGGTTACCTCCAGAGACGTGTGCTCGACGGTGCAAGATACGCGTTTCTTAACTCTCTTATATGTTTTAACTAACGCTAGTTTGCACGTATTGGCGTTAGAAGAATGATTTAGGATCGCAGAACGTTTTGAATCATTCTCCGTCCCTATCGTTACTTTGACTTTTGTTTTCAAAACTTGCGTTTCTCCAAACTCAGTCAAAGTGGGGGCTTCTGTAGACACCCAAGTGTGTCTCCCCAAAACCAAACCAAGTGATGAATACCTTTCATGTCTTTTGATTATCGAACGAGGCGAAAGTGTGAAAAGTCTGGTGATGAGGATGTTTTTATTAAAATATCTCTTCTTTCTGTTTTTAAAAATATTTCTTTTCTTACCCTATTTATGAAAAACGTGCATTTCAGTTTAGTTTGGTCCATGATAAGGTTCCAATAATAGTGTAGTTGGATAGGGCTCGAAAAGAGCTTTCAAACGATATATTATATGCCCAATTCCGATGAATAATGAGGAAGTTATGGCCAAAATACTAAACTTGGTCCGGTTTGGTTCTTATATACGGCCAAATGATCTAGAGGAGGACCTATTATTAATTATCATTCCTAAAGCTATTATGATTGATTATAGTCTTCTAGAATACTCTAGAATATTCTCTTAAATTCTAATGGAGTTAGGATTGATAATTATGTTTTAAAGAGTTTGACATTGAATAAAACTACTCCTTTTGAGAATCCTTGTTTTGTACGAAATGGGATATATTCAAATATTATTTTCGTGCCTCATAATATTTTTAAATCTTATATAGTTGTACATATCTTGAAATTATCTTTCGAATGATATATTATAATATTAAATCCGAGCTATAACGGAAAAGATATGAATGTAATATGAAACTCTATCAAAAACTAACACCCTTCCACTATTTCGGCCATATCTTTTTATCTAAAAAAGATTTTAATCTGATTCCAACGACATATTATATGCCTTATTTGGACTTCTGGATCAAAACAAATGATAATAACACAATCCGCAAAAATTGTCTTGCTGCGCCGGACGACAGGCCTGTCGGGTGGCGACAGACTCTGTCGCGCTGCGACTGCGGCGTGTTTTATTCCTTTGCAAACTCTGATTATTTTTTTATCATATCTGGACTGTTTTCATTATAAATAGCGTCCTTAGAACTCTGTTTTTAATCATCAACTCTCATCAAGAAATTCATGATATTCTCTCGCTCTCTTTCTAAACCAACTTTTCACAAACAAAATTCCGCATTCACGAGATCTAGACACACCTAACATAATTCGAAGTTGCCTTTGCCCTAGACGTGAAAGATTTGATATTTCTAAGGGTTTGGTTCTAAATCTCAATTTCAATTATTTATTTTAAGAAAAATTGCCTGGAATAATCCCAGTTTTAGGTCGTCCGCTAAAAATAATCCCACTTTTGGATTATTTTTTAATAATCCGACCTTTAATGCCAGTCTTCTTTAAATGGTCCTAGGTGACTTGTAACCGGTTGAATAGGTTTTATTTGTTGTTTTTAAAAAAAAAAAATTAATTTACACTTTTTTTTAGGGGAAAATTAATTTACACTTGTTGCCTCTTGATTGGTAAAAAAAAAAAATTAAAAAAAGAAAAATTAATTAAAAAGAAAACAAAAACAACAAGCTCCACCACTTCAGCCACACCACCATCCCCACCACCACCACCAACAACCAAACCCAAATCCAAAACTTGGAACCACCATCCAACCACCATCCCAACCAAACCCGAAACCGCCGCCACCTGACCACGTCTACCGCCATCCCACACCAGCCAACCCAACCTCGATCAAAACCCCATTCGAAAATACCCCATTAACCCAAGACTATTCGAAAACCACCAAACCAAGGGGAGGACAGAAGATATCGGCGAGGCTGAAATCCGGGGCAGAGGATGGGGGAGGTCAGGACGTCTGAAATCGAGGGCAGGGGTGGTTAGCGAGGCTGACAGGGAGACAAGGGAGGTCAGCGTGTCCGATTTGAGGTTCTATAGATGTTAGCATAGCCGGCTTGGTGGCTAAGGTGGTCGACGGGGTGGAATCGGGGAACGCCGAGTTAGGTGGCTCACCTAGGTTTTCGCGGGGGAAGGAGTGAGGGAGAGGGTTGGGGTGGTTCCAGGGAAAGGGTAACGCCGGAGGTGGGTTTTCGTGGATGGCTAGAGCCGCATGGGTGACCGGAGCAGCGTCGCTAGCCGGAGCTGCGTGGCTAGCTGGAGCCGTGTAGCTTGCCGGTGCCGCGTGGCTGGGGTTGGGGTTGGCTTGGGTGGTTGATGGTTTTTAAATATTAATTTTTTATTTTACTTTTTGTAAAAAAGCATTTTTTTTACCAATTACAAGCTGCCACGTGTATGGTAACATGTTATAACAAGTTCAATGACCGATTGGGACCATTTATAGCGGGGTGGGTATAAAGGTGGTATTATTTAAAAATAATCCAAAGGTGGGATTATTTTTAGCGGACGGCCTAAAGGTGAGATTATTCTGGGCAATTTTTCCTTTAATTTAATTGTTTTGATTTATTATTTTCCTTGAAATTACTAACGTGTGTGGATTTCTTTATTAGAAAGAGGTACGACGCATCCAAGTAAGTTCTTTAATTGTTTAATTGATATTATGATACAAAAATCATGCTTATATGGTTATTTTGATTCCTAGTATTATGTTAGGATATTTTCCCTAGTATAATGTTAGGATGCTTTTCTTAGTATGATGTTTAGGGTTAATTAAGTTCCTTATATCAATTATGATTTCTATGATGCTTCCTATTTTCTTTCCTAATATCATGTTAGTATCATGTTAGGCTAAAGCTTTGATTTTTATGTGTTTAGTGACATGCTAGGGTTTGTTATTAATCTTGATAGTATCATGCCTAGGATCTTGCTATTTAATATTATGCTTAATTATATTTATTTTTATCATGATTATGATTATGATTATGATTATTATTATGATTATTATGTTACTTCATGATATTTATTTATTGCTTGATCACGCCTTTTATGCATGTTTAAAGGGAATTGGTACTTATAATCACGCTTAATAAGATGATTAATAATCTTGTCTAGGGTTAATATGATTATAATTCAAGTGATCACCAATAATAGTTATATTTGTGCATTAATATTCAACCAACATAGATAAACAGGTTTAGGGTAAACCTATTGATTGCATGTTAGTCAGAAAGCGCAGATGAATACGAGAATTGTTAAGGGGTGTAACCTTCACCCTGTGAACGGTTTACAAGTTCCTAAAACTTGTTGGCGACTCTTTTACTCTAGGTTCCTTCCCTTTGGATGCCACCATGCTTAAGTGTATGATCACAGTGGGGTTCAAGTTTGGGGTAATTCTTGAAATATTCCCTATAGGTACGTTGCAATTAAAATGCAACTTACCAACAATCGGAACAAACTATCCTACAAGAAAATTGTCCATGAGCTCCAGAAAACATATTCTTGCAAGGCGGCTAAGTTTGCTCTAAGGCCTAAGAATAAGGAGTTTAAGAACAAGGCTAAGATGCACTGCTTCTATTGTAGTAAGAAAGGCCACTACAAAAGAGAATGTAGCGAGTATCTGGAAGATGAGGCAAGAGGAAAGAAAGCCTCAATCTCAGGTATCATCTTAACACTTGAATATAAGCAATTTGTAAGGTATTATGTACCGGAAAATTGACTCACTTTATGCTCCTATTATAGGAACAAAGTGAGCGGCACTTTTCAAGTGGACGTGAGTACACAAGTGGAAGATGAAGAAAATCTATCTGAAGAAAGCTTGTAATCTCATGTATTTTGTCAAAATTTTAGAACTTGCTAAGTTTTATCTACCATACTTTGATCTTGCGACGTTGGAATTCTTTTTAACCTTGATCACAAGGCCTTTTGTTTCATGTCTTGTTTATATTTATGGAAATGGCACTTTTGTGTGTTTAGAAAAAATTGTTTATAATGATACCAAAAGAGCTAAGACCATGGAGTCAAATTAAACTTACTTGTGGCATTGTTGTCTTGGCCACATTAACTTTAAACGCATCAAGAAGCTTCTTTAAGAAAGCAGTCTTGACTCTTTCGATTTAGAATCTTTTGAGAATTGCGAAGGATGTTTATTAGGCAAGATGATAAAGCAGCCATTCTCCAAGTTAGGAGAAAGAGCATGTGACTTATTAGGTTTAATACATACCGATATATGTGGACCAATGAGCTCCGCCACAAGAAACGGCCATCGATATTTCATCACTTTCACAGACCACTATAGTAGATATGGCTATGTCTACCTAATGTCGCATAAATCTGAATCGTTTGACAAGTTCAAAGAATTTCAGAGTGAAGTGGAAAATCAACTTGGCAAGAAAATCAAAGCCCTTCGATCGAATCGAGATGGTGAGTACTTGAGCCAAGAATTCGATGACCATCTGAAAGATCATGGCATACTTTCAGAACTGAGACCTCCAGGAACTCCACAATTGAATGGAGTATCCGAACGGAGAAATCGAACCTTGTTAGACATGGTACGATCAACCATGGGTCTTAGTGATCTTCCTATCTCTTTCTAGGGACACGCACTTTTAACTGCGGCACTAACACTGAACCGTGCTCCATTGAAAGCTGTAGAAAAGACTCCATATGAATTATGGACGAACAAACCTCCTAGGTTAACTTTTTTTAAAGATATGGGGATATGAAGCATATGTCGAGAAATTGATTTCTAACAAACTTCATCCCAAATCTAATAAGGTTTACTTTGTGGGCTACCCAAAAGAAACCAAAGGGTATTACTTCTACAACAAATCGGAGAACAAAGTGTTTGTTGCTCGCAATGGTGTCTTGTTGGAGAAGGAGCACCTTTCCAAAATGACAAGTGGGAGGAAAATCGAACTCGACGAAGTTCGTGAGGATGAGCAACAAAATCAAAATGACATTCAAAGTGCTCAAGTAGCATCTGTTGACGAAGGTCAAAGTATGCAAAGTCGAATCGACAATGCAAGTGCTCAGTCCATTACCCTACGTTTGTCTCAGAGGCTGAGATCTCAACCTGATAGATATCTTGGATTGTTTTTAACCGAGAATCAGGACATCCTAATCATGGATGAAAATGAACCGGCAATCTACAAGAAAGCAATGGCAAGCACTGACTCTGCAAATTCCAAAAGGTTATGTGATCTGAAATGGATTCCATGCTTGAAAATCAAGTCTGGGACTTGGTTGACTTACCCGAAGGCTACACAACTATCGGATGTAAGTGGATTTTTAAGTTGAAAACCAACAAAGATGGTAATTTATTCATTTACAAAGCTTGATTGGTAGCAAAAGGTTACAAACAAGTTCATGGTGTTGATTACGATGAAACCTTTTCTCCAGTCGCAATGCTTAAATCCGTTCGGATCCTCCTAGCGATTGCTACATATTACAATTATGAAATATGGTAGATGGATGTTAAAACCGCCTTCCTAAATGGTATTTTGGAAGAAACTGTGTGTATGACACAGCCTAAAGGTTTTTTCGACCAAAACAACGCTGGAAAGGTATGCAAGCTTAAGAAATCCATTTATGGATTAAAGCAAGCAGAAGTTGGAATCTGCGATTTGATGAAGCCATTAGTAAGTCTGGTTTTATCAAGAATCCAGATGAGTCTTGTGTTTACAAGAAGGTCAGTGGGAGTGACATCGTCTTCCTAGTCTTATATGTCGATGACGTTTTGCTCATTGGAAACAACATTCCATTGTTAGAGTTTGTGTTAATTGAGATGAACACTACAAGAGGGGGGGGGGGTGAATTGTAGTTGAGTTCCTAAATAATAATTTTGCAAATATAAAACAGAACAAAATAGGAACTTGCGATGCACACAGATTTTACGAGGAAACCTTCTAGTGCCCAACTAGAAGTAAAACCTCGACCCTACCTTAGGGATTTCAAACACAAATAGTTCCACTATAATAGGGCAAACACCAAGTTACAACCTATTATAATTCAGCCTCTACTCTCAAGTTCCTGAATGAACTTGCTACAGAACAACACCTTGTTCTACCCAGTTTGAGTCCCACACTCAAACTCACTCGTACTCCCTAAGTACAGATCTTCCCCCTTCTCACCAGAAGCTCTCTCTGTATGCAATGATAAAAATACTCTTACCCTAATAAACCCGAAACCAAATACAAGAATTAACACCTAGTATATGATTGGCAAGCTATGCATGAAACTCGAAACTAATATGACAGTATGATAAGCTTGGCAAACTTACGCAACTATAGCTCTGTAAATTCTTCACGCATAAAACTCACAAAAACCTAGGCTCATATTATTCTCTACTATTTATACGAGTATTACCTGTATAAACAGTAGGTTTACATAAAGATAAATAAGTAAAACTTAACTTATCTTAAAACACGGTTTTTAATTAAATCCTTTGAAGAAAATCTTTTTAGAAAATAAGATAGAAATATTGAATTAAAAAGCATAATATATCTTTTAACAAACTGATTTTAAGAGATAAATATTTAAAGAAAATCTTTTTCCGATTTTTATCTTTTATCTTTTCCGATTTTAATTTATTTGCCAAGCTAACTGTCACGCTTCTAATAAGTTTCATGCATATCCTACTTAACATATTTAACAATGAATCTAGAAGATAAAATCTTAACTAAAACATTGCTGCGCTGTACTCTTGTTCTGGTAGGTTTACTTGGACTTCACGCTTACTAAGTTCCTCCAAAGATCTTAGTCAGCAATCTTCAAGTTCCTGTGAAGAAACGTTCCTGTGAAGGAACGTTCCTGTGAAGGAACGTTCCTGTGAGGGAACTCAGTTCCTGTTAGGGAACTCTTCTTTTATATTGAATAACTTTCTTGATAAAGAACTCCTTCAAGTCTTCTCAGCTTTAGTTACTTCTTCCATCTCCAAGATCAATTTCACCTAGGCTGCACAAACACTTGAAAAGTCTTTATGAGATGAGTTTGCTGTAACTTAAGTTCATCATCATCAAAACCTTTAAACATCAACAATTTCCCCCTTTTTGATGATGACAAACTTAAGCAAACTCTTGAGAAAGTTAAAACAAAATAAAAGGTCGTATTTTTGTATTTTAAATTTATTGACAGAAAATAAACACACAACAGAAATAAAACAAAAACGAAAAGTAAGCTAAGTAAACTAAAAGTAAACGAAACTGAGAAAGTTATGATACTTTCTCAACTGGAACCCAGAACAACTTCAACCTCCATGTTTGCTTCTTCTTTTCCCCCTTTTGGCATTATCAAAAAGCCCTGTATTTTCAAGTTTATTAAACATCCACCAACAGCCCCACAAGCAATTCATCGAGTGTGGGAAACTAAAGGCAGCGCTGCTAAACAACCTCAAGTAAGATCTACTCTTCAGCACAAGTGTTTAAATATACAAAAACACACTAGTAAAAGAAGAGTTCCAACTATTCATTCCATAAACCAAAATATTTAACATCTAGATGAACAATTTTAAAAATTTACAACCAAAATAAATTGTTCAAATACTTAAAAACGAAAATTAAATATGTTCATAACTAAGACAGTGAGAGAAAAAGCTAGGCTGATTTTGAGATGGGGTAGGCTGAATATGAGATGGGGTAGGCTAGGTTTCAAGAAACTCTAGAATCTTGTTGAAGTCCTCCTTTGTTTGCTTTGCAAAGGCCTCCAACTTTTCTTCAACCCCCTTGAGCTTCACTAGGAACTCCTCCTTCTGTTCCTGTAGAGCCTTGTGAAGTTTTTTCTCCTGGAACTCCTTCTGTTCTTGAAGGTCCTTGGTCTGTTTGGGCATCATTCTCTTGAGTTCCTTCAACTCCTTCCCCTGCTCCTGGACCAATTTTTCAAGTGTCAGCACATGAATTTTTCTAGCAGAGTCCTTCATTTGACTCTCTACCCTCTCCATTCTGTCAGCCAACTCAGCAACTTGCCCTTCAAGGATATTTTCCTCGACATCCAATTCCAGTGGTTGTTCCATGCTAGTTTGAGGAACACTACTGGCAGAAATCCTCCTACTCTTCCTTACAGGCTGTTCTGACATAGCCTTTTCCTTCCTCTTCCCTGTCACTTTCTCTTTCTTTTTCTCTCCTTTCTCTAATTTTTGAATTTTTCCTTGTACTACTTCCAGACTTAACCCAGCAAGGGTTTCCTCATTGATCACATTTTCTGGCTTCTCATTCAAAGCCCCATATTTTCCTTTTAAAATAACTCCTGCATTTTCAAAAACAGTAGACAAAATGGCTCCATACCCCACTTTTGTCCTACTTGGAACACAATGAGCTAGATGCTGATACATCAAAGAAGGAAAGTTCACCTTAATCTTCTTTGAAATGCAGATGATTACAACCATATCCATTAAGCATGCCTCCCCCTTCTTAGCAGTCCTAGGCAGAATAGTCTTTTTCACCAAATTAAACAGCAGCTTATTTAGAGGACTTAGATAATTATGACTCATGACCTTCTTACCCCTCTGACCCCCTAATTCTTCAACTATATCCCCAGCCATGAAATTCCCTACATTGATACTACTTTTTCCCTTCAAGTAAGTATCATAACCTTCAGTAGGAGCTTTTAGAATTTTACCTAGAGTTTCTAGGTCCAATTCAATCTTTACATCATTCACCATGCTCGTTATTATTCCTAATTTTGCCTGAAAATTCTTGCAAAATTCATTCATAGTAGCAGGATACAAGTAATTTGATGAAACCCTAGTCAACAGAAATTCCCAACCTTGAAATTTAATTAAATCAAGAAACTCTAAAAATCTTGCTTATCCACACCACACATCGTCAAGACGATGACCTACTACATACCTTCCTGCCATTGATTCAAGTTCCTCTTGATCAGTTACCTCCTCTTCTTCATCTTCCTTTTCCGATTCTTCATTTTCTGAGTTGTTCTCCTCTTCCTCTTCTCCCTCGCTTATTTCTTCTTCTTCTCTTTTCTCCTCTGTTGTCTCTTCTGGGTTCTTCTCTTTTGCAAATTCATCAACTTCCTCAATTTTCTCTTCAAGAGACTTCACACTTTGTTTTTTTTCCTTCCACTCCTTTAATTTTTGAAGAACATTCGAGACAGAGAAGTCTCCTTGATCGATTGTACTCTCTACTTCTTTTGGTTTTGGAGGAGATTTCTTAGGGTTTTCAGAAGGTGTTCGAGAGATAGAAAATGCTTTGTAGTTTACCATGGCTAAAGGAGATGATTCTTCCTGAATTGAGTTTTCTGGACTTTGGGATTCTTCAGAGGAAACAAACTCAGCAATGATCACCATTGAAGCTTAAGGAAGGGTTTTAAAGGGGTTTTCAAAGTTTTACTAAGAGGGAGTAAATTTGATGTGACAGTGAGGTGAAAGAAGTGGGTGAAAATTTGCTTTTATAATAAATGAAGCGGTGGGAGAGAATTTAGGAAGTTTTCACTGTTTAGTTATTAATTGAACAAATTCAATTAATTTTTCAAAATTTAAACACTGGATGAATCTTTCAAAAATTTTAAATTTCCAAATTCAGTTAATCTTGATTGAAGTTTCTATAAAACACAATTAGAACACGCTTTCAACATGTATGTGATGTACAAATTTAATAACTTATACTGTTGAGCAATTTAATGAACTTACCTTTGGTAGTTAACAGCGGTGACACTTTAGCTATGTTTATCACACCAAGTTTGTGGTACAAGTTCTTTTTGCTCTATTTACAATATTTTTGACTTTGCCATATCTTGGAACTTCAGAGGCTAGTACTTCAGCTTGATCATTCCAAGTTCCAGTCTCAATTTCTCAAATCTTTCTCTGTTCAAGGGCTTGGTTAGAATATCTGCAATTTGATTTTCAGTTTGGCAAAATTCTAACTTAATATTCCCTTGCTCCACATTATCTTTTAGAAAGTGATGCCTAATGTGGATATGTTTTACCTTTGAGTGTTGAACTGGATCTTTAGAAATACATATAGCACTTGTATTATCACAGTAAATCGGTACACATTTAAAAATAATACCAAAATCTCTGACCTGTTGTTTTATCCATAGAACTTGTGAGCAACATGCTGCTGCAGCTACATACTCAGCTTCTGTTGTAGATAAAGCAACTGTGTTTTGCTTCTTGGAACCCCAAGAAACTAAACAAGGTCCTAAAAAACTGTACCATACCTGAAGTGCTTTTCCTGTTTACCAAATCACCTGCATAGTCAGCATCTGTAAAACTATTCAAATCAAAAGAATCACTTCTAGGATAGAAGAGACTCAAATCGTCAGTTCCTTTCAAGTATCTAAGGATTCTTTTTACTGCTGACAAGTGAGATTCCTTTGGATTTGCTTGGAACCTGGCACACAGACCCACACTAAAATATATGTTAGGTCTACTCGCTGTTAGATAAAGTAGTGAACCTATCATACCTCGATACATAGATTGATCAATGCAAGTTCCAGATGGATCTTCATCCAATCTAGTAGCAATTCCCATAGGAGTATTGTTGGTTTTGGCATTTTCCAACTTGTATTTCTTGATCAGTTCCTTAATATATTTTTGCTGATGAATCATAATTCCCTCTTCAGTTTGCTTAATTTGTAAACCAAGAAAGAAATTTAATTCTCCAGTCATGCTCATTTCAAATTCTCCACTCATAAGGTCAGCAAAATACTTGCACAGAGATTCGTTAGTTGCACCAAATAAAATATCATCAACATAAATTTGTACAACTAAGATATCAGTTCCATTTGACTTTAAAAACAATGTTTTATCAATTTTTCCACGTTTATAACCATTAGCCAAAAGGAACTTAGATAATCTTTCATACCATGCTCTAGGAGCTTGCTTTAACCCATAAAGAGCCTTGTCAAGCTTATAGACATGGTTTGGGAACTCTGGATTTTCAAATCCAGGAGGCTGTTCCACATAGACTTCCTCATTTAAGTATCCATTTAAGAATGCACATTTGACATCCATCTGATACAGCCTAAAACCTATATAAGCAGCAAAAGCAATAAGTAAATGAATAGCCTCTAACCTGGCTACAGGTGCAAATGTTTCTTCATAGTCAATTCCTTCTTGCTGGTTGAAACCTTGTACAACTAGTCTAGCTTTGTTCCTGACAATAATACCATGTTCATCTAGTTTGTTTCTGAATACCCATTTTAGTACAATGAACTTCTTGTCTTTAGGTCTAGGTTCCAGATGCCAAACTTTATTTCTTTCAAATTCATTTAGTTCAGCTTGCATAACATTAATCCAGTCTGCGTCAGTTAAAGCCTCAACATAACTTTTTGGTTCCATGGAAGAAAGAAATGCATTGAATGCACAGAAGTTCCTAAGCTGAGATCTGGTTTGAGTTCCTTTTGTGATGTCACTCATGATTGTGTCAACTGGATGAGATTTCTGATATTTCCAGGGCCTTGGAGTGAAATCTTTGATTGGATACATCCTCTCTTCATTATTGTTGACTGGTTCTTCTGTAGGAACTTGATTCTGGAACTCAGGTTGAACTTCTTCAGGAGTTTCCACATTTTGGCCTTCATTAAGATCTTCAGTCTGTTCATGAAGTGGAGTTCCTGGTGCATTCTCCAACTCTGGTTCAGCATTTGTTTCATTATTTGTTACTTCTGCAACTTCACCATGCTGCTTCTGCAATGATGCTAGTTCCTCATCTGGATTTTGCTTACGCACAAGTCCAATTTCGAAATCATCATCACAATCCTGTACATCAACCAAATTTTCAGTCTCATCAAATATAATATGTACAGACTCCTCAACACACATTGTTCTTTTATTATAAACTCTATAAGCTTTACTATTTGAGGCATATCCTAGGAAAACTGCCTCATCACTACGTTCATCAAACTTTCCCAAGTTCCTTTTACCATTATTGTGAACAAAACATTTGCAACCAAAAGATCTAAATTAAGAAATATTAGGTTTTCTCCCTTTCATAAGTTCATAAGGAGTTTTGTTGGTGATGGCCCTAACAGATACTCTGTTGAGTATATAACATGCTGTGTTCACTGCCTTAGCCCAGAAATTCCTAGGCAGCCTGCTTGATATTAACATTGTCCTTGTCATGTCTTCAAGACTCCTATTCTTGCGTTCCATTACTCCATTTTGTTGTGGAGTTCTTGGGGCAGAGAAATTGTGATCCATACCATACTCAGCACAAAACTCATCAAATTTTGAATTCTCAAATTCTGTTCCATGGTTAGATCTAAGATGTATCAACTGATTACCTGTTCTTCTCTGTTCTTTCTTAACAAAAGCAAAAAACTCGTCAAACGTTTCATCCTTACTTACAAGAAAGAAAACCCAAGTGAACCTTGAAAAATCATCAACAATAACCATTACATATTTCTTACCACTTCTACTTTGGATTCTCATTGGACCACAGAGATCCATATGAATGAGTTCCAAAGGTCTTTTGGTACTTACCATCTTTTTGGACTTGAAAGAAATTCGGGTCTGTTTACCTTTAGCACAAGCTTCGCACACTTTGTCATACAGGAACTTAATGCAAGGAAGTACTTCCACTAAGTTCTTAGATCTTAATTTATCCAGTAAAGAAAAGCTTGCATGGCCAAATCTTTTGTGCCATAAAAGAGGATCATCCTCAATAACACTAAGACATGTTAAACTACTGTTAGGAACCTCGTTAAGATCCACAACATATGTGTTCCCTTTTCGAGTTCCTTCTAAAATAATGTTCCCAGTGTAATTGTGGATGATTCTACACTTATTTGAAGTAAAGCTAACAGAGTTACCTTTGTCACAAAACTGAGAAATACTTAACAAATTGTGCTTGAGGCCCTCGACCAAAAATACATTATCAATAGCATGGGAACGTGACCTTCCTATCTTTCCAATAGCAATTATATCACCTTTTATGTTATCACCAAAGGTCACAGTTCCACCATAGTAGGCATCCAGTGAGAGAAATCTAGTTTTATCTCCAATTATGTTCTTAGAACAACCACTGTCGAGGTACCAAGTGTTGTTCCCCCTCACTGGAACCTGCAAGAAGAATTTAAACGTTAGAGTCAGGAACCCAGGTTTCCTTGGGTTCCTGTGTAACATGGGTTGATTCATTTTTCTTTACCCAGATTTGTTTTACATGTTTGATATTCTTCTGAGTGCTTTGTTCTTTCTTAGGGCACTTAGCTTGCTTATGCCCTGTATTGCCACAGAAATAACAAACAATGCTATTGGGCAAGTTGACATACTTCTTTTCTTTCTAGAACTTCTTTTTAAAACCTAAACCTTCAGTATTCTTAGTTTGAGCCTTAGTGATCCAATCAGGAACTCTATACTCTATTGGTTGTTTACCTTTCCTAGCCCTCTCAAGTTCCCCCTCAACACGTGCCTTATCCATTTTTAACTCTTCCAAATCATGTTTCAATTTTTCAAAATTTGGATAATCAGTCGGTGGAGGAACTTCAGAGTTAGGTGTATCAACACTCAGTTTTAACAAAGACAATTCCACATTCAAGAGTATGTTATCTTGTTTTAAGTTCTCTAGAGTCTCTTTTAGAATTTTATGGTCATCAAACAGACTGAAGAACCTGTATTGAATGTCAAACTTCATGTTATCAACCCATTCACTGTTCTCTTTGTAAGTTATCAAAGCTTTATCACTTAGATGTTCGGATTTATGCAATTCTTTTAGATCTTCTTGGATTTCCAAAACAGTATCTATTAGATTCTCTTTAGACAGATGTTTTAATTTATTGTAAGAGAACCATACCTCAGACTCAAGCTCCTTCAGTTTGGCAGCTTCATCAGTTTTTGCCATTAGACATAAATGAGCAGTTTCTTCTGATGGTTGATCCTCCTCTTCTTCTTTTGAATCTGTATCTCCCCAAGCAGCAAGCATGGCTTTCTTAACGTTGTCCTTGGTGAAGTAAGGCTTGTAGACTCTTGACTCCTTGGATTGCTCCTTGCCTTTAGTCTTTCCTTTCTCTCCATCCTGAACAGGACAATCTTTGATAAAATGATCCTTTGATCCACACTTGAAACACGTTGTGTTTCTGGAACTTGTATACTTCTTGTTCCTATCAAACTTCCTATTGTTCATCATCTTCTTAAATTTCCTCACTAGCATAGCCATCTCTTCTTCATCAACATCTGATCCTTCTGAGTCTTCGACCTTGAGTGCCAAACCTTTATTTCTGGAACTTTCAGTGTTGAAACTTAGATGAAGTTCATGAGTCATCAATGATCCAGCTAGTTGTTCCATATTGAACTTAGTAAAGTCCTTAGCTTCCTGCATGGCAGTAACCTTGGATCTCCAGCGTTCATCTTGTGGTAGGCTTCTTAAGATCTTCCTTGCCTGTTCATCAATAGGAATTTGCCTGCCAAGGGAGTTCAGTTCATTAATAATATCATTGAATCTGGTAAACATCTCTTCTATGGTCTCTTTGGATTGCATTTTAAATCTTTCATACCTAGACATCAATAAATCTATTTTAGAACATTTTACCTCGTTAGTACCTTCATGAGTTACCTGTAACAAATCCCAAATCTGTTTAGCAGACTTGCATCCCATGATACGATTATGTTCATGGGGTCCAAGTCCACAGTGCAGATACTTTATAGCTAAAGCGTTCATTTCAAGTTTCTGATAATCTTCTTTATCATAATCATAAATAGTTTTAGAGACTACCTCATGCTTGTCATTGGTTTGAGTTATTCAAATCCACCAGTTTCAATTACACGCCAAACCTGGTAATTTTCTGCCTTGATGAATATCTCCATCCTGTTCTTGCAGTAGGCATAAAACTTACCGTTGAACATAGGTGGACGTTGGGTAGAGTACCCTTCTTCAAGTTTCTCCTTGTAATTCATCTCTCCAAGAACTTACTCAGCAAAATTATCTGCTTGCACGTGAGAACCGTGCTCTGATACCAATTGTTAATTGAGATGAACTCTACAAGAGGGGGGGGGGGGTGAATTGTAGTTGAGTTCCTAAATAATAATTTTGCAAATATAAAACAAAACAAAATAGGAACTTGCGATGCACACAGATTTTACGAGGAAACCTTCTAGTTCCCAACTAGAAGTAAAACCTCGACCCTACCTTAGGGATTTCAAACACAAATAATTCCACTATAATAGGGAAAACACCAAGTTACAACCTATTATAATTCAGCCTCTACTCTCAAGTTCCTGAATGAACTTGCTACAGAACAACACCTTGTTCTACCCAGTTTGAGTCCCACACTCAAACTCACTCGTACTCCCTAAGTACAGATCTTCCCCCTTCTCACCAGAAGCTCTCTCTGTATGCAATGATAAAAATACTCTTACCCTAATAAACCCGAAACCAAATACAAGAATTAACACCTAGTATATGATAGGCATGCTATGCATGAAACTCGAAACTAATATGACAGTATGATAAGCTTGGCAAACTTACGCAACTATAGCTCCGTAAATTCTTCACGCATAAAACTCACAAAAACCTAGGCTCATATTATTCTCTACTATTTATACGAGTATTACCTGTATAAACAGTAGGTTTACATAAAGATAAATAAGTAAAACTTAACTTATCTTAAAACACGGTTTTTAATTAAATCCTTTGAAGAAAATATTTTCAGAAAATAAGATAGAAATATTGAATTAAAAAGCATAATATCTTTTTAACAAACTGATTTTAAGAGATAAATATTTAAAGAAAATCTTTTTCCGATTTCTATCTTTTATCTTTTCCGATTTTAATTTATTTTCCAAGCTAACTGTCACGCTTCTAATAAGTTTCATGCATATCCTACTTAACATATTTAACAATGAATCTAGAAGATAAAATCTTAACTAAAACATTGCTGCGCTGTACTCTTGTTCTGGTAGGTTTACTTGGACTTCACGCTTACTAAGTTCCTGTGAAGGAACGTTCCTGTGAAGGAACGTTCCTGTGAGGGAACTCAGTTCCTGTTAGGGAACTCTTCTTTTATATTGAATAACTTTCTTGATAAAGAACTCCTTCAAGTCTTCTCAGCTTTAGTTACTTCTTCCATCTCCAAGATCAATTTCACCTAGGCTGCACAAACACTTGAAAAGTCTTTATGAGATGAGTTTGCTGTAACTTAAGTTCCTCATCATCAAAACCTTTAAACATCAACAGTTTGTAAAGGCTTGGCTTGGAAAATGTTTTTCAATGAAAGACTTGGGAGAGGCTCAGTACATACTAGGCATCAAGATATATAGGGATATATAAAAAAGGATGACAGGATTGAGTCAAAGTACTTATATTGATAAGGTACTAACTCGATTTGGCATGGAAGGAGCCAAGAGAGGCCACCTACCCATGTCGCATGGCATAACCCTAAGCAAGAATCAGTGTCCAAAGACACCTGATGAGCGAGAAAGTATGAATCAGATTCCATATGCTTCGCTTATTGGATCAATCATGTATGCCATGATATGTACTAGGCCAAATGTGTCGTATGCCTTGAGCGCTGCGAGCCGATACCAATCAGATCCAGGAGAGGCGCATTGGACTACAGCAAAAAATATCCTAAAGTACCTGAAAAGGAACAAGGATAAATTCCTGGGCTATGGTGGTAGAGATGAATTAGTTGTTGAGGGTTATACCGACGTAAGCTTCCAGACAGACATAGACGACTTCAAGTCATAGTTTGGGTACATATTCTGTATCCATGGAGGAACGTTTAGTTGGAAGAGTGCTAAGCAAAGCACAACTGCAGATTCCAACTGAAGCCGAATACTTGGCAGCATATGAGGCAACTTAGGAGGCAGTTTGGATTCGCGAGTTCATTGGTGAACTTGGTGTTGTACCCTCCATCGAGGGACAATTAGACCTCTATTGCGACAAAAATGGAGCTATTGCTCAGGCTAGAGAACCAAGAGAACATCAAAAGGACAAACATGTCAAGTGGCAGTTTCACATGATTCGAGAATGGAAATCAGAGGGTGAAATCAGAATTTGTAAAGTTGGAACGGATAAAAATGTAGCCGATCCACTGACTAAAACTTTGCCTTAAGTGAAGCACAACAAGCACGTTGAGGCAATGAGAATCAGGCACATTGGAGATTGGCTTTGATTTCCTTATTTTAATGTAAAGCACTATGATGAACCATTCAATTTTTGGAGTAATTAATTTTTTTATGCAATTTAAATCACTTCGTTGACTATTTAATTGTGGTTTAGAATTAAATAATAAGTCCATCCGATTTTTGGAATATTCAAAGTATCAAAACCAGTCTTGGTAAGGAAACACCTATTAAGTGAATGTTAAATATTATAATAGAAAATTATCCCTAATCAAGGTCATTTAACAATGGACGATTAATGACCAGTTGAGATTAGTGTGTAGTTTGATTTATAGCACCATTTCATGTGCTACAAGGATATGATTGTCATGAATCATTTGCACAGGTATTGGTTTAGAACCATACTGGATCGACCTATGAGAATACTTTAAGAGGTAAAAAAATTATCATAAGTATACTTCTCATTATTGCTATCAGAACCTTTTTCCTTGACCATGAGTATTGTGAGCTTTCTTGTTTGAGTATTAGTCCGCTTTGATGATTGTCAAACGTCTGCCATAACTGGGGATTATAACGACATCACTCGCAGCTAGGTGCTCTTTGTAAGAGAAGCTACATTACAAGACTAGAAATGTCCCCCTATTAAAATTAGGGAAGGTGTCTTTGTTGTTTACAAGGCCTCTTTTAGAGAGAGACTGTAAAAATGCATGGTCGTGCTCGAATGGATTTTAGAAATCATCTATTTATTGACAGTCGGACTCGGAATCGAGAAACACTTCTGGACGTAATAAGGATGACAAAATAATCTTACCGTATAGTTCATGAAGAGGCATTAAGCGACATAAGAAAAAGGCTATACACTAAAAGCACACTTGTCCGGAAGGACAAGTGGGAGGTTGATATGAATCGTGTCCTTTGAATAAGTGTATTATTTTGATAGTGGGTTTAGAATTATTACAAAGCTAATGTTTTCAGTAAGGTCAAGTGATCGAAATGCCTGGATGGAGGCCGCTTTCGATCAGTAATATTATTGCATAATTAATATTACAGCTTAATCTTGACTGAACCCTTCGGGTCACACCCAAGCAATTAACGAACCGACACGACAAATTAATTTGGAAGGAATTAATGAGTAGCCCAATTAATAAATATTAAGACGTCGGAAATTCGAGCTTAGAGCGTCGAAACTGAGCGTCGAAAGTCGAGTTGAAATTTATAAAAGACGAGACGACAAAACGGTAATAAATCAACAATGATAAAAATACCCTTAGCATCGGAACACCGAGTGCTAGGGGGTTAGCCAAGCTAGCAGCCCGCACCAAGTGTGAGTCTTGCTAGCAAGCTGCGGCCAGCAGCCCGCACTTAGTGCGTAGCGTGCTGGCGCGCTGCAGCTAGCAGCCCGCACTATGTGCGAGGCGTGCTAGCAGCAGCCCTAGGCAGCACAGCCCGCATGCATGTGCGTAGGCATGCTGGCCGAGAAGGCTAGTAGCAGCCCGCCATGGTGCGGGGCTTGGCTGGGCCGAGTAGAAAGCAACGGCAGCATGTGGGAAGCCCACATGAGTGTGTTGGAGGGAGGTGCCAAGTGGCGCTAGGTGAGGGAGAGAGTGGGGAGAAAGTTTGGCCCCCCCTCTCCAAGTGGTCCGCACCTACTTTCTCATATGTAGTTGACACTTGTTGATTTATTATTAGCTTGCTTAAATAATTTTATTATGCTTTTAAAATAATATGTGAAAATCACACTATCCCACATTGGTGAGAGAGACAATCATACTCTCATCATTTCCTATGAATACCCAAGTAAGGGCATTGGAAATGATGCTTGAATAAGAGTTGGAAAGTGCATCACTAGTAAGTGAAAACCCTTGAACTCAAGAGTTGTAAAAGGTATCACATTTAGTGAAAGTCTTTGAACTCAATTACTCGGGTTTTATTGGTCGGGTCTTGCTAACCCCAAGACATTGGACCTTGTCGGTGTTCATTGGTGCAGATAGATAAACGTTGGAGGCTTCGTGTTTTTGAAGCTAGCTTTCAAGTAAGAGCCCATTAGGTCAGGCGAAGCACGCTCCAAAAAGATAATCGTTTTATCTTAATCTTGTGATTAATTTAATTATGTTTATGGTTTTATTTATTGCAAGTGCGGTCTTGTTTTTGGGTTTATTTCCGCGGTGAGTCGGACTCACCAAACCCCAACAGTTTAATTATTGTCGTAGTATAATTCACACAATTCTTCCTTATTTCTTGATAATTTTGAATATAATATTTTATTAGGAATAAAAGAACATTATTTCCCTGTAGATTAGACCCTACTTCTCTATCTATTTTAGTTAATGGTTTTATGAATTACTTTTGATTAGGTGATACACTTTAGCCTGTCAATGGTGCTCATCTTAAGGGAACTATGGAGATGTCCTTCTAACAGTAGTTGCTATAGATGGGAATAATGAACTGTATCCCTTTGCACGGGCTATAGTTCCAACTGAAGCTGGAGATAATTGGAAGTTCTTTATTTGGAATTTAAACAACATATTGAAATATTGCAACAGAGGAAATTAATGGTTCATTATATCTGATAGACAAAAATTAAGAGTTCCACAACTTAATTCCTTCCTTTTTATTATGTATATTATATAAAGGTTAATCTTATATCCAGTTGTATACTATGTGCAGGGAATAGATCTTTCCGTAACTGAGTTGTGGCTAGAAGTAGGGAGGAGATACTGTTGCAAACACTTGGCTGCAAACTGAAAAGTCGTTTTTTGTGGTCCTTTGATGCATTCTTTATTCTGGCTAGCATGTAGTGCTACTTCACCATATATCTTTTAAAAGGCCACAAACATGATACAAAAGACAAACAAGTTTGCACTAATATGGCTATCCAAATTAGGATTCCAATCGAGGTCGTCAAAACATCAATTTTACCCTAAGATATGTAGTGATGAGAACAAAACTAACTTTGTGGAGAGCTTTAATGCTACACTAGGGATTGAAAACCTATTATGACTTTATTGGAAGGTAAACTAACTTACAAAATTGTTAGATTTGATTATAATGAACAAAAACTAACTTGAATTTGTTTTTTGTTCTGTGACTCGGCTATAAGATGGTTGTGTATGGTGAGGATAGCAGCAAGAAGACATAAATGTCAAGCTTTAAATGAATCTAAGCCATGTCCTATATTGTTAAGAGGATTCAAAAGCTTCTGCTTAATTCTAGATCATGCAAAGCCTTCGAGAGAAAAGAAGGAGAGTATGAGATTAGGGAAGGTAGATCAATGCCACCTGTGTCATTGAACAAAAAGAGTTGAATTTGTGGGGCTTGGCAGATCTCAGGAATACCCTGTAAGCATGCACTAAGAGCAATATTGTATGCAAGACATGATCGACATAGCTATGTTATAACATGGTACTCTATAGCAGCATATAAACAAGCTTATGGGCCTGCTATAAACTCTATCCCAAATCTTAAACATTGACCTCAAATTGACCAGCCCACCATTAATCCTCCCCCAATGAGAAGGGGCATTGGAAGGCCATCTAGACAAAGGAGAAGAATAGATGATGAGCCAAATAAGGGTAAAAGATCTACCATAATTCAATGCTCAAATTGCAAGGCATATGGGCATAATTTAAAGACATGCAAAGGTGGTTTGACGGCAAAAGAGAAAGCATCATTGGGTCTTGTCGTCTACTAACATAAGAGATAGAAAAAAAAAAAGTCATCCATCTAGTTCTCAGGCAACACACCCAACAGGATCTCAACACTCACAAGTTAACCAACTGGTTGTCAAACCTTAACAACACAAAGAAGGAGAAAGCCCAAATCTCATCCAATCTCTACATCTCAACCATTCCAAACTTCAACCAGGAAGCAAACTAGAAGTCCAACCTTGGTTTTTCTTTTTTTTCAACCACAAGTTGCTGCTTATTCATCTCAGGGTACATACAAAAGTTAAGGTAAAGGGACACAAAAAGCCTAGTTGTTTTTCTGGAATCATATTTTCATGGATATTGGTTTCAATTTGTTTAAAATTGTAATAGTCTGGTTCAACTCAAGTCTTTTGATGCACTTAACTAAATTATTGGTAATTTTTTACTAATCAATTAAATGACAAGTAATGTCAGCATGCAAGGGTTCAATTGCATTTGCATATTATAGTTTTTTGCATATGTTGTTCTTATACGTACAATATTCAACTTTATTCAATATATCAAAATAATCCAAAAATAATGTAAAACCAACAGAATTTGGTAGATAACAATAAAACTTCAATTTTATTCATTAATAAAATTGATTACATCAGCTTAATTCATTCCAAATAGTCCTTACATTTAGCATCAAACCCAGATTGACATTTCAATAAGATTAATAACCAAATAATAATAACAACACCAATTATCTTCAAAATTAGTTTGAAGCTATTGCACATATCTCCAACAATCTTGTGAATTTCAACAATGTCATCATTTGGAGTAGCTTCATGTGTCTTCACATCATCCTCTGTCACCCACACAAAGAAACCACAACCCCTAACCTTCTTAAGGTTTGTCATCAAATAAGACAATCTAACCTCTGAATTTTTGGGGGAATGCAGTTTCAGGACTTCATCTTCACCCAATTAAAGCAACCATTAGAAGCGCACCTAAACCTTGAAGTAATTGAACTGTAATTCAATGTGGTTGAAGCGCAAAAAACCCTAATTTTGGGAGAAAGAGGGAAAAGTTGAATAGGTTGAATTGGTAATCCTTCGTGGTTTGAATTAGAAAGAAGAGAAGTTGAATCGGATGGTCATTTTTAAATATAATGAGGGAGAGATGTATTAAAATAGGTGTAAATTACTAATTGCAGCAAATAAGGTAAAAAAAAGTTAGCCATAAACCACTAATTAACCTGTTTTAGGTGAGATTATGCCACTATTAAGAGTTTAACTAAAGTTGGGGATCACTACACACTATGTTGTTTTTTTCCACCAAATAACGGAAGTTGAGGGCCACCACGTAGAATTTCCCATAAAAAAAAAGTCCAAGAATGTTAATCCCTTGTTTTAATCCTGCCACTGTCTATTATGAATAGTGATAAACCATTGAACCACCAATGCACAAGTGATAATTGTATTCTTTCATTTTTCTTTATACCTTAGTTTTTTTTTTAAAAAATAAAATAAAAAATTCACTAGGTGGAGTGACCACAGCTGGGTTCGCCACTAAGACCAACTACATGAATAATGAATGATATATATTTATTTTTCTAAGAATAATATATTTCTAAGAATAGCGGTAACAGTAACAACATACATAGAATTAATATATAGTCAGATTTTTTGTAACACCCAAGAAATTCCTTTCTTTAAAAATACCTGTTTTGCTCTGTTTAAAACTTAAAATAGGAAAATCTAAGATATTTGCCACCGTAAAAACGGCTAAGACAACTATCAAAGACACACAGCGGAAGACTATCTTTGAAAACATTCAAAACGACTCAACTTAAAAGTCAACCAACGAAAGTAAAGTCAAACCAAAGTAAAACAAAGTCAACCTACAACTTGGAACCATTGTAGGCCCTTAACAAAACCGAACCAAATTAAAACCTTTGCGTTAGTCTCATAAACGATAATATCATAAAATAATTAAAGCAATAAACATATCATAAACTTATGGAAACTAGCATGACTCGCTCTTCACTCATGCCCATCACGAATATGCTTCATCACCTGAAAAACTTCTCTCTACTTGTTTCCACTACTCTCTATTAAAAATGGGTCATCATAAGGCCAAGGTAAAGACAAGGACAACAAACACATAATCAACAAAGCTGAGTACATAAGCGTGGTTAAACACACTAACATGCTTTCACCTATCAACACACAACTTACCTTATTGCACTTGTTTACAAGCACGCAACATACAACAAGACTTATCAACTAAGTAACTAAATAATTTATTTTGTATTGATTACGCATTGAACGACACCCCCTAACCTGCCCCAATAAAGGGGTAATAACACAGGAGCTAACCGTGCAAGTATAAAAGAACCACTCGTAAGTGGCAGAATTCCTGTGCATAATAATAAAAGGAAAAAAAAGCGTCTTGTACTCCCAGTAGAAGTTATGGTCAAATATAAAGTCGCATAACTCCCCCCATATGTTCATACTCAAAGTATAACGTTCCAAGAGTTTTGATGCGTAATCTCTTTCACTTTACGTTATTTATATATTATTAGACATGGTGTTGACTCTCAAACTATAATCATTCAATTATAATAATTATCCAAACAATCAAATATACCAATTTAATTCTTGAATAATTAGTGACCACATAATATTTAATGTTGAACCCTTTTTAAATCTACCTCGGTGTCAAAGACACCTTAAACACATAATGCGCCACAAATCCTATCTATCGGTGTTGAAAACACCTTAAGTGCACTAAGGCACCAAAATATAATTTATTCCTCGTGTACGTAGACACTTACATAGCTCCTTTCTTATGCTTATAGAATCAATAAAAGTTATATAGACCATAAATAAATTCCCTTTTAATATTCCAAACCAAATTAAACATTTATTTTAATTAAACATGCTTTCTATCATTCCATAAATAAAAGTGTGGTTCATATTAAACATGTCAAACAATTATTTTCAAACCATTTATCCATCACAAATAAATCATGCTTCATAAATTCAATCACCAATATCAACCAAATTAAAATTTCCAATCATAATCTAGCATGATACTACTTGGGATTAATTAATCAAGCCTAGAATATTACTACATCATCAAAATATGCTAAGTATGCAAACATACCTTGAATACGATATTAAAATCGCGACGACTTATAGAAATCACTCGCTTCAAAGTCTCCTACAAACCAAAATCATAACATGGCATTAAAATCTACTCCACACAAATTTCTAGCAATATATACTCTTATTAAACCACTCATAATTTAATTAAAACAAGCTGAAAATTAATTTAAAACCTCATACTTTAATCCCAATTATTTTGTAGACAACATTCCTTCAAGAAATTTAATTTTTAGCATACTACCAAAAATTCCAGCAATATTATTTAATGAAAACTTGCTGCAATTATACTTTAAAACCTTTAAAATAAATGTTTAAACCTCCCTAAATTATATTCCTTCAATAATCACTTATTTATAAATCCAGGGTTTCAAAATTGGGGCTTTTTAATTAGAATTAAAATCTGAAAAATAATTTGCACCATACTTAATATCAATCATCATAAAATCAACACAAAACTCATAATTTATAATTAGATCTAGGATTTAAACAAAAGAAAAATAATAAATTATAAATTTTTTTTTTGAAAAGGGAGGCCCGACATCAGTCACAGCACCACAGTCGGCTGCTGGTGGCACCACCGCTGCTATCGACTGGTGGTTGTGGTGGCCGGCGGTGGTGAGTCCGAAAAAGGAGAAGGGGAAAAAGAAAGAAAAAGGAAAAAGAAAATAAAGGAGAAGGGAGAGAAAATTTACCTTGGATATTCTCCACTCTGGGCAAAATATAATTTCCCAAGTGTTGAATATTTATACCCTTTCTTTAGAAACCCTTCTTACCTAAAATTTCCGTTTTTAATCTTTTCTAATCCCTTTCCTAATAAAACTTTACTAAAATAAAACTTTCATAAATTAAATCCCAACTTAATAAATAATTAATTAAATAAAACTTATCTTTTATAAAATATTTCCAGACTTATTTAAAATAAATAATTAAAATTTCAAAACTAATTCATTTCAAGTTATTTAAATACCCCCACAAAATACTTATTTAAAATAAAATACGTATAAAAATACGAGGTATTACATTTTTAATTATATTTCTTGCCTATGACTACTAATCATATTTATAAATTTATATGGGCATAGCACATTCTTTTGACTAGTTTAAGCAAACACTACTCCCAATTTAGAATAGGCACAAGAAATCACCACTCGGACAGCATAAAGAGATTAACGATGATTATGGATAGCTTTAGACACCAAATTGTGTGTCTCCCCAAAAACCAAATCAAGTGATAAATATCTTTCAGTTAATTGATATCAAGTATGGTGAAATGTTGAAGAGTCTCGTGAATTATTCTATTTTCTAAATTTTTTTAATAAAAATACTTCTTTCTGTTTTCGAAAATACTTCATTTCGTATCCTATTTATGAAAAACGTCAAATACAATTTATTATAGTCCATATTCAGGGTTCAATAATTATATAACTGTATGGGGTTTGAAAATACCTTTCCAAAAATATATTATAAGCCCAATTCCAAGTTATAACGAGGAAGTTATGGTCAAAATACTAAACTAGGTCTAAACGAGTTTAATGTACGACCCAATGATCATGGGGAGGGTCCATTAATCTTAATTATACTCATAAACCAATTAGAATTAATCAAAAGCTTCTATAAGTTCCTAAAAGATCTTAATTATCCTTTTTGAAAATATAAGATTAAAGAATTTGAAATTGAGTAAAACTTCTCTTTTTTAAAAGTCCAAATTTTATTCGAAATGAAAGACGTTCAAAGATAGTCTGATATTATCTTTGTGCCTCATAAATTTTATTCAGATATTAGATGGTTGGATATCTCTTGAAATTATCTTTACAATTATATATTATAAAATTTATTCCGAGCTATAACGAAAAAGATATGGAATAAATACGAAACTCTATCCAAAATTGACACCCTTCCACTATTTCAATCATATATTTTATTTTAAAACCGTTTTTGATCTGATTCAAACTGGGTTGGAAAGTAAACTTCAAGAGCTTTCGAATGACATATTATATGACTTATTTCAACTTCTGTATCAAAAGATATGATAAAAACAATATCTGCAAAAAAACTGTTTTTATATCGGGCCAGTGATACTTTTTATCTTGCCGCGTCAAAAGGAGTTTTAATCTGATTCAAACTCTAATTCTATTTTGATCGTTTTTGGTCATTTTTCTCTACAAATAAGGTCTTTTTCCTCTGTTTTTTACTAACCAAAAATCAACACTCATCTATTCAATTCTCTATCTCTCTCAAAGCTAGAAGTTTATTCTTTCTCCCTTTTTCCAAGCCTTACCTTTTTCAAATACAATATTCCTCCATTACGAGACTTAGACATACCTAGCCAAGCTCAAAGTTTCCTTCGCCTTAGATGTGAAAGGTTGATAATTTCTGAGAGTTTGGTCCCAAATCCCAATTTTAAATATTTTTAATTAATTGTTTGATTTAATATTTTCCTTGAACTTACTAATAACGTGTTGTAATCCCCCATATTTTTAAATATATTATAAATGAAATTATATTTTATTTATAATATTTATTTGTATTTTTTCGAAATTTAATTTCAAAAGTTTCAATTTTTAATTTTGGGTCGAAAATTATTTTGGTACAAATTTTTATACATACCTTCATTCTATATTTATGTCCAAACAATCAAAGTCAATCTCACTTTACATACTTGATTGGCCCATTAATTTTATGAGGCTCAATCTTACTACTTACCCTACAACTCTCTCTCCTATAAATACCCCATACATCCCCAAATTTTTCCCAACACAAAAAGGTTAGTATTTTCTTTACCCTTTTATTTTTTTTCTTTCCTTTCTTTTATTTTTCTTTTTCCTTTTTCTTTCTTTTCTTTTTCTTTTTTTTCTTCTTTCCCTTTCCTCTTTTCTTACGTGAGTTTCACTCACACTCACCACCAACTGCCACCTGCTGCCCGCCACCACCGCCGGTCGCCGGTCATCGCCCACCACCGTCGGCGACCCACCAAGCGGCCCACTCCCCTTTCCTCCTCCTTTGTTTTTTTTTTTTTTTTTTTTTTTTTTTTTTTTTTTTTTTTTTTAATTTTGCTTAGAATTGATTTAATTGTTTTTGGTTTTGATTTTGTAGTATAAAGATTATATTTTTAGTATCAAAATCATGTTTTTATAGCTTAAACCTATAATTTCAGATTTTAATTATGTTATAAATTTTCAGATTTTGTAATTTTAAAACCTAGGGTTCAATTTATTTAAATTGGGATTTTAAGGTTTTTATGATCAATTAATTTGGGGCTTTTGTTCCTATTGCATTTCTAATGATTAATTAAGCATAAAAACATGTTTTTAATGAAGTTTTAAGGAGTTTTAATCTAAATAATATTGCTGGAAATTTGGTTAAGTATTAATTTATTGTTGTTGCTTGTTTTCTAGGAAGTGATTATTTCTTAGGAGACTTTTAATTGATTAAAAGTGGCACAAAGGATTGTTTATACGAGGTACGTACATGTCTACTTCGTTGTAAGTAGTATCATGTTTAGGTACCAAAGAAAAGAACTTAGTTTATGATTAGAGAACACTTGGATGAACATTGTTTGGCTATACATTTAATTAATTCATGTGCTTATGTTTATGAGACATGTTTTGGTGAATTTATTATGTTTGTATGGAATTATGGGTGCAAACATGTTGAATTATATTGGATTAATTTTTTGTATGGAATGTTGATACAAGCATAATTTTATTGGATTGGTTTGTTAACCACATTTGGATTATTAAAGGATTGGAATTGAAGGGTTTAAGTGGAATGAATTTATTAATTATTCCACAAAATTTATTAATTATTTCACAAGGTTGTTATTTATTTATTTATTTATTACTCAATCATGACTTGTTAGTATGTTGAGTAAAGGTGGATTAAGCCGAATGGATAGGTGAGTTGACTATGTTCAACAATTTGGATAATTTGGAAGTTTAATGAAATTAAAGGTCAATTTGTGATGTGTTCACCATTGTCCTAAATAAGATTAAAAATAAATTGATGTATGATTTTTTATGTATGGTCTATTTGATTGAGTCGGCTATTAATTAAAATTGTAATCACGTAAAGTGAAACATGGATGAGCAATAAAACTCTAGAAAGCGTGCACTTCTAGAGTATTGACAATTATGGGTTGGGGTACACGGTGGTAGCCCGTGGCTTTCCGAGGCTTGTTTGGTCAACATGTCCTCTTTTTTTTGGTATTTACTTTTTATTTTATAATGAAAGTTAGATGGGATCCTAGACTAACTTTGTGAGAATGGAGTCGCGCCCATTCTTGCATCGCGCTAAACTTTTATTTTAAATGGTCATTTGGGACCAAAATGATTTGGTGGATTGGACAACCTCGTCTATTTCTTACTCCAAATTAAATTAATTAAATTAAATATAAAGAGTCAAGTGTTTGGAATTGATTAGCAAGTATGTTGAGTCGATTGAATTGTTTAAGTGTGGAGTCTTGATTAATGAATTCGTGTTGTAAGTTTATTTACTTTAATTAGTTGAGCATGCTAGGCTTGGTACGTCGTAGCTTGTATGTACTCAGCTTTGCTGATTGCGTGCTTTTGTGTGTTTTCTTTTGGTCATGGCCTTCGCCTTTCAATGACCCTGTGATGATCCAATTATTACACTTGTATTATTGGGGAGCAGTATTGCACAGGTTAGCTTGATGATGTGAAGTTTGGTGCTTTGACATATGCATTGTCAAGGGATTGGTGTGATTGAGAGTATTCGTTCTTTGTGTTGAACTTATTTATGTTTTACTACTTTAATTATGTTTTGGGACTTTGATTATTGGTTTGGTTTTAAAAGGGCCTTTACGGTTCCAATTTGTAAGATTTGACTTATTGGTTTTCTAAATTATATTATTTTAATATTAAGTTGGATTTCCGCTGCAATACTTTGATAAAGCCTTAATGTTTTAACACGTGGCGGTAACATGCCAATGGTTCTCCTTTATTTTTATTTAAAGTAAGTTGTTTGGAAAAGGGAGAATTATTGGGGTGTTACACGTATGTACTGTTTTGATCAAAAGAGGTAAGAGGCAACAAAGTGAGTAATTCAATTGTTCTATTTCTTTAGTAATCATGTATGCTTATATTATTTTAAAAACTAGTAGCATGTTAAGATGTCTTTATGATTCCTAGTATCATGTTTAGGGTATTATTTAATATTTCTAATATCATGTATGTTTCTGATATCATGTTTTACTTGCTTCCTATTGTCTTATATCTTGTTCGTATCATGTTAGGATTAAAGCTTTGATCTCTATTGTTTAGTGACATGCTATGATTTGTTATTAATCACGTTAGGATCTTGCTATTATTATGCTTTGTTGAGAATATTATTATTATTATGATGATGATTTGTTGTATCAATATATTATTATGTTGCTTGATATTATTGTTGTTGCTTGATCACGCCTTCTCTTTCAAGTTTAAAGGGAATTTTTACTTGAAATCACGCTAAATAAGATAATTAACATGTTTAGGATTAATATATTGATTGTATGTTAGTAAAAAAGCGCACATGAATATGAGAAGAATAAAGTAGAGGCCTGTATTTAGGGAAGGTTTAATCTCTTTTAGGTTGACTTTGTACCTTGATCCCCGAATATCCAGTTATGGTTCAGGACCACTATGGAATTAGCGATATCATGGATCGTGAAGTGGTGTAACCTTCACCATGTGAACGGCTTACAAGTTCCTAAAACTTGTTGTCGACTCTTTTGCTCTAGCTTCCTTTCCTTTGGACACCACCATGCTTAAGTGTACGGTCACAGTGGGGATCAAGTGTGGGATGCTTGAAATATTCCCTACAATAGCGGAGGTGTAACACCATAGAGATTCCTTTCCTTTAAAATACCTTTTTTTACCCTTTCTTAAAATACAAAATAGGAAAATCTAAGACATCATCGCCACCGTGAAAACGGCTAAGGCAATTATCAAAGACACACAGCAGAAGACTGTCTTAAAACCACTCAAAAAAAGTCAACTAAAAAGTCAAACCAAACAAAAGTAAAGTCAAACCAAAGTCAATCTATAACTTGGAACCATTGTAGGCCCTTATTAAAACCGAGACAATACACAAAACATGTACGTTATTCTCACAAATAAAATAAATAGTATTCAAAGCATTAAGCCACATCATATTTCTCTGGAAACTAAGAATGATTCGATCTTCATTCATGCCCATCATGAGTATGCTTCATCACCTAAAAATCTCTTCTTAACTTGTCCCCACTACTCGCTATTAGAAATGGGTCGTCGTAGGGCTAAAATAAAGACGAGGCCAAACAAACACACAATCAGCAAAGTTGAGTACATAAGCGTAAACAAAACACACTAACATGCTTTCATCGTATCATCACACAAATTACCTTGCTGCACCCGTTTACAAGCACACAACATACTCAATGTCCAACTATTATACCAGAAGAATATTTATTTAGCATGATTACACATTAAACAGGTTTCCCCCCTAACCTACCCCAATAAAGTGGTCGGGTACTAACACGGGACCTAACCATGATAGTATAAAGAACCACTATTAAGTAGCGGAATTCCTGCGCATAATAACAAGGAATGTATAGCGTCCTATACTCTAGTAGAATTTATAGTTAAATATAAAACCCCATAACTCCCCCCATATGTTAATACATATTTCAGGGTTTTTTATGTCATGCGGGAGAGTTACAACACAAAGACTAGTTTGGGGCCACCTGTACCTGCAAAAACATGGAAGCTCCAGATGGTCGGAGTTTTACCTCTAACAGTCAAGTTAGTAAACATCGTTCAAAGTGAAAACGTTGAGAAAGCAAATATCTTCTCGGATTTCGAGATCAAGTGTTTTCTCTATTTTCAAAAATAATAAATGATGTAATGATTATAAGGTCCCCCTAATTATTGGGGGAATCTCCCTATTTATAGGGTCCTAGAAAGGTGTTCCCTGCCCTAGGGCTTATGACCAAGGGATTTAGGTTGCGCCGTTTTACGACTGCCTTGGGAATTAGGCCTTGAAGGTCGCCAATTCCTAATGGATATCTTCCCGCCACATGCCTTTCCCTGGTTGGTCCGTTTTGAGGCCTTCCTTTGGTTACACGTGTTACACTTAGAGTGGTCCATGTGGCAAGGTAAAAATACCCATAACATTTGCCCCTCACAAGGGTGACATAGCACGCCACGTGATGCTTGAGACAAGTATCAAGCAATCATTGGTCCAATTTTTTACCGTTTTATTATGGAGTAAAAATTAGGGTTTTCACCCCTCTATTAAGTAGGAGTTTACCCCCTCTCATTTTCACACGTTGGTGAAAAATATTTGAGAGAGAATCTTTAACTTGAGAGCATTGATCTTTTTCTCAGAATCTTCTTGACCGCCTGTACTTACAGACAACCGAGGACCTTTCAAGCGTATAAAAATGGCTACATGGTAATTGCTTGCTATCTTCTCTCCTTTTCTTTTTTCTTTCTTATTTTCTTTTTCGAAAATGGTTTGCCAAACGCGCACGACACGGCCTAGGTTAGCGATCAACCGGTCACCGGGGACGGCTAAATCTAAAACTATAAGTGTCGACTACTCCTTATTGGAATTCCCTTCGAGAACTTCCCCAAGTCCGATCGTTTGTGTGTCTGTGCAGGACATAATTTCCAGAAAAAATTAAGATGACTACTCGACTGTAAAACTCTAACGGCTCCTTTAGGACGCCTGTGAGTGAAATTTCCAACCATCCGTCCGACACTCTAAGTACCCCTAACACTTCAATTTTGGAGGAGTCTGGGGATGAATTAGAACAAAATGTCTCTAGGCTGATTGATCTATCTTCGGATGAGGACTTAGGGGAGGATGTTGCATGTCTTAGCCATCAGGCCCCATAGTTGGACTTAGAGTCCGAGAGCTTTGACAGCGATTCTAAGCCGTCTACTTTTGGAGCCTCCATCAGTTTGGAGGAGGCGCGCTCCCGACTAGAAACAACGTGGGATACCTTATTAGTTGATAGGGGCGACGCCTGGGACGAGCCCTCTGACTTGCGCCCAATGGAGTTCACCGCCTACTACCATCATGTACCTGAGGGCAAGCGGAAGGTTATAGCGGACAAATTTGGGAGTTTATCTCTAACCATGTCATGGGACATAACTTTCTCCTCAGCGTCCCGAATGCTAAAGATACGGTATTATGGCCAGAAGAATCTATCTACCGGGATGGATGTTTTGGTTGCTATGAGGTGGCCATCCAAGTAGGTCTTCGTTTTCCTCTCCATCCGGTTGTGGAGAGGATTTTAGATGGGTACCAACTAGGTATCTGCCAAATTTCCCCCAACTCTTGGGTCAACATCATGGGCTTCATTGCCCCCTGCGAGATGCTTGAGGTAGAGCTAAGTTTCGAGGCCTTTGCCCACATGCACTACTTTAGCCGGACCCCAAATTAAGTGGTATTGGATGGTTCGCCCTTACAAGCCACAAGGGTCATATGATGACAGTTGGGAAAAAGTCCAAGTGGAAGGAGTGGAGGAGAACGTTTACATCGTCTCCTCCCCCAGTCGTCTACAAAACAAAAAATACAACAGGTGGAACCGGAACCCTCCCTTTCTTTCTAGAAGTACTACCCTACCGCCTGTCCCTAGAAGGCAAAGGAGAAATTTTTTAACCGGGGTCTCTTTTCTGTGACCGTGCGGACCAACGTAAGGACGAGGGACAAGGAAGTCACCTCCCAAAGATACATTCCCCGCCACGATTGGCTATCTGATGAGGATTATTTGGTCGCTTACGGTCTTGTTTCTGAGAGGCCGATAGGTAGGCAAGTCGTATGTTTACTAACGCTTTCTGTTAGTCTTTACTTTATTTTATTTTAAATCACTTGACTTATTATGCAAACAAAGCTATGGAGAAATTTCCGGCCACAAAGAAACCAACTTCTCACTCGGCCGCTTATTACCTTCGTCCATTGAAAAACAGAAAAACGAAGATCAGGTTATGGATTGAACGCCCAAGGTGAGTTTACACTTGGACACTTATGTTACATAAGTAGATTCAAACTTTCCGCCTACTTTTCTAACTCTTTAATTTCGTGCAGGGCGGTTCTTCCAAACCATCTCCTTCTTCTTAAAAAGACCAAAAACTTCAAAAGAGGACGGATGGTGACGTAGGTATTTATAGCAGTTCTAGAAAGCACGTTGCCCACAAGCCTGGTAAGAAGGCAACTGACGGCTCCCACCCCCCAATTGGTTGAACACCAAACAAGTCGGATTCCCATAAGGCATCGAAGAGTGGCTCTAAGCCACTCAACATTGCTGGCGGCTCAGCAGTGGATAGGAGCAAACCTCCAGGGGAGGAGGCAGAAGGTATAACTGCTTTTAACCCTTTACCAAATACTTTTAGGGTAAGTTTAATTAGCAGTCGTCTAGCAACTTAGAGGATACTCGGTCCTTCGACCGAATTTACAATGTCTATTTACAAAATGTTAAATGTGTAGATGTCCCCCAGAGGCCGGATGGGGCGATTGACCTTGAGGACAAAGCATTCATTAGAGGAGTCGGATCCCTCAACCTTGACGCTTCTCTGTGAGGTACAACACTTGTGAAATATTTCTAACTTGTATAATGTATGTGGGCGTTTGATTCCATCCCCTTCTTCATTTGGCCGAATATAGGCTATGCTAAGAGTAAACGACCTTAAAAGGCCGATTGTTGAGAAGAAAAAAGAGGTAAAGGCTATGAAAGCTCGGGCCGCCTCTTCTCTAGATACAACGAATTTTGAGATTGCTAAAAACAAGCTTCTAACACTTGATATGATGTATTCCTAGGCGTCGTCCAACCTACAGGTCAAGACCGACTTGTACTGTAATCCCCCGTATTTTTAAATATTTTATAAATGAAATTTTATTTTATTTATAATATTTATTTGTTATTTTCCGGAATTTAATTTCAAAGTTTCAAATTATTAATTTGGGATGAAAATTATTTGAACAAATTTTTTTATGCACCATTATTCTACAATTTATGTCCAATTAAACAAGCCTAACCCATTTGTTTACTTAATTGACCCATTATTTTTATGAGGCCCAATCTTCCTATTTACCCTACAATTATCTATTATAAATACCCCATGAATCCCCAAAAATTTCCCATACAAAAAGGTAAGTCTTATTTTCTTTCTCTTTTGTTTTATTAAGTTGTGTAATTATAATTATTGATTTATGGGTTTTGATTTTATTGTTAGAAATTAATTTAATTAGTATCAAATTGTATTTTGATGATTAAACTTTATAATTTCAGATTTTATAAAAGTCGTAATTTTTAGATTTTGTAAATATTATAACCTAGGGTTTTTAATTATTGAAAATCATGATTTTGGGTTTTTATGAACAATTTATTTAGGGCTTTTATAGTAATGGTGTTTTGAAATTTTGGTGATTACAACTACTGATTAGTTTAACTTAATTCCAGATTATTTTGAACACGTAAATTCGTGTTTAAATTTTTAGATTTCCGTTCGTTAATATTAATCCCGATCAGGTTCTGAACTCATCCGATTTCGATAAATAAAAAAGTAGTGCTTTCCATGTGAAAACAACATTTTAAGAAAGACTCACTACCTATGGTAGTAAGCACCACCCTCTCGTGGCCAAATTCAGCCTCTAAATATGATTTTTAGGCAGTTTTTGATTTTTAACGGAGTTTTTTTTTTATGCTTAAAATTTTATCCTTGAGTTTTATTAATAAAATTAATTATGTTTTAAATTAATTAAGCATAAATATGTGTTTTTATTGATGTTTTAAGATGTTTTTCATCATATTATATTGTTGGAAATTACTTGGGTTAGTAATATTGTTGTTGTTTTTTTAGGAATTGATTATTTCCTAGGAGACTTTTAATTGAGTATTAAAGTGATGTATTGATAAAGTTTTGAAGGGTTTTTAATTAATCTTAAGTGCTGGAAATAGTTTCTAAGTACTACTTTTGATGTTTTATAAAGAGGGTTTAATCACCCATTAAAAAGGAGAGGAGTTTATTGAAGGTGATTTCTAGATAGTAAAGTGGCATACCAATTTGTTTATTCAAGGTATGTATGATTTACGAAACCTTGCCTTTAGAAGCATGTTTAGGAACGAAACAAGAACTTAGTGTCATGTATAGAGAAGACTGGGAATAATTGTTTGGTTATACATTGTGATTTCTGTATGATGTGCACTATTTTACTTTGCAAATATTATTTATGCATTAACTTTGCAAGATGTGCTTAGAGGCAAAGGTATATGAATATGTAGAACAATTTATTTATTACTCATTCATGATTATTGAAACAAAATGAGTAAAGGAAGAATTCAAGTCTTAGAAGATGAGGTTAAGGTTTTGGGGTGCCTTATGCACTCAAGGTGTTTATACACCGAGGTAGTTAAAGGAATAAATATTAAATGTTTCTTGTCATTAATAAATCAAGAATTGAAATTGGAAAGTTGTATTACTTGATTGAATTGATATTGGATTGATTGTATTATTTGCATATGAGTCATCACCAAGTCTAAACTTGTAAATCACGTAAAGTGCAAGATGGATGAGAAATAAAAATATGGATTGGTGCACATCTAGAGTAATGACAATCAGGGGTTGGGGTACACGGGGTAATAGTCGTGCACTTTTCTCGAGGACGTCTGATCTACGAGTCTCTTATTTCAAATACTTTTCAAAACTAGGAGTTAGCTGAGAACTCATACTAACTACGATCACGGAGTCGCGCCTGTGGTCATTGGATGTTTATTGATGTTTCCGAAAGCAGGCATGGGGTTTTTCTTTTATTGATGTTCCAAATGGAGCATGGGTTGGAGTACCTTGTCTATTGCTTAATCCAATGAAATAAATAAATAAATGAGTTAGCTACTATCAACTAGTGAAGTCTTAATAAAATTGATAGTTGAGTCGTGTGTTGAGTCTATAATTTAATGATGCATGATGTTTAATTATTACTAGCATGTTAGGGATTTCTTAATTTATATCGCAGCTTGTATGTACTTAGCTTTGCTGATTGCGTGCTTTTGTGTGTGTCTTTCTTAGGTCATGGCCTTCGCCTTTCAATGACCCTGTAATGATCCAATCTTTACGCTTGTAATATTAGGGAGCAGACTCATCACAGGTGTTTACATAGTTTGGACTTGCATCAAGGTGGTGGGATTTTGAGTGGAGAGTTGATTGTTCGCAGCTTATTTCTTTTCATAAGTTTGAATTTATTTAAACTCTGGGTTTATTTATTTACTACGTTTGTGGGGTTTTGAATAAGGGCCTTAATGGTTCCAAGTTGTAAGATTTAATTTGGTTTTATTTGTTGGTTTTGGAACTTATTTATAACTGATTTAGTTTTTCCGCTGCTAATTTTTTATATAGCCTTAACGTTTGAACACGTGGCAATAGCACGCCAATAATTCTCTTGGATTTTGTTCAGGGTATTTACAGGTTTTAAGAGAGAATTATTGGGGTGTTACATGGACGTAACGATGAGGCAGATAATAGAGTTTCGAAATGAGGTCAAGGATCTCAAGGCCAAGCTCGAGCCCCTATAAGAGGCAGATATAAAGGTTAATGGGCTTAAGGAAACTGTCCGTAAGTAGAAGAGTCGGCTGGAAAACCAGGAGCCTCAACTTAGGAAAAAATATAAATTCTAAGGTGAGCAAGACAAGGAAGACCTAGTCAAACAAATGATGGAAACATTTGATGCGAGCAATGATGAATTCAATGCCCAACTTTTGAAGCAGTTCGAGGAGGCGGTGCTAGACGAGGCCAGGATTTAGTCATCCGACTCTAATGGGGATTCGTCCTCTGGGAAAGATTAGGAGGAGGAGGACAAGAAAAATGATGAGCAGCCGCCTGGGGGCAACAAGGATGATGCGGTTGCAATGCTAAAAACCTTTAACCTGATACTTAAGCTTTTACAATTCTTTCTGCGGCCGAGTGGCCATTAATCATGTTTCGGCTTGTGTGCCGAATAACATTTTTTCTTTACCGACCAAGGGGTCGGGTAATTCAACAATTTCTGCCGGTTGTACCGGTTAACTTTTACAATCGTCCATACGGGCGGCTGGTTAATTAATGATACATCTGGGTATGTGGCCAGCTTTTTATCATATTGATATTTTTTGCCTTAAAACTTTTAAAGCTTTCGCATTTGTTTGGTATGCATAGATTTAAGCTAAGTATTTAACTTTCCTGTATACTATGCTATTGTTTGTTGTACCGGATGTCGTTACCCCTGGTCGGATGCTTTCTTGGTTTCTAAGTCAATCAATCACCATGATGATTGCCCCAAAATAAGCAGATGGGTAAGTTTTAATTTTTTTCCGGCCATTAACCTCGCTAAGTTGTTTAAAAACAAACTCTAAGTCGCTAAGTTAAATTTTGGTCATCTACATTGCCCTATAGCTACGACATACGATTTGCTGACACTTGTATCAAAGCCTCTAATTAAAAGAGTAGCTATTTACCGCTTACTATATAACAACCGGTAATTTAAGCTTTATATGTTTCAATATAGATTAAGTCAAACAGCTGTGAACTCATGTTATTCTAGACAATAGTGTTGGGGTTTGGTGAGTCTGACTCACCGCGGAAACAAACCCAAAAACAAGACCGCACTCGCAATAAATAAAACCATAAACATAATTAAATTAATCACAAGATTAAGACAAGCTAATTACCTTTGACGCGTGCTTCGCTCCAAAATGAGCCTCATACTTGAAAGCTTCAAGTCCCGCTCACACGGAGACCTCCAACGAAGTCCACCCGCACCAACAAAACCGACTAGGTCCAATGTCTTGGGGTTAGCAAGACCCGACCAATAAAACCCGAGTAATTATATTGAGTTCAAAGGTTTTCACTAATTGTGATGCCTTTTTCAACTCTTACTCAAGCATCATTCCCAGTGCCCATACTTGGGTATTTATAGGAAATGATGGGAGTATCATTTACTCTCCCATCAATGTGGGATAGTATGATTTTTCCATTTTATTTTAAAGCTAAAATAAAATTAATAATCAAGCTAGTAATAAATCAACAAGTGCCAAGCTCATGTGAGTGGTTAGGTGAGGATCACTTGGAGAAGGGGGGACCAAACTTGCTCCCCACTCCCTCTCCCATAACCGGCCACCTCACACCACACACACTCAAGGACCACTAGCCACATGGCACCCAACCTTGGGCACCAGGGCAACCAAGGTGGGCTGCCATGTGCTGCTGTCCGTGGCAGCCACGCCCAGCAGGCCCAGCACTCGCATGCGGGCTGCCAGGCGCTGCTGGCCAGCAAGCCTAGCATGCTTGTGCGGGCTGCTGCTGGCCTTGTGCCTTGGCCAGCGCTACTAGGCAGCAAGCAATGGCCTAGCCATGCTGCTGCTAGCTGTGGCGAGCTGACGCGCCTAGCGTGCTAGCTGCTGCAGCTTGTTGCGGCATGGCTTGCTAGCCATTGCGCGCACAAGGCTGTGTCTAGCATGCTAGCACGCACTAGGCAGCGCCTAGCCTTGCGATGCTAGCATGGGTGCGCTAGCACGCACCAGCTAGCCTAGGCTCGCCTTGGTGCGCATGCTAGCCACCATGCTAGGCCATACGCTCTTAGCACTCGGTTTGCTTGGGCATTCCGATGCTAGGGGTATTTTGGTCTTTTGTTGATTTATTACTATTTCTCATCTCGTCTTTAACTATTTTTCGACTCGACTTCCGACGCTCGGTTTCGACGCTCTAAGCTCGAATTTCCGACGTCTAAATAAACATTACTCGGTCGACTCATTAATTCCTTCCGAATTAATTCGTCGGTTCGGTTTGTTGAATGCTTGGGTGTGACCCGAAGGGTTCAGTCAAGATTAAGCTATAATATTAATTATTCATTAATATTACTGATCGGAAGTGGCCTCCACCCAGGCATTCCGATCACTTGACCTCACTGAATATATTAGCTTTCTAATAATTCTGAACCTACTAACGGAATAGTACACTTATTCAAAGGACACCATTCCTTCCAATCTCCCACTTGTCCTTCCGGACAAGTGCGCATTTTGTGTACAGCCTTTTTCCTATGTCGCTTAATGTCTCTTCATGAACTATAAGGTAAGATTTATTTTGTCATCCTTATTACGTTCAGAAGTGTTTCCCGATTCCGAGTCCGACTGTCAATAAACAGATGAGTTCTAAAATCCATCCGAAAACGGCCATGCATTTTACAGTCTCGCTCTACGAGAGGCCTTGTATACAACAAAGTCATCTTCCCTATTTTAGTAGGGGGATATTCCCAGTCTTGTAATGTAGCTCATCTGACTGAGAGGACCTAGTCGCCCGAGTGTTGCCGTTATAATCCCCTATTACGGCAGACGTTTGACAACATCAAAGCGAACTAGTACTCAAACAAGAGAACTCACAATACTCATGGTTGAGGAAATAGGTTCCGATAGCCATAATGAGAAGTATACTTATGACAAATTTTTTTAATTTCTTAAAGTATTCTCATAGTTCGATCCAGTATGGTTCTAAACCAATACCTGTGCAAATGATTTATGACAATCATGTCCTTGTAGCACATGAAACGGTGCTATAAATCAAACTACACACTAATCTCAATCGATCATTAATCGTCCATCGTTTAAATGACCTTGATTAGGGATAATTTTCGATTATAATATTCAATGTTCACTTAATAGGTGTTTCCTTACCAAGACTGGTCTTGATACCCTATTTTGAATATTCTCAGAATCGAATGGACTCATTATTTAATCCTAAACCACAATTAAATAGCATAACGGAGTAATAAAATATTGCATGAAATTTTATATTACTCCAAAACTTGAATGGTTTTCCTTAGCGTCTTACATTAATTTTTCTCAAAATAAACTAAAACACTAAACAACGAAATCAAATCCAATCTCCTACATGCTTGATTCCCATTGCCTCAATGTGCTTGTTATGCTTCACTTGAGGCAAAGGTTTAGTAAGTGGATCGGCTACATTGTCATCCGTTCCAACTTTGCAAATTCTGATTTCACCCTCTGATTTCCATTCTCGAATCATGTGAAATCGCCGCTTGACATGTTTTACCTTCTGATGTTCCCTAGGCTCTCTGGCCTGAGAAATAGTTCCATTTTTGTCACAATAGAGGGCTATTGGACCCTTCATAGAGGGTACAACATCAAGTTCACCAACGAACTTACGAATCCAAACAGCCTCCTTAGCTGCTTCAGCAGCTGCTAAGTATTCGGCTTCAGTTGTAGAATCTGCAGTTGTACTCTGCTTTGCGCTCTTCCAACTAAATGCCCCTCCATTTAGACAGAACACATATCCAGATTGCGATTTAAAATCGTCTCAGTCTGTCTGGAAGCTTGCGTCGGTATAACCTTCCACAACTAAATCCTCTGCACCACCATACTTACTGATTGGTACTTTAGGATATTTTTTGCCGCAGTCCAATGCGCCTCTCCTGGGTCTGATTGGTAACGGCTCGTAGCACTCAAGGAATACGATACATCTGGCCTAGTACATATCATGGCATACATGATCGATCCAATAAGCGAAGCATATGGAATCTGATTCATTCTTACCCACTCATCAGGTGTCTATGGACACTGCTTCTTGCTTAGGGTTATGCCATGTGACATTGGCAGGTGACCTCTCTTGTCCTCTTCCATGCCAAATCGAGCAAGTACCTTATCAATATAAGTACTCTGACTCAATCCAATCATCCTTTTTGATCTATCCCTATAGATCTTGATGCCTAGTATGTGCTGAGCCTCTCCCAAGTCTTTCATTGAGAAGCACTTTCTAAGCCAGACCTTTACAGACTCTAACAACAGAATGTTGTTTCCAATGAGCAATATGTCATTGACATATAAGACTAGGAAGGCGATGTCACTCCCACTGACCTTCTTGTAAACACAAGATTCTTCTGGATTCTTGATAAAACCAAACTTACTGATGGCTTCATCGAATCGCAGATTCCAACTTCTGCTTGCTTGCTTTAATTCATAAATGGACTTCTTAAGCTTACAAACTTTCCTAGCATTGTTTTGGTCGACAAAACCTTCAGGTTGTGTCATATACACAGTTTCTTCCAAATAACCATTAAGGAAGGCGGTTTTGACGTCCATCTGCCATATTTCATAATTGTAATATGCAGCAATCGCTAGGAGGATCCGAACGGATTTAAGCATTGCGGCTGGTGAAAAGGTTTCATCGTAATCAATACCATGAACTTGTCTGTAACCTTTTGCCACCAATCTAGCTTTGTAAATGAATACATTTCCATCTTTGTCGGTTTTCAACTTGAAAATCCACTTACATCCGATAGGTGTATAACCTTCGGGTAAGTCAACCAAGTCCCAGACTTGATTTTCAAACATGGAATCCATTTCAGATCTCATGGCCTCTTGCCATTTAGCAGAGTCGGTGCTTGCCATCGCTTGCTTGTAGGTTGCCGGTTCATCTCCATCCATAATCAGGATGTCCTGATTCTCGGTTAATACTAAACCAAGATATCTATCAGGTTGAGATCTCGGCCTCTGAGACCTACGTAGGGTAATGGATTGAGTATTTATATTGTCGGTTCGACTTTGCACATTTTGATCATTTTGACCTGCGTCAACAGATGCTGTTTGAGCACTTTGACTGTCATTATGATTTTGTTGCTCATCCTCACGAACTTCTTCGAGTTCGATTTTCCTTCCACGTGTCATTTTGGAAAGGTGCTCCTTCTCCAAAAAGACACCATCGCGAGCAACAAACACTTTGTTCTCCGATTTGTTGTAGAAGTAATACCCTTTGGTTTCTTTTGGGTAGCCCACAAAGTAAACCTTGTCAGATTTGGGATGAAGTTTGTCAGAAATCAATTTCATGACATATGCTTCGCATCCCCATATCTTTAGAAAAGATAACCTAGGAGGTTTCTTCGTCCATAATTCATATGGAGTCTTTTCTACAGCTTTTGATGGAGCACGGTTCAGTGTTAGTACCGCAGTTAGAAGTGCGTGTCCCCAGAAATAGATAGGAAGATCACTAAGACCCATTGTTGATCGTACCATGTCTAACAAGGTTCGATTTCTCCTTTCAGATACTCCGTTCCATTGTGGAGTTCCTTGAGGTGTCAATTCTGAAAGTATATCCTTTTCTTTCAGATGGTCATCGAATTCTTGGCTCAAGTATTCACCACCTCGATCCGATCGAAGGGCTTTGATTTTCTTGCCAAGCTGATTTTCAACTTCACTCTGAAATTCTTTGAACTTTTCAAATGATTCAGATTTATGCGACATGAGGTAGACATAGCCATATCTACTATAGTCGTCTGTGAAAGTGATGAAATATCGATGTCCATTTCTTGTGGTTGAGCTCATTGGTCCACATACATCGGTATGTATAAGACCCAATAAGTCACTTACCCTTTCTCCCAACTTGGAGAATGGTTGTTTAATCATCTTGCCTAATAGACATCCCTCGCAATTCTCAAACGATTCTAAATCGAAAGAGTCAAGAACACCTTCTTGTAGAAGTTTCTTGATGCGTTTGATGTTGATGTGGATAAGACGACAATGCCACAAGTAAGTCTGATTTGACTCTATGGTCTTAGCTCTTTTGGTATCATTATTCACATTATAAACTTGTTTGTCTAAAGAAAGCACATAAAGGCCATTTTCAGAATGTGCAATACCATATAAAACATTATCGAAATAAAACGAACATTCTTTGTCCTTTACTCGAAATTCAAAACCTTTGGCGTCCAACGCCGAAATTGAAATAATGTTTTTGGTAATGTTAGGAACATAATAAACATTATCGAGTTCCAAAACTAGCCCGGTGGGCAAAGACAAACTGAGAGTTCTTACGGATACGACACCAATTCTGGCTCCATTGCCGACCCGGAGTTCAATCTCTCCCTTCTCTAGACTTCTAGCGTTCCTTAGTCCCTGAGAATTGGAACAAAGGTGTGAGCCACATCCGGTATCTAATACCCATGATGTTAAGCTAGTGAAGTTAAATTCTATAACGAATATACCTGATTCAGAAGCAACGGTTCCGTTCTTCTTATCTTCCTTGAACTTGAGGCAATCTCTCTTCCAATGTCCCTTCTTCTTACAGTAGAAATATTCGGAATCAGATTTAGAAGACGCTACCTTCTTATCCTAGGTAGCTTTAGAATTAGGCGGAAAATTTTTCTTCTTACCTTTCCCCTTAAAGCCTTTCTTCTTCTTGCCCGAAAATTTGAACGGCTTTCCCTTTTTAATCATGAGCATATCAGGCTTTCCCTCATCCTTGAGCGTTTGCTCAGCTTGCTTCAACATACCATGAAGCTCGGTGAGGGTTTTCTCCATGATGTGCATATTATAGTTCATCTTGAACTGATCATAGCCTTTGTGCATCGAGTGGAGAATGATGTCAATTGCCATCTCGGTTGAATACCCCGCATCAAGCCTTCCCATGTTTTCAAACAATCCAATCATCTTGAGTACATGTGGGCTGACTGGCTCTCCTTTCTTGAGCTTGCTCTCAAGGATCTGCCTGTGGGTTTCAAACCTTTTAGTTTGGGCCTGCTCTTGGAACATATTCTGCAATTCAGAAATGATCTCAAAAGCCGTCTCTTTTTCAAAGAAAGTCTTTTGAAGCTCAGGAGACATTGTGGCCAACATGATGCATTTGACATCTCGATTGGCACTTTGCCATCGATTTAGGGCAGCTTGAGTCACCTCCTCATTGGGAGCTTCGGGCATTTCCTCATCAAGGACATATTCCTTTTGCTCTTTCATGAGAACAATTCGCAAGTTCCTTTGCCAATCAAGAAAATTTGGCCCACTCAGCTTCTCCTTGTCGAGAATTGAGCGTAACGAGAATTGGTTGTTTGAGTTATTTGAAGACATGATTCTACAATTGAAAGAATTTGAAATGAAAAACCATTCATTATACTTAAATAAGATTTAATTCATGCATTTTAATCAAACTTATTTAAAACGTCTTATTCACACATTAAAGATTGTTCCCATTTTAGGTGAGAATAAGTCGATTCCAAGATCCAAAGAAACAAAGAGTGGTTAAGCATGCTTTGGCTTGTCTTAACACTCAATCTCCTAAGGTAAGAAACGCTTTGCTAACGGCTCCAAGCCACTCTTGGTTGAATAAATCGTCGCATCCAATGCTCTCTAAACAATTTATTCACTTTGCCACGACATGTTCGGACTCCATCACTCATATCGTTGAGTATAACCAAAACCACCTTGCATACCCGGTATGCCTTACGTTCCTTGGAGAAGTAGTGATGCCTCGCTTTGGCGTAGCCCACCACTACCCTCGTTCGGTTGGTAAGTGTGTTTTGGAATGGCAAGTTTTACTCAATATTTTAGGGACCTAGGGTTTCTATGTTGGTTGATTTAAGTGAACTTAATTAATCATCTCAACATTCGAAATCCTAAACATGCATCTAACATATAATTCATATATATATAAACATAAATATATATCGAAAACATAAATAGAGATGCATTTGGCAACTAGCATGACCCCTTGAGGTCTTCAAGTCTTCAAAAGGTCTTCATTTGCAACTTCATGGCTTTGTCTTCTAAGAACCCCATCTTCAAGACTTGACCAAAATATTACAATTGCTAGTATCTACGATTAGGACTAATCTAAATATTAAGGTACAAAAATACTCAACAGTTCGCAGACCGTATTTAGATTTACAAAAATACATCACGGATCACAGTCCGTATTTTCTATCCTAATCGGGCCCCACTAGTTTCCATTTCATAAAACCTGTGGGAGAATTTACATTCCATTCATCCATTCACTATCTGTGAATGACCCTTGCATTTTACTACGATAAACAAGTAACAATGCATAAAACGCGCGAGAACTAGTAACTAATCTAGGTGGTTAATCCAATTAACACGCCTAATTAAACTAGTCAAAGTTTTTTTAACCGGTTATGGTAATAACTTAGGGACGCTCCCACTCAATTCCGCATCCAACTTAACTAATCCAATTAATTAAGTCGGTGAACCCAAATATTTGCCAAAAGTAATTTTGCAAATGTCGCTCAAACCCGAGGCCTAGCCTCCAAAATTTTTAATTAAATAAACAAAATAATTAAAACGACAATTTAAGAAAAATTACGAATTCCAAAATGTCTAAGTGCCTTGCACTAAGACTTGGAGTCCAAAAAAATACCCTTATTTACATATTAAGCAACGCTAAAATTAACTTTAAAATAGCATCGCCTTAATAACCCGGGGTTGTTGTGCCAATTATGGGATTGTACGTACCGTACAACAAGCACGTAGTATGCCCATGCGCACCCCCCAACACCAAGCATGCATGTGGGCTGCTTGTGCTCGCATGCGCTACGCCCAGCCCAGCCAAGCGTAGCAGCACGCACAGCGCGCACAACATTATGTTGCTGCTGCGCCATGCTGCTGCTTGCTGCTGGCAGCGAGCAGCAGCCCACGCCCTTCCTCGCACACACAGACGCACAGCACCACACACCTAAGAACGAAGCGCCCAACAGCCTCGGCAGCCACATATGGGTTGCGTGAGCAGCCCAGCTGGCCGAGAGCTAGCTCGGGGCTCTTAGGCCTCATGTTGCATGCTAATGCTTCGAAAATTATCGATTTTTGTGTGTGACATTATAAATCAATTCTAAATTAAATTTAGAATCAATTTTGAGGAAAAATGAAAAATAACAAGTCCAAACTTAAATAATTCATCCAAATGCAATTAACCAAATTTATTTCCAAGAACCATTCTTTAATAAAATTGGTTTAACTTGGTGTAATAAAATAAATTAGGGCAATTCTCACTATTAATTTAATCACTTTAAATTAATCTTGAGATTTTGACAAAATAAAAGGGAGTTGGAAAAATGAACATAAGTTCAATAAAGACTCCAACTTTAATACTTGTGACTCCATGAAAAAATTATATCTTCCAATATGAAGATAAATCAATTTCAATCACAAGTTTTAAACTTTATGATTCCAATCAACTAAAAAATGATTAAATCAACAAAGTTTAACCAAAATTCATGGAATTTAGTAACTCAAAGTTTCAATCACTTATCATAAATAAATATTGAATCTTTAGTACTTGGAAGCAACAAAGAACAACAATTTCACACGTAATGCAATTAATCTGCAATTATGTGAAAAAATAAAACCAAACTTTCAAGCACCAATTACTACCAAGTAATCATGCTTAAAGTGGTCTAAAATTGCATATAAATAAAAGAAAGAACCAAATTCATAACCACCACAAATATGCAATCAATTTTTAAGGTTAGAAAGACTTAAAATTTTTCGTCAAAACGAAAAAATCTCTCGAAAAATGCATTTCCGGTTGTTTTTTGGCTAAAAACAGAGTCCTGAAGGGAAAAACCATTTCCAGAATGTCTTTTCCACCCAAAATTCACTATTTTTGGGTCGAAATCTGGGTTCGGGAGCTGAAGACAACTCTAATACGAGGTAAATTGGAAAAACGAGTTACTAATCTAATTAGCAACTTAAAACCAGAAAAATTAAGCCATAAAAACACCTTGAAAATATTATGATTTTAAAAATAAACGAGCGAGGCTCCGATACCGCTGTTGGGGTTTGGTGAGTTCGACTCACCGCGGAAATAAAAACCCAAAAACAAGACCGCACTCGCAATAAATAAAACCATAAACATAATTAAATTAATCACAAGATTAAGACAAGCTAATTACCTTTGACGCGTGCTTCGCTCCAAAATGAGCCTCATACTTGAAAGCTTCAAGTCCCGCTCACACGGAGACCTCCAACGAAGTCCACCCGCACCAACAAAACCGACTAGGTCCAATGTCTTGGGGTTAGCAAGACCCGACCAATAAAACCCGAGTAATTATATTGAGTTCAAAGGTTTTCACTAATTGTGATGCCTTTTTCAACTCTTACTCAAGCATCATTCCCAGTGCCCATACTTGGGTATTTATAGGAAATGATGGGAGTATCATTTACTCTCCCATCAATGTGGGATAGTATGATTTTTCCATTTTATTTTAAAGCTAAAATAAAATTAATAATCAAGCTAGTAATAAATCAACAAGTGCCAAGCTCATGTGAGTGGTTAGGTGAGGACCACTTGGAGAAGGGGGGACCAAACTTGCTCCCCACTCCCTCTCCCATAACCGGCCACCTCACACCACACACACTCAAGGACCACTAGCCACATGGCACCCACCCTTGGGCACCAAGGCAGCCAAGGTGGGCTGCCATGTGCTGCTGTTCATGGTAGCCACGCCCAGCAAGCCCAGCAGGCCCAGCACTCGCATGCGGGCTGCCAGGCGCTGCTGGCCAGCAAGCCCAGCATGCTTGTGCGGGCTGCTGCTGGCCTTGTGCCTTGGCCTGCGCTGCTAGGCAGCAAGCAATGGCCTAGCCATGCTGCTGCTAGCTGTGGCGAGCTGGCGCGCCTAGCGTGCTAGCTGCTGCAGCTTGTTGCGGCATGGCTTGCTAGCCATTGCGCGCACAAGGCTGTGTCTAGCATGCTAGCACGCACTAGGCAGCGCCTAGCCTTGCGATGCTAGCATGGGTGCGCTAGCACGCACCAGCCAGCCTAGGCTCGCCTTGGTGCGCATGCTAGCCACCATGCTAGGCCATAGGCCCTTAGCACTCGGTTTGCTTGGGCATTCTGATGCTAGGGGTATTTTGGTCTTTTGTTGATTTATTACTATTTCTCGTCTCGTCTTTCACTATTTTTCGACTCGACTTCCGACGCTCGGTTTCGACGCTCTAAGCTCGAATTTCCGACGTCTAAATAAATATTACTCGGTCGACTCATTAATTCCTTCCGAATTAATTCGTCGGTTCGGTTTGTTGAATGCTTGGGTGTGACCCGAAGGGTTCAGTCAAGATTAAGCTGTAATATTAATTATTTATTAATATTACTGATCGGAAGCGGCCTCCACCCAGGCATTCCGATCACTTGACCTCACTGAATATATTAGCTTTCTAATAATTCTGAACCCACTAACGGAATAGTACACTTGTTCGAAGGACAGCATTCCTTTCAAATAGGTAGGGCTGTTTGTTTATGGTTTATAGAGAAATATACCACCCAAATGGGATATGCTCTTTGCGAAAAAATTTCCTGGATGGGCGTCCCCGAATTTCAAACTCATGTTGGAGCAGACGTTTACTAATTAATATAATCTGGCCTTAAGGCCTCGTTAGGCATCCTTTAACGAATGCGCAGCCGTTAAGTATTTGGACTTAACTTATTTAGATATGTGAAATCAGACCGTCTACTCATTGTACAGACGACATTTTATCCTGCCATTGGCCTCATATTGTAGGTTTTACAGGCGGTATTCCCAATAAGAGACGTTTGTAATAAACAATATAAACAGTGTAAGAAAAAATAAAAAGCAATTTTTTCATTAATAGACTTTTCATTTTACAGAAAATTTACAAGGCTTAGAAGTAGTACTTTTTTAAGTTGTCCTCGTTCCAAATTTTGGCTAGGTGCCTTTTGTCTGCTGTTTCCAGCCGGTAGGTACCACCTCTTACTTCCTCACGGATATAGTAGGGGTTTTTCCAATTGGGTGTTAGCTTGCCTTTCTCATTAGCCTTACCAGTTAACTATATCTTTTGTAACACAGAGTCTCCTACTTTCATAAGTCGTTTGTGTACTCTTCTTTTGTAGGCTTTCATCATTCTCATACAGTAGATCTCATGACGCAAAGTGGAATTACCCCTGCGTACTGGGAGTAAGTCTAATGCTAGCCACATGGACTCCCACTTCGCCTCTTCATCATGTAGCATGACTCGGAGAGTCGGTTCATAGTGCTCAATAGGCAGAATGGCCTCTGCACCATACACCATGTGAAATGGGGTCTCACTAGTCTCCCCCTTTTAGTTGTTTTGATGGCGCATAGGATATGATTCAACTCCTTTGCCTAGGCCGCCAGCTCTTTCAATTTTCTTTTTGATGTCGTCTGAGATTAGTTTGTTGAAGGCTTCAACTTGGCCATTTGCTTGGGGTCGGCCGAATAATGCAAAATAATGTGAGATCCTTTGATCTCCCAACCAATTCTTAAGTTGAGGCGTCTCAAACTAAGGACCATTATCAAAAACCATGGACATAGGTACCCCAAACCGGGTGATGATATTCTTCCAGATAAAGGAGATGACATCCTTTGTCTTTATGTTTTTTATCGCCTCTGCCTCTACCCATTTTATGAAGTAATCGACAGCAACTAAGATGTACCGTCGTCCGCCTGGCGCGGGAGTTATGGTCCAAGGATGTCCATGTCCCATTTAGCGAATGGAATTGGACTATGAATGGCTGTCAGATTAGTGGTTGACGGTGGATAGCTTCCCAAACCGTTGACACTTGTCACACTTCTTCACCATTGTCATGACGTCTGCCTCGAGAGTAGGCCAAAAGTAGCCTGTCGCCTGGTCCTAACTACTAATGACTTGCCGCCTATATAAGAGGCACAGTAGCCCGAATGTACTTCCTCAAGAACTTCATGCCCCTTTTCAAGGGTGATGCACTTCAAAGAAGGCTTAAGCTAGAAAACCCTTTTTAAAGAGCTCTTCATTTTTTATCTCAAAATTTGCCGCACACTTTTTTAGTATGGATGCTTCTGGAGCCGAGTCTAGCAAGGTACCGTCTAGTAGATAGGCCCGGATGCCATCCATCCAGGTTGAGCTTCAGTCAAGTATTCCAATGGGATCTTCATCAATAATACTTCATTTTTCCACTACTTCCTAGAAGAATAGCCGAGGCGTATCACATGAGGCAGATGATGTCAGTTTTAACAGAGCATCCGCCTGATTATTCTCGGACCTGGGCACTTGACTCAGATTGAATTCTTTAAGTGTCCCAGCTTCAAGGTATTTGCTCATAGTCGGATTGGTGGCCTCATAGTCACCATGGTATTGGCTAACGACCAATTGTGAATCAAAATAGGCGTCAATTTTTGTCGCCCTGCTGCCTTACACATGCGGATGCCGGCTAGCAAGGCTTCGTACACTACCTCATTAAATTATTTTAGGCCTGGAACTTGAACCGTAGTGCATACTCATACTTGTCCCTTTTAGGATATTGGCATATAATGCTTGCACCACAGCCGTTCATGGTAGAGCTCCCGTCAACATACACTTTCCAAACTTGATTAGGACTTTTCGGAGCATCCGGCCTTGTCATTTCGACAATGAAGTCGCCAAACATCTGGCCCTTCATTGCCTTCCTCGGTTCGAAAGTGATTTCAAGACTTTGCATTTCAATAGCCCATTTGAGCATTCTACCGGATGACTCCAAGGTCGTCATTGGCCGCTTGAGAGGTTGGTCTGTATAGACCACGACCGGATGTTCCAAGAAGTAAGGCTTCAACTTCTTGACAATCATGTAAAGAGAAAGACCAAAATTTTCAACCTTAGGGGGTACCACAACTCAACATTTCTAAGTACATGGTTAATAAAATAAACCAAGAGCTGGATGCCATCTCTCTAAGCAAGGAGAACAGCACTAAGGGCATGATCTGAAACGGCTAAATTAACCAGATTATAATTGACAAAAAGATTAATTAACAACGCTTTTTTTCTATAAAACACAGCGTTTGTAAAGCGCTATTGAATATATGCGCTGCTAAAACAATTATAGCGCTTAAGTTAAGCGCCATTAATAGTATTGAATTTAGCAGCATTGAATATAAAACGCTATTAAATCAATAAAAATGGTGGGAAGGTTGATGATATTCACAATTAATTTATTTTGAATTAAAAAATAGCATTTATTAGAAAGCGCTGTTAAATATTTTAAATTCAAAATCTATATAATGCATTAATTATAATTATTAATAAATATGTAGCTAAACAAATCAGTACAAACTAACTAAGATCTAGAACAGAACTAAGTTTAGTTTCCCAAATGAAATAAATGTCTTAATGTCTCATAAAATACAAATAATATCAATAGTCATCTTTCGTAACACTCTCCAAGAAAGGGAAAAAAGTACAGTACGGTATATGTCAATTCAAAAATTTACATACCCTAATTTAAATGACTACAACATTCTTAAATTAAAAATTTATGGCCTATTACAAATTAAAATACATGGTGAATCAACCAAATATTCACATGAGAAGAACATGACGTGCCCATTGAGTTCTGATTTCATCAATATGGTCTTGACCATACCTTGAGACATTGCAATCATGAAAGTACTGCAAAATATAAAATAAGACCGGACAAAAAGAATATATAAAATAAGAATTTTAATTAACATAATAAGTATCAAATGTAGGCATATTAAATTTAAAACAAAGAAAAGGTCATACATGTTCAAAAATTTGGGTTTGCTTATGGTCAATGATCTCTTTCATAAATCTCATAACGTAATATCCACAATCAATGCCATTATTTTGTCGTGGGCACTGCATAATCATGACAAAAAGAAAAATAATCATAAATAATTTCAAAAAATGTAAAATATAACAAAAATTACAGTCATACAACATACTTGTATCTGCAGTGGGTGCTCATTTTAATCTTCTATAACAATCCTTTTTCACTTCGAAAACCAAAGAGTGCTCTACACAACAAGAAAATTGCAATAATTAACCATTGCATTTTACACATGATTATGTCACCTTGAAAATTGCATTAATTAACCTTTGCATTTCACACTTTATTTCAAGTAACAGATCGATGATGAGATGACCATTGTAGATGAAATAAAAGACGCTACACTATACTTATGTCCTTATTTATACATTTCCCACATAATTCTCCAACTCCGTAACATTTTTGCCAGACATAACAACTACATCAGTTGCACAACTCAAGGCAACATGGTATTGTCTGCACTCCTATGGTATATAATTGCACAACTCAACGAGGCATCTTCTTACCAAATTGTTCGTTAGAAAACCATTAGAAATCTAGGAGTAAACTTACATTCCAAAACTTAAGAAAACAGCATCTTTCAAATTTTGTGGAACTTTGTGCCAGTGTGGGTAAATGATTGGAACATTTTTGTGGATACTAGCTCCCCAATAACTCATCAGTTTATCACTATAATCCCCAATAAGCTGACCATTGGCATTCCACTAAACATTGAATCTCACACCCCTATTTCTAGCTCAAACCAATGATGTCATTCTAGTTGCACCTCGACCTGTATCCTTTTTACCTTTATAAGTAGGATGACCATTTGCATCATTATTTTCATCATCACCATGCTCATGATTGATATGTAAAGAAGCCATTATCCTGGGACATGAGATATATATATTAGTAAGTTTAAACATGTTAATTGATGTATTTCCTGTTCATACAAAGATAAAATAAAAGATACAATTAGCTTGAAATTACATTAGATATAATCCACTAAGAAAGATGCATCACTGAGTACCATTCAAATGCAAACAAATTTAGGAGTTAGTTCTTCCTTTATCAACAAAATCAGTTCAAACACACCGAAATGAAGCATATCATCACACCATATTCTACTTCACTAGAATATACATATAATTTTTATTTATTTACTTTTACTACTACTACATTTCCAAAGTTCAACGGTATGATATTATTTTTAAGTAATTCTTTAATAAAGGAATCACATAAGATGATTATTCATTTTTAAATCTTATTGTGACATGAAATGATAATTAAAATCACATTAAAAATATGTACATATTTGTAATATAAAATTAAAAGACTGGGGGCTAAGAGGGAAAAACAGATGGTTGTGTGATTACCAAATTATTGCTTTTTTCTCTTTTTTCCCTTTTAAGTACTTGAGTTTGATGCATTTTTGACCCAGATACCCTCTCCATGATCAACTCTTATGTATGCCTCATTCTCCACTACATTGTTGCTAAATCAATGAGATTGTAATGAGAATGAAGGGTCTTCTAGGTCATCTATATCTTGGTCTCCAAACACATTTCTTTTATTTGATGACAAAACAACATGTCTCATTTTATTTGCCGGGTCAGTCACATAAAAAACTTGCTTTGCTTGTGAAGCAAATATGAATGGCTCCTCCTTATAACCCACTTTTGTAAGATCAACAATAGTGAACCCTGGGTTCTCAAAATTCACACCATTATTGTGATCAACCCAATTACAACTGAAAATCGAAATTTGAAATGTCCTATAATCCAATTCCCATATGTCGTGGATGACTCCATAATAAGTCATATCTGCATATACTGGGTTTTTATCTTTTCCACTAGAGATATGCATAGCTTGGGCTAACACCGACACCCCACTATTCTGCATAGTGGTTTCTTTGTCCCTGTCCTTTGTGTAAAAAGTATACCCGTTGATTTGATAACCAGAATATGATAAAACCTCAAAACAAGAACCCCGAGATAGCCATTTTAGTCTGTCAGAAACATTTGAAGGTGACTTAGCTAATTCATCAGCAATTCGAAGTCGAAACCACTCAACGAAAGAGCGATTATGTTCTTTCACTATCCATATTTCAATCTTACGTGGATTTAAATCCCTTAAAAACTCCAAGTGTTCCTTTACATACGGATCAACATCTTCACTATTGTGCAGTACATACAAGTGTGCTCGATGCCTTTTATTGTGTGATAGAGAGACCACTTTTTCCCACTATTCCTCTTCCTTCATACCCTTTTGTATGCCTTGTCTTTGGGATTCCTATTGCATCGACTTTGGAAAGGTACTGACTACAAAACTCAAGAGCTTCTTCAATTAAGGCACGCTCCACAATGAAACCTTCTGGGTGATTCCCACTCATAACATACCCCTTCAAAATTTTCATGAACCTCTCAATCGCATACATATATCTCAGATATGCAGGTCCACATAATCGAACTTCTCTAACCAAATGAACAGTTAAATGAATCATAATGTCAAAAAATGATGGCGGAAAATACATCTCCAACTTACACAATGTAACAACAAGGTCCTTTTGCAAGTCACTCAATTTAAAGGGGTCAATCTCTTTGCTACAAATCTCACTGAAAAATATACAAAGTTTTGTGATAGCATTTCGAACAGCTTTTGGCAAAATAGAGCGAATAGCCATTGGAAGAAGATGCTCCATTAGATTATGACAATTATGTGACTTCAAACCAATTAGCTTCAAGTCTTTCATTTCCACGAGCCTTTTAATGTTTGAAGAATAACTTTCAGGAACCTTAACTCCAGAAAGAAACTCACAAAAAGAAACTTTCTCCATCCTTGATAGAGTGTGGCAGTCAGGTGGGAGATATGTACGATTTGTGCCCTTAACTGGTGCTGGTGACAATTCAAGTCTGATTTTCATGTCAACTAAATCTAGTCTAGCAGCTTCACCATCTTTACTTTTATTCTTTACATTAAGTAAAGTACTTATAAGACTGTCACACACATTTTTTTCAATATGCATCGCATCTAGGAAGTGTCTAATTTGTAAGGTTTTCCAATAAGGAAGGTCAAAGAATCTTGACCTCTTTTTGTAACCAACACTCAGAACATATTTTGCATTCAACTTCCAAACTTGACATTCAAATTCTCCATTTTCTCAAGTATTTGTTCTACTGTTGGCGGCACTGGAAGAGTCCCATCTTCAGAAGTCCCATCAAAAGCTTTTCTCCACCTTCGATATTGATGATTAACTGGCAGAAATTTGCGATTTCAAGGGTAAACAACTTTGCGGGAGTGATTCAAGTAAAATGAGAATGTGTTATTCTAGCATATGGGGCATGCTTCATAGCCTTTAGTAGTATAACCTGCCAAATTTCCATACGCCGGAAAATCATTTATTGTACCAAAAAGCAATGCTTTCAAATTAAATTTTTCATCGCGATAAGCATCATACACCTCTACACCATGCTCCCACATCATCTTCAAATTGTCAATTAAGGGTTCTAAATATACATGACAAGGGAATAAACGCGTCGTCAATTGTCTATCCCTAGATCAAATACAATTTATACAACCTAAACAAACCTAATACGAGTATAAGGCAAGCATAGGGGTCAAACCACAGAGAACGGATAAAAACCACCAAATGTTATTGACAATTAAGCTAGTCCGGAATAGGGGATAAATAAACTAAAGTCTAAAGATGCTAAAACAAGAAATAAAACATTAAGGAAAATGGTTTAGGTATAGCATTCACTTGAACATAAACAAAGGCATAGAAATTGAATTAATTATGAACTAAACATGCTCAAATATCGAAATAAAGGATCCAATCTAGCCGCCTTCCGGGGTCAATTGGCTTCTCCTAACATAGCCTCTATGTTTCCACATTAGAACCATATACTAGGAGGTACTATTAAATAACAATCGATAGTAATGAACCTTAACTAAGTCAACTTCCGTTTCTTGTTAGCAAAGATTCACCTTTAATCAACCAACAATGTGCATTTGCAAGAAGATTAAAGAATATCAAGCATGTTTCGGGGTTTTCTGATGTCCTGCGGGAGAGTTACAATTCCGAGACTGGAACCGAACGCCTGTACCTGCAAAATAACGGAGACTCCTGAGAGCTCCGCCTCCAACGGTCAAGTTAGTACCTGATTAAGGAGTAATTAATACGGAAATTAAAGTAATAAGACCTCTCTAGGTGAGAGTGTTTAATGTTGGTAATCTGCTTTGTTAGCGAGATTAGCCGGTTATTAGTGTTCCGTAATGTTTCTGTTCTTCTCTGTTCTTCAGGTGAGATTAATTGCTCGATCAATTGCCTCTCAATTGCTTGATTGCCTGATGTTTTCTTTTTTCTCTTAATTAATGAGGATTAATTAAGTATTTATAGTCTTGAGAAGCGTGCCACTCTCTAGGTTTAGGGTAAACCTAGGGCTGACCGGGCCTCTAGACAGGATTGGGCCTTGTTGGCCGGTTTTCCCATTTGGCATGGGTGGACACGTGGCGTGCCTCGATTGGTCCGTAGAGGACGTATCTGTGATTGACACGTGGCAGGCTCCTATTGGCCTTCGTGAAGGACACGTGGCGGAACCTGGTTGGTCCACTTGTCAGACGGTGATTGGTGGATAAAAATCCCCTAATCATTTGCCCCTCACAGGTGGCACGTGACTGGTCACGTGTCGCCTGTGACAGGTGTCGCACGGTGACAGGCGACGGCCTGCTACAGGTGTCACCTTGCAAACGACCGAGAGATTTTCCCGCCCAAATTTTGAATTTGGAAGCGACCCTTCGCCTTCTCACTTTGCCTATATAAGGAAGTGCTGACTTCGGTCATTTTCACATTTGAGAACTTTGCGAGAACATTCGGACCCCTGAACTTGCTCTGACATTTCGGACCTTTTCTGCCTACCGCCTGTTCTGACAAGCCGACTGCACCGGATTTCCAGAACTTCATCAACCGTCACTCGTTCAGGTAACTCAGTTCTCTTACTCTTAATTTTCTTTTTATTTTTTGAAATGGCACCACGGAAGCACACGACACGACCTAAGTTAGTGATCAGCCGGTCACCGGGGACGGCTGAATCTAGGACTAGGAGTGCCGCCTGCCCTTTTCTGGACCCATCTTTGCCCTTTATACAAAGTCCGACTGTATCTGTGTCTATGCAGAACGTGATGGCCAGAACAAAAAAGACTGCTATGATATCAAACTCAGACGGCTCCTCCCAAAGGGTGCTCATTAGTGAAACATCTGACCAGGCGCCAGATGTAGAATTGAAACGAGGCGGCTGCCAAGCCGACAGTTCTGAGAGAGGGGCCAAGGTGGTCCCTTCCCATCTTACCGTTGATATGTCTAATTTTCCTCCTGCTCCTTCTAAGGGAGAGGAGGCGGGCCCCTCTGGGAGAGGGGAGGAGTCGTCCTCTTCGGACTCGTCAGAGGACGAGTCTGAGTCCAGCTCTTCTGGCCACAGTTCTCCAGGCTCAGAAGAAAGACATAGCCGCCTACAAGAGGCGAGACTTTCTCATGCAGTTGAGAAGGGGGACAATTGGGCGGAGCCGTCCGCCTCTTACAGAGAGGAAAACGCCCCCTACTACTGCATGGTACCCCGGGGCCGGATCGCAACCATGCAAGACAAAGTGGAGAGCTTTATTGCTAACCACAGAATGGGCCCGGAATTTTTACTGTTCGTGCCGGATCCAGAAGACACTGTCGTCTGGCCGGCTGGTACCAGCTATGATGACGGCTGCTTTGGCTGCTATGTGGCGGCCATCAAAGCTGGACTGCGCTTCCCATTACATCCGGCTGTTCAGCGGATTTTAGATGGGTATGATTTGGGGTTATGGCAGTTAGCCCCCAACTCTTGGGTAAACGTACTCGGCTATGTGGCCGGGTGCGAAATGTACGGGGTGGAGCCAAGCTTTGAGGCTTTCGCCCACATGAACTATCTCAGCCGGACCCCTAAGTCGGGAGGTACCGGCTGGTATCAATTAACAAGCCATAGGGGTTACCTCATGACGAGAGGTAAGGCGAACAAATGGAAGGATTGGCGGAACACCTTCCTTATCATTGAGGGTTCAGACACGGAGCTGAACCAACGCTTTAACAAGTGGAATAGGGATCCGCCTCTTCTTGCAGGCGGCCGCAGCATGCCCCCTGTTCCCCCAAAGGCTAAAAGAGAGATCCTAGATAAAGGACTCTTCAAAGTAGAGACTAGGGTGAACTCTACTTCAGGGGTACGAGAGCAAGTACCCCTAAACTGCGTCCCGAGCTTCAAGTGGCTCTATGACGAGTACTTTTTGGCCGCCTGTGGCCTCAGCAGTCGGTGCTCTAGAGGTAGCCGGCCTGACAAATACTCTGTTTTTTTCACGCCTTGTTTACTTGGGATCTTTACTAACTTTGCTGTTTATTTTTTGCAGCTGACGCCATGAGTAAAATAACAGCATCCAAGACTGCGGCGGCCATGTTGCGGGCCTCTCTCATGCAACAGTCTTGTGCCGACTCCCCCAACAAGGGGGCACCCTTGGTAGGCTTCGAAAACTCTTCCTCTTTTAGAAGTTGTCTTATGCATATACTAACTCTTTTTGTTTTCAGTCTGGCACTCCAAGAGCTTCTTCCTCGCAACAGCCGGACCCCAAGGCCCGGAGGACGACTGTTGCAAGCTCTCCTGGGTCTTCCAGGAAAACAGTGGCGGCTGAGAAGCAGCCGGCCACTTCTTCTAAAACCCCGGCGGGGCCGCCTAGAAGTATGGACAATCACTTGTAAAAACTTTCACACTTGCTTCCTTCTTGACTAGGTCTAACTTGCTCTTTTTTTTTTTACGCTTGATGCAGCCGGCCCTCAGGGGCTTGACTTGGTTGAGGTAGCCAAGTCCATGATCAAAGTAGTTCCTCCATCTGAAAGGGAGGCGGTCAGGGGTGCCGGCACCCTTGACCTTGATGGGATTGCAGGGGTCCTTGCTGAGGTATACTTGGCATATTTTTGAGTATTTGAGTTCCAGGACGCCTGTTATCTTTTTTGTTTGGAAACTGACGCCTGTTTTTTTTTTTTTTTTTGTACTTAGGCCCTGCTCCGAGTTCACAGCCTTCGCAAGCCGATTGATCGGAAAAACAAAGAGGTAAAGGCCGCAAAAGCTATGGCCGCCTCCAACTGTGATAAGGCAATGTTTCAAATTGCCCAAAATGAAGTACTGACCATTGATATTCTTTATTATCAGGCGCAGGCTACCGCCGCTGTTCGGGCTCAGTTAGAGGCGGCCCAGAAGAAGAATGACGAGCTGGAGGCGACCGTCACAAATCTTAAGGCCGAGCTGAAACCTCTTCGCCAAAAAATGCACTCTTACGAAGCCATGGAGAAATCTTTGGCCAACGTAAAAGAACGCCTGGTGAGCCAAGAGAAGAGTCTTACCCAAGAGCTCTCGGAAAAGGCCGAGCAAGAGAAGAAAGAGCTCGTCCGGGAGATGGTGGAAGACTCCGCTCAAATCCAGCGCATGACCTGGGGCCGCCTGTTCCCCAATGCCGACTTTGCCTCATGGGAAAGAACATACCGCCAGTGTTCGGAAACATACAATCAAGATATCCTGGCGGCTGCTGAAGAAGAGGCGTTGGGAGGTGCGTTGGAGGAGGAGGAAGAGCCGGTTGTGGCGCTTGTGCCACTTGGGGGTAAGGCATCAAAAGAGGGTGCAGCTGAAGCCGAGTCCAGCAAGAAGAATGTTGACCAGGCGGCAGCTGCTAATACTGAACTGCCCCCTTCTTAAGCTTAATGTATTTTTTCCACGGCCTGCGTGCCGTTTGCTTTGTATTTACCCGGCCAGGGGGCCGGGGCTTTGAATATTTTGCTGGTCTTCAATGACCGGCTTATTTTTAATCAAATTTTTGTTTTGATTCAAATTTGTCTAAGTATTCCATATCTCATATCCCTTTGTTCACTAGACCGACTGTTGTACATGGCCGAACGTTGCAGACAGGTACAAATAGTAAGTACGCCGCCTATGCCCCTGGACGACTGGTTGTCTGTTTCCAGGATAGACGATCAGTCGGCCATTTATTCAATCGGTATTCGAACTCCTTATTCAATCGGTCTGACCAAGTAAATAGTATTACCTAGTCGCCAAGGAATTAAGTAAGTAGGATAACAAGCGGCGGGTACCGGTTGTTTCCCTTTATTGCCAATGTTGGCTTTTAACTCGTAATTTGTTAACCTAGCAAGAGTAGTGGTTGAGAGTCCCTGTTTGTTAAAAACAGGCGGACGACTCATACCTTTTAGGCTCCATACTAAGTTTGAGTGACTATTAAGTTAACATAGGAGTTACTTAGTCTTCGTCATACTCTAGATTGAATAGTAGAGGTACCAGGCGGCGGAGGCCGGCTGATCCTCTTGATTTGCCAATGTTTGTTGGCTATTAACTCAATAGGTTACCTAGTAGGAATAGGGGTTTGAGTGCCCTTGTTTGTTTAAAACAGGCGGACGACTCAAACCTTTTAGGTTCCATACCAAATTTGAAGGAGTGACTATGAGTTAACGTTGGAGTTACTCAGTCGTCGTCACTTTTGTTTGAGAAGTAGAGGTACCAGGCGGCGTAGGCCAGCTAGACCCCTTGATTCGCCAATGTTTGTTGGCTATTAACTCAATAGGTACCCCCTGCATTTATCCCAAGTAATACAGGCGGTCATCTGACTCAGATGTCAACTGCTACCACTGGTTTGGTTAGTGATAGAGTTATCCTTGTCTCAAAAACGGCTACGTGGTTGCCCTTGGGGACAGTCGTATAGGTGCCGTGTAATTAGTTTATAGAATAATGTTCCACCCAAAAGGGAGCTGCTCTTTGCGACGAATTTCATCCGGAGAGATGCCGTCGGACGCCTGCTATGATGTTGGGACAGGTCGTATTAGTTTTGTAGATTTGATCAGGTGGCTTGGCGCCTGGTCTGATCATTCGGCCTGTGGCCTTGGTAAGTTCTTGGTGAACGTAGGTGCTAAGTAAAAGAAGGGTAGCCGCCTGTTAGGCACAGGGTCGGCCAGGCCCTAATCTTTTTAGCTAAGTACTGTGAGTAAAATACTCAATGGAGAGTAGCCGACTGTAAAGTTACAGACGGCATGCCCCTCTGAAGATAGAGTGAAAAACTCAATGGAGAGTAGCCGACTGTAAAGGAACAGACGGCATGCCCCTCTGAAGATAGAGTGAAAAAACTCAATGGAGAGTAGCCGACTGTAAAGGTACAGACGGCATGCCCCTCGTAATACAAAATTGAATAGTAAGTGCAAACTTTATTAAGTAGCTCTTTACTTTACATCATTTAGAAGAAATATTTTTTAAGGTTATCTACATTCCAAGTTCGAGGCAACGGTTGTCCGTCTGGTGTTTCCAGACGGTAGGTACCGTCCCTGACTTCCTCATAGATTCGGTAGGGTCCTTCCCAGTTGGGAGTTAGTTTGCCAGACTCATTAGCCCTACCAACTGCTTCCATTTTTCTAAGTACAAAGTCCCCTACTTTGAGTGGACGCCTGTGTACTTTTTTGTTGTATGATCTAGTCATTCTCAGGCGATAGATCTCATGGCGCAAAACAGCATTGCCCCTCTTTTCAGGAAGTGAGTCTAATGCCAGGCGCATGGCTTCCCAGTTTGCCTCTTTGTCATATAGCATTACTCGAAGAGTCGGCTCGTAGTGTTCTATTGGAAGAACAGCTTCCGCACCATAAGTTAGGAGGAATGGAGTTTCTCTAGTCGCCCCTTTTTCAGTCGTCCTAATGGCCCAGAGAACATGTGGTAGTTCATCCGCCCATAGGCCGCCTGCTCGTTCAATCTTTTTCTTGAGACCGTCTGAGATGATTTTATTAAAGGCTTCTACCTGGCCGTTTGCTTGTGGACGGCCGACAGATGCAAAGTAGTGTGCAATTCCTTGGTCTCCCAACCAGCTTTTGAGAACAGGCGTCTCAAATTGGGGACCATTATCAAAAACCATAGACATGGGAACCCCGAACCGAGTGATGACGTTTTTCCAAATGAATGAAATTACATCTTTCGTCTTGATTCCCTTTACAGCCTCCGCCTCTACCCATTTAGTGAAGTAGTCAACGGCAACAAGTATATACCTTCTGCCGCCTGTAGCAGGCGTATATGGACCCAGAATGTCCATGCCCCACTTAGCAAACGGTAGTGGGCTGTGAATGGTAGTGAGGTCAGTAGCCGGACGGTGAATTAATTTGCCAAACCTTTGGCACTTGTCACATTTTTTCACCATCTCCATTGCATCTGCTTCCAAAGTAGGCCAAAAGTAGCCCTGCCGCCTTGCCCTTTGAGCAAGCATCCTACCACCTATATGAGAAGCACAGAAACCAGAGTGAAGATCATCTAGTATCTCTCGTCCCTTTTCAGGAGTAACACACCTTAAGAAGGGTTGAAGGTACCCCCTCTTGTGAAGTTCTCCCTGTATCATTTCAAAACAGGAGGCTCGTTTTTTCAGTGCTGCCGCCTGTTGAGGATCATCCGGCAGTGTACCGTTTGTCAGATATGCCCTGATTGAATCCATCCAGGTTGAGCTTCTGTCTAGGATTCCAATAGGGTTTTCCTCGATGCTTCTCTTCTCCATTACTTCCCAAAAAACAGTTCGAGGAGTATCGGAGGAGGCGGATGATGCTAATTTTGACAGTGCATCTGCCTGGTTGTTTTCTGATCTCGGTACTTGGATCAGATGGAAATCCTCAAGGGAGCCGACTGCTTGTCGGACCGCCTGTAAATACTTGATCATGGCCGGATGGGTTGCTTCGTATTCGCCATTGTACTGACTCACTATCAATTGTGAATCAGAACAGGCGTCTATTTTTCTTGCCCCTGCCGCCTTGCACATGCGGATCCCGGCTAGTAAAGCTTCATATTCTGCCTCATTGTTTGAAGCCTGAAAACTGAAGCGTAGAGCATACTCGAACCTGTCGCCCTCTGGAGATTGACATACGACGCCTGCTCCACAACCATTTGAAGTAGAGCTTCCGTCCACATATACCTTCCAGACTTGGTCTGGAACTTGAGAGTCAGGAGGACGAGTCATCTCTACAATAAAGTCAGCAAAGGCTTGCCCCTTCACTGCTTTTCTAGGCTCGAAAGTAACTTCGAGGCTTTGTATTTCTATGGCCCATTTGATCATTCGTCCTGACGACTCCATGATGGTAAGGGGCCGCTTGATTGGTTGGTCGGTATACACGATGATTGCATGTGCCAAAAAGTAGGGCTTCAATTTTTTAACAGCCATGAAGAGTGCAAGACCAAATTTCTCCACTAGGGGATACCTTAACTCGGCATTTTTCAGTACGTGACTGACAAAGTAGACCGGGAGCTGACAGCCGTCCCTTTCAGCAAGGAGCACAGCGCTTAACGCATGATCAGAGACGGCCAGGTACATGTAGAGATCCTCTTTGGGCAAAGGGCTGACCAGCCTCGGCAAGGAATGCAAGTGAAATTTTAATTTCTGGAAGGCGGCCTCAGCATCCGGCCCCCATTCAAACCTTGCCTTTTTCTTAATTGCCTGGAAAAAGTATAGGCATTTGTCGCCTGATTGGCTTAGGAATCTCCCCAAGGCCGCCAGACAACCTGTTAACTTCTGAACCTCTCGGATGGTACGAGGCGACTACATGTCAATGACCGCCTGCACCTTCTCAGGGTTCGCCTCTATTCCTCTCTGATTGATAAGGAATCCGAGAAATTTCCCAGACTCAACTCCAAATACACATTTCTTGGGATTGAGCATGACATGGTGCCGCCTGAGTGTGGCGAAAGTTTCTCGGAGGTCCGTCAGATGATCTTTCTGAAGTTTAGTCTTGACAATCATATCATCAATATATGCCTCGACGTTTCTCCCAATCTGATCAAAGAACACTGTGTTTATCATTCGTTGGAAGGTAGCCGGGGCATTCTTAAGACCAAACGGCATGACCGTGTAACAGTATAACCCCTGATCAGTGACGAAGGCCGTCTTCTCCTGATCTTTCTTCCATAAGGGAATTTGATGGAAACCAGAATAGGCGTCCATGAAACTCATCAAGGCATGGCCGGCTGTTGAGTCAACCAGGTTATCAATTTTAGGCAGAGGGTAACTGTCTTTGGGGCACGCCTTGTTTAAGTCTGTGTAGTCTACACACATTCGCCAGGTGTCATTCGGCTTTTTAACAAGCACCACATTTGCAACCCAGTCTGGGAAGTAACATTGCCGAATGAACCCTGCATCAAGTAATTTTTTAACTTCGGCGGCTGCCGCCTGACTTCTTTCTTCGCCATGGTTCCGCTTCTTTTGCCGTACCGGCTTCTTTTTCGGATCCACAGCGAGTTTATGTACTGCCAGATCAGGACTAATGCCTGGCATGTCATGGACTTCAAATGCAAAGATGTCCTTGTGTTCTTTCAATAGGTTGTGAAAGTCGTCCCCAAGGTTTCTCAGAGCAGTCGTCCCAACTTTGACTGTTCGGTCAGGACGTGAGTCGTCTAAGATCAGGTCCGCATGCTCACCAGCCGGCTGAGGGCGGAACTCATCCGGCCGCTCCTCTGCCAATGATTGCTATTTTCTTGCTTTTCTTGCGGACTCTGTCTGGGACGCCTTTCTCTTTTTGTCGCCTGTTTCTTGAACAGGCGCACTCTCCTTGACATTGTCAAGGTCTGTTTTTTCTCCACTTGACCCAGTGGCCATAACAGTGGGCTTGACATCCGAGAGATAGCACTCTCGGGCCATCCTCTGATCTCCCCTTAGGGAGCCGACTGTTCCATTATCCCTCTCAAACTTAAGCAGCATAAGAGACGGGATTATAACAGCCTTGGAATTATTCAGGGTTGGTCGACCCAGAATCATGTTGTAGGCCGAGAGTTCCTCTACTACTAGGAACCGGACTACCATGTGTCGTCCTTCCCCTTTTTCGCCCAGGCGAATGGGTAAATCTACTCGTCCCAGTGGGTGGACGACTCCTCCTCCAAACCCTATTAAAGGGTGGGAGGCCGGATGTATGCAGTCCGTCTGATATTTCAGTTTTGACAGACATTTGCTGCTGATGAGATCTGAGGAGCTCCCGGTATCTATGAGGATTCGGCCAACTCTCTGGTTGGCCACTTTACATTCAATAACGAGAGGGTCGTCATGCGGCCCCCTTACCCCTCCTAGATCCTCTTCAGTGATGACAATCTCAGGAAATGTATATTTGGACGGCCGTTCTTGGTGAACGGAATTTACATCTAACCTCCTTATATTATCTTTGTTGCCCCTAATAGTGGGGCCGCCTCCTGAGAAGTCGCCTGCAATGGTGTAGACGACTGCATCATCTGTATCGGAACTGTCGGCCTGTTGATTCTTTTTGGCCGACTGCTTTTTTGAGGAAGTGTTCCCCGTAGATTTCTTGACATAAGTGTCAAGATCACCTTGCTCAGCCAAGCGGTCTAGGTACCGCATGAGACTGATGCAGTCATTGGTGTGATGACCAACGTCATCATGATAAGCACAGATTTTGTCTTGGTTCCGGTTGTTTGCAGAACCCTTCATGGGGACCGGCTTCTCAATTGAGAACCGTCCCTTTATTTCTTTTAGGATAAACTGGTTATCCTTGTTAAACACATACTTTGGGGAGTATGGTTTGAATTCTTTTTTCTTTTTCTGGGCCGGCTGTTTAGAGGAATCAACCGCCCAGACCTCTTTTCTTTTCTCATCTTTGTTAGACGACTGTTTCTGTCGTCCTTCTCTTTTGTCGAACCTTTTCCCGTCCGACTGTTTTATCGTACACAGATCAGTCGCCTGTATATAGGCTTCTGCTTCAATCAAGGCCTCTTGAAGAGTCGCCACCCTTTTTCGAACTAAATCAAATTTGAAGGTAGACCCGTCTTTGAGACCTCTAAAAAAGTCAGTATAAGCTACCTCATCCGGTAACCCTTGAATCTGTATTCTCATCAGGTTGAACCGCCTGATGTAAGAACGAAGCCCCTCCTTCTCGCCCTGCTGAATTGTTCCCAAATCAAGGGTCGTTTTCTTCGCAGGGATGTTCATGGCGAAGTTGGAAGCAAATAAGTAAGCAAGCGTCCTGAAGCTGTTTACACAACCAGTCGGCAGGTTGCCGAACCATTGCTGTGCGATTCCCTTGAGAGTCGCTGGGAAACACTTGCACCAAGTGGGATCATCCAACCCTTGAAGGTACATCAGGTTGGTGAATGCCATCAGATGGTCTTCTGGGTTAGTAGTGCCGTCATAGGCGCCTACTAGTACATTTTTTACTTTGGCCGGCTGAGCGGCTTCAGTAATTTCCTTGGAGAAGGCCGACGGCTGTTCACCAAGTCTAAGCAACCGTAGCTGCCAGTCCATAGGTTGGACGTTTTTTGCTGCAGGTCCACCAAATGGAGGTGGCTGCATAAAATACTGTTGTTGCGGCACAAATGGTAAGTTTGGTACCGCCTGGGCACTATGAAAGCCGGACTGACGGGAGGTGCCGCCTGACTGACTCTCATGGTACGACTGAGTATGCCTCATCGAGGCATTTCGCAAACTGTCTTGAAAATTTGAAGTAGAAGCCGACTCTGACAATCGGTCACTCTTCTTCTGCTCTAGCAGTAGCCGAGCATCTGTGAACGTTTGCTTTGACCCGTCCGCCTGAATATGACGAACCGGTTTCCTATTTCCCGTAGGATAACGGAATTTTGTGAAATCAAGAGCAAGTGGCTCCCGCTTCTTGGATTTAGGATGAGGAGTCGCCTCTCGCCCTTGAACTGGCTTCCTCTTCAGTGAAGTGGAAGGTTTTTTGGCCGACTGCTCTTTGACTGAAGCAGGCGGCTTTTTGTTGATCAACTCTTGAATCTCTCCCTTGAAGTCCCTCATGAAGGTCATGAGTTCGTTCCTTGTGATGGGAGCAGACCCATCAGTCGGCTGTTGCCGAGCAGGCGGTGCGCCTGCTGGCTCGCTTCCTGTTTGAAGATGCTCCCGTTCCCTCCTTTCGGTATGACGGGTACGTCGGGCCCTTAGGGTCCCGTCTGGAGCTGTATGAGTTTCCACTTCAAATTCACTTTCGGTGTCATGGTCCGACTGAACTTGAGGGTCGTTTAGGGGACGCCTCTCTTCAGGAGTCGGTACAGACTTGGATGCCATCTCTGAACTACTCTCCCCACAGACGGCGCCAAATGTTTCGGGGTTTTCTGATGTCCTGCGGGAGAGTTACAATTCCGAGACTGGAACCGAACGCCTGTACCTGCAAAATAACGGAGACTCCTGAGAGCTCCGCCTCCAACGGTCAAGTTAGTACCTGATTAAGGAGTAATTAATACGGAAATTAAAGTAATAAGACCTCTCTAGGTGAGAGTGTTTAATGTTGGTAATCTGCTTTGTTAGCGAGATTAGCCGGTTATTAGTGTTCCGTAATGTTTCTGTTCTTCTCTGTTCTTCAGGTGAGATTAATTGCTCGATCAATTGCCTCTCAATTGCTTGATTGCCTGATGTTTTCTTTTTTCTCTTAATTAATGAGGATTAATTAAGTATTTATAGTCTTGAGAAGCGTGCCACTCTCTAGGTTTAGGGTAAACCTAGGGCTGACCGGGCCTCTAGACAGGATTGGGCCTTGTTGGCCGATTTTCCCATTTGGCATGGGTGGACACGTGGCGTGCCTCGATTGGTCCGTAGAGGACGTATCTGTGATTGACACGTGGCAGGCTCCTATTGGCCTTCGTGAAGGACACGTGGCGGAACCTGGTTGGTCCACTTGTCAGACGGTGATTGGTGGATAAAAATCCCCTAATCAAAGCATATAAAGACTTTAATCACAAATAAATCAATTCTAAACCCTAGAACATGCTCAAGGTCCTACTACACCACAACCATTCCCTTAATGGGGAAATTACTCATTAATCATGCTAATAACAAGATTAATTAACAAACAATCAAGAATAAACATGATTAACAAGCAATGCCAACAACTAAAATAATAATCAAAATAAAACAAATAAAAATAGAGGAGAGGGAGTAAGAGATTGCCCATTAATTGAAGATGAAGGTCTACAAAGGATTGAACAAGCTCCTTCTTCAAAATCCAAGTTCATTAATAAAGAAAATCCCACTTTCTCTCTTTCTAACAATGAAGACTAATCCTAACCTAACCTAAAACTAATTAGAGAGAAGAATAGATAGTTCTTCAATGTCCTTTATTACCCCCAAAAATGGGTATTTATACTAAGCTAGCCAAAGTAAGAAAAATAAAAGAAGGAAAATAAAATAAAGAAAGAAAAGGAAAATAAAATAGAAAAGAAATAAAAGAGAAAAGAAATAAGAAAAGGGAAAAGAAAAAAGAAAGAAATTAAAAATAAAAGAAAAAGAAAATAAAAATAAAATAAACCCACAAATCCCCACCAAAACCATCAGCTACCTATTTCTCTTCTTCGATATTCATGGCTGCTCTATCATCATCATCGAACAACCATCATCAACGGCTCAAAATCATCACCGACATCTTCATCAACCAGCAATCAATCAAGGTCATTCAATTTTCATTAAAACTCGCGTGAGAAGCTCGTGAAGTGGTTCGGTCGAACCACGTGTTGGTGCGGCCAAACTACGGGGTTGGTTCGGTCGAACCATGGGTATGTTCGACCACTCCTCTTCGAATAACAAAACCCCCAAAGTCTCTGACTCGATGTTCGGCCGAACCCTCAACGGTTTGCTCGAACTTGATTGAAATTAAAATTTAATCTGATTTTTGCTTAATTGAGGGGCCGAATTGCTTGTGCGAATTGGTTGCTTAATTGTTGCTGGTTTAGGTGCGGCTGATTGCGGGTGTAAATTGGGGCGGTGGTGAAGTTGGTTGCTGCGGTTTGGGCTAGTGGAGATGCGGCTGCAATTGGGTGATGGTGGTAGGCGTGGTGGTTGAGTGAGAGAGCAGGGGATTGGCGACTGGTGGCTGCTGCTGGTTGTGTGGGGTGTTTGGTTGTGGTCGTGTGAAGTGGTGAGAGCAGGGGGTAGTGGTGGCTGTGATTGGAGGAGCTGGGAAGTGCGTGGCTGGGTTGTGGTAGCTGGTGGTTGAAGGTGAGGGTGAGCAGGGGATAATTGGGTTGTTGTTGCGGATTGGTGGTGGTGCGGCTGTGGTTGCTGTTGTTGGTGGTTGTGGGGTTGATTTTTGCGTGAGGGAGGCAGCAGGGCTGTTGCTCTGAGTTGCGGTGGTCAGGTGGTTGTTGGCTGGTGGTTGAAATTGATGGTGGGTTGCTTAGGCTGGTGCGTGGATTGGGTGGCAGCAGGGGAGTTGCGTAGCTGCTGCAATTGGTGGTCAGGTGGTTGTTGGCTGGTGGTGAGTGGTGTGAGGGTGGCAGCATGTGAGTGAATTGGTGCTGGTGTGTGTGGTGGTGTAGCAGGGAGCAGGGGAGTGAGGTGCTGTTGTGGTGGAGGATAAGATATGGTGGGGTGGAGGATAGGAAGGGCAAGGTGCAGCAAGATGAGCAGCAATTACGTGGAGTGAGAGGCATTGCTCATTTGACTCGAACCTCGGACCTCCGAACACGATCCTGCAAAACAAAATATACACAAGGGAGAATCGGGAAAAATATAAAATAAAATAAAATGAAAATAAACAAAGGACGAAATAAAACAAAACCACGACAAATAAAATAAAATAAATAAAATAAAATAAAAAATAAGAGACATAAAACTAAACTAATAAAAATAAAACAAATAAAGTAATAAAATACGAAAATAAACCAAAACACTCCAAAATTACCAAAATAAACTAGAAACTTTATTAAAGAGAAAACAAGAGAATAAAAGGAAAATAAGGGAAAAATAAACACGGAAAAGACTCTAAAACTACTCCTTAGGAGTGACATAAATGTCACTCATCAATACATCTATGTCGTTCCCAGGTTGTTTTGGGCCCGAAATTAGCATGGTCAGCATCATATACTTCCTTTTCATTATCAATTTAGGAGGAAGATTATATATCATCAAAATGACTGGCCATGTACTATGACGAGAACTTTGATTACTAAAAGGATTCATTCCATCAGCAGCAAGGGCGAGACGCAAATTTCTATGCTCCGCCCCAAATTTGGGAAAGTCACGGTTAATTTTGATCCATTGCAGAGAGTCGGTCGGGTGTCTAAGTAAAACGTCTTTTTTTCTCCCATCTTCATGCCATGTCAAATTATTTGATTCTTCAGCAATACTAAATAAGCGCTTAAATCTTGGCACTATTGGAAAATACCACATAACCTTAGCTGGCACATTATTTTCCTTGTATCGTGGAGCCTTACATTCAGGGCAGCTATCTAAAGAGGCATATCCTTTTCGATATAAAATGCAATCATTAGGGCAGACATGTATTTTTTCATACCCCATGCCCATAGAGCACAACATCTTCTTTGCCTCGTAAATACGACCCGGAAGCACATTATCAACAGGAAGCATCACTTTCACTAATTCAAGTAAGCTCGAAAAACTTGTATCAGTTCATCCACTACAAGCTTTAAGATGGTATAATTTCAGCACAGCAGATAATTTGCTAAATGTAGAACAATCAGGTACAAAGGGGTCTTTGCACCACTACATAAGGTGTCAAACATTTCAGAACTATCTTCGATGTTTTCCTCTAAAATACGTGTCATTTCTTCTAGACGGTCATTGCCTAGATGGAAATTATCTTCTATTTCATCATCATTCATTTCATCATACATCTCAGTACCTACATAAGAAGGTATGTCCCCTAATGTCTCACCGTGTTTTATCAACACTTGTACTGTTGAATGATTCCATTAACCACTAAATGGATTCTTACATCCTCAACATTGTGTCGGATCATGTTGTTACAATTGACACGTGGACACAAAATGCGAGATGGATCTTCGGCATGTTCAATAGCAAATGCAAGAAACTCATCTACCCCTTGTTCATATTCATAACTAGTACGCCTTGCAAGCATCCATTTTCGATCCATTTTTATATTGCTACACCATAAAAGTAAAACTACGATAACTAATAAAAGGAATAACTAATGATAATTATACTAATTTAGGTTAATATAGTTTGTGTATATATACAAGATCACCTTTTCCATGAAATTTCTTAAATAAATTTTTTAAAAAAAAGTCATTGTTGGGCTTTTTAACCTTATAAAATTAGATAATAGAGTGAGGAATTAATTACAATTAACAAAAAATAAACAATAATGAAATCAATTAACTGCTGACATATATGTAATATTCAAATTTAATACAAGTAATTTTTAACATATCTTAACAACTCCCTCCTTGTGATCGCGTCTTTAACACAATACTAATTTTTATAAACTATTTTTTTCCCTCTCAAGTCCTTTACTTGTCAATAAATACTAACCCATCTAAATTTTCTTACAATAAACCCCACTAACCCACTTACAACCTTTTATAATAAAGTCATTGATTTTCATAAAACTATGTGTTTGTTAGATTGTAACACTTAAAAAGTGTAGGAGTAATAGAAACGCTTTAATATTCCACTATACAATAAAGTATGATTTAATAATTATTAATAATTGAGGTATAGCAATCTACTCAAGATAGTAGTACATGGTGTAGATTTCAATTAGACTAAAAGTGTTCCAAGATTAATTTGTGCATTAGCATATTATGTGGCCATACTTTTCACTCATTTTGACCTGCTAATCTAAATGCACTTACCTTTAAGATTATAATGAAAGCCAAGTTAGTCTAAGGCATACGTGTTGGTCCTTTTTACAATAACCAAGCCTCTTTTCTTTTCAAGTTTCTATACTCCATTAATACTACTTTTCTTTATTAAACTATAGAGACTATAGATATTCAAGTAGGGACACAAATCATTATCCATGATAACTCCTAAATTAGTTAGCAGTTGTAACAAGGTGACTATAATACAAGTGATATTTATAAGGTCACTAAATATACTATGATACAAGAACCATAGATGTTAATTATAGGTTGGTATTTCCATGAGTTAAATCAAGCAAGAGAGTAGCTTTTGAGAACATAATATAACGCTAAAACACATGTTAGCCTTCTACCTCAATTAAATAGGAAATGGGGGGTCATATAAGCCTAATGAAACATTAAACAACCAGAATAAAATGGAATAAAATACAATTTACAAACATGCAAATTAGCAAATTCATATTAAACCTCAAAAAAACCTTAATCAAAATTGCAAATTTCATAACTAAAAGTCCTATAAACAACATAACCCAAAAAAATTACATGTTGACCCATTAAGAACAGCAAATTAATGCCTAAAAAATGCAATTACAAGAAAAAAAAAAAAAACATACTCACAATTGATAATTTCAATCAATGAATCCCGCAAACACCAGATGAGAAGACAATGGAAGCACGGAATTTGCAAAATAGAAGAATTATTCAACTGCCCACAATTTGCCAGAGAAGAGGAATTGCTCAATAATTAATTGGGCTGAAGGGAACTCTTTAATTACTTTAGGAAAATTGGGATTTAGATTTGGATTGAAGGGAACTCAATTTGGGGAAATTGTGGTTGAGGGCTGTGGTATCTAGCGGCAAAACAAAAAAAAAATTGTGAAGTGGAGGGAAGTGAAGTAGTGGGTTATTGTGAGTAGTAGACTAGTATTCTAGTACTAGTAGTTTGGTGGGAAATTAGGCTAAGAAATAGGAATACTTTTATTATTATTTATTTATTTATTTATTTATTATAACCACTTTAATTAATAGCACTTAATTAACAGCGTTTAGGAATGAACGCCATATAAAACTATGATTAAAACAATGGTGATTTAAATAGCATCTTTCTAATAGCAGTTAAAAATAATGTGCTATCATTTGATAACAACAGTAGCATTTTATCATTAGTGCTATTAATTTGGTGCTACTAATTAATCCTTTTGTTGTAGTGATAAAGGGCTTTTGCTACGTATTATAATCACAGAATTAATCTACCGGTATTAAATCTCATATCTCGAATCTTGATTTAACCATTTATAAATTACCATGCCTATTAAAACTAAGCCTAAACATCAATTCTCATCTCTCAAATCTCGAATCAATATTGCATAACTCATACAATTAAACCAGCGCTAATCTAAATTACATAGCATTAAAACAATCAATAGGAAATTAACCCACAACAGTAACAATCAACAATAATAAATCATCCCTTTATATTATTCCTGGATCCCAAGAACCCTAGAATTAAACTAGTCATGCATAATTAAATCTAAACTAAGCAAAGTAATTAAAGTAATCATATTAAAAGCAAGAATAATGAAAGCAATAATAAAAGAATAAAATTAAATTAAAGTTAACATGAAATTAAGAAAACAATGTAAGTTGAAATAACAAAACCAAAACGAACTAATAAGTCTGACAAAAGTTGGAAAAGTAATCTAAGAACATGATAAAAACTAAAACTAAAAAGCTAAATAAAAACTAATCTACTAAAATCTACCTGCTACTTCGTACTGCCTTATTCCCCTTTATATAAGAAAAGTTAATGGCTACCAATCCCAATAACACTCAAACTCCTATCAACCAAATCCTAAGCAAATTAAGACACGTGAATTTGGAGTAAGGCCCAAGGATTTGTAGGCTCAATATCTGAAATACCTTGCTGAATATATCCGTCCGACAGGGCCATAAATACGATCAAACTCTAATATTTTTGTAGTGGCTTAATAAGCTCAGGAATTATCACAAATCTTCAAATTCCTATAAAATAATACCAACTCTACAGAAACACTAGAGAACGTATATTAGTAAAAAAAAAATAGCTCAATATAGCTCAAATTAGCACAAATACGACCGTGGGACGGGGAATAACTATATATATAAAAAAGACTCATCAATCAATTAGGAATCCGAGAAACTTACCACACTCAACACCAAAAACATATTTCTTGGGATTAAGCATGACCTTGTGCCGCATGAGTGTAGTGAATATTTCTCGGACGTCAGCAAGGTGATCCACCTGTTACTTGGATTTGACTATCATGTCATCAATGTACGCCTCTACGTTCCTTCCAATCTGATTAAAAAAGATAGTATTAATCATTCGTTGGAAAGTAGCAGGCGCATTCTTCAAGTCAAACGACATCACAATATAACAGAATAACCCCTAATCAGTGACGAATGTTGTCTTCTCTTGATCTTTTTTCCACATGGGTATCTGGTGAAAGCCTAAGTAGGCGTTCATAAAAACTCATCAAGGCATGCCCGACTGTAGATTCGACTAGACAATCGATCTTTGGAAGCGGGTAACTGTTTTTGGGACATGCCTTGTTCAAGTCAGTGTAGTCAATACACAAGCGCCAGGTACCATTTAGGTTTTTTACAAGCACAACATTCGCAACCCAATCAAGGAAGTTACATGGATGAATGAACCCAGTGTCTAACAGCGTTTTGACCTCGGCAGCTGCCTCCTAACTTCTCTCCTTGCCGTGATTTCTTTTCTTTTTTGGATTCACAGCGAGTTTGTGGAAAACAAGATCCGGGCTGATGCCTAGCATCTCTTCCACTTCTAAGGCAAAGATGTCTTTTAATTCCTTCAACAGAAAGTGCAATTTTTCCCCCAACTTTGCAAAAGCAATTGTCCCCACCTTAACAGATCACTCTGGTAGGTTCTCTTTTAGAGGAATATCAATGTGGTCACCAGCCAACTAGGGACGGAGTTCATCTGACCGTTCCTTGGTTAGTGATTGCTATTGCTTCTCCTTTTTCACGGCCACCAGTTAGCTAGCCTTTCTCTTTTTATCGAATGCTGCTGGAGCAGGCTCAGCTTCCTTGACATCATCAAGGTCTATTGGCTCCTCCCCTAAGCCGGATGTCGCCGCAGTGGGCTTAACATCTGAGAGATAAAACTCCTGGGCCAATTTATGGTCCCTGTTTAGGGAGCCAACAGAGCCATCGTCCCTTTCATACTTAACCAGCATGAGGGAGGGGATGATGACTGCCTTGGATTTATTGAGAGTTAGACGCCCTAAGATAAGATTGTAGGCGGCTAGCTCTTCAACGACTAAGAACCGAACTACCATATTGCATCCTTTTCCTTTCTCTCTTAGCCGGATGGGCAGGTGTAGGGAATATTTCAAGCCCACTGTGATCATACACTTAAGTATGGTGGCGTCCAAAGGAAAGGAAGCTAGAGCAAAGAGTTGCCAACAAGTTTTAGGAACTTATAAACCGTTCATAGGGTGAAGGTTACACCCCTTCACGATCCATGAGATCGCTAAATCTATAGTGGTCCTGAACCATGACTGTATATTAAGGGATGAAGGTACAAATCCAACTTAAAAGAGATTGAACCTGCCTAAAAATAGGCCTCTACTTTATTCTTCTCATATTCATGTGCGCTTTCTGACTAACATACAATAAGTATATTAATCCTAAACTTGTTTAATCTATGTTGGCTGAATATTAATGCACAAACAAATCTATTATTAATCATAGTAGCCTAAACAAGATTATTAATTATCTTATTAAGCATGATTACAAATACAAATTTCCTTTAAACCTACAATGGAGGGCGTGATCAAGCAATAACAATAATATAATATCAAGCTACATAATAACAACAATCATCATCATCATCATAATATTCTATTTCAAAGCATATAATATTATTAGCGAGATCCTAGACATGATATTAACAAAATTAATAACAAATCCTAGCATGTCACTAAAAATAAAAAAAAAAATCAAAGCTTTATCTCTAACATGATACTAACACGATATAAGAAATAGGAAGCAACCTGATATTAGAAATAAATAAATAACATCCTAACATGATACTAGGAACTAATATAATCTAAGCATGCTTTCTAAGGATATAGAGCAATAAAACAACTTACTTTTTAGCCTCGTATCTCTTTCTATCAAAACAATACACATGTTAGTAACTTCAAGGAAAATATAAAATAAAACAATTAATTTAAATAATTGAAATTGGGATTTGGGACAAAACCCTAAGAAATTACCATCCTTTCACGTCTAGGGCGAAGGCAACTTTGAGCTTGGCTAGGTGAGTCTAGAACTCGTGAATCCGGTATTTTTATTTGAAAAGGAAAGGCTTAAAAAGAAGGAGAAAGAATAATCTTCTAGCTTGTAGAGAGAAGAGAATAGAATTAGAAGATTGTTGATGATTGTGAATAATTAAAAAACGGGAAATACGACCCTATTCATAAGAAAAATAGCCCGGAAACCATTAAAAAAAACGAATCCAATTTGGAATAAAGCTACTTCTGCCGCGGCGTAACAGGGTCCAGCGCGACGCGACAGCATTGTCGTGGTGCGATAGCTTTGCCGCAGCGCACTAGTTCTGTCATTTCGCGATGGTTCACGCGTTTTCTAAAATCCGAACGGAATCCTTAATCTTATCAAATTATACTAATTAATGTTCGCTGTAGGCGTCGTTCGAAGTGCGCCTACATAAAAGCATGTGGTGAATATGCTTGGCACTCATAGGAAGCGGGAATTGACATATACGGTAAGGGACACGATTAGGGACAAGGAAAGTAGGGAGCCGCCAACAAGTTTTTAAGGAACTTATAAACCGTTCACGGATCATAAAAGGCAACCACGATAAAGGGACAACGAAGGCAACAACGATTGACCCGTGAAGGTTACACCCCATTCATAATCCATGAGATTACTAACTCCATATGGTTCGGAACCACGAAAGGAGGATCGGGGATGATGGTACGAAGTGAGTCATGGAGTCACACTCGCCCGTATTGGCCTCTACTCGATTCTTATAGTGAAAAGTGATTCCTGAGATCTCAAAGGCATAGAAATAAAATTCAATTTGCTCCAAACTATTATTAAGCTAAATTGGTTGAATATTAATGCAACATATAATTCTAAAATATTGTGATCACTTGATTAAACAATAAGATTAAAAAGGAACCTAAAACGGTTGTCCAAATTATCTTATTACGCGTGATTTCAATTACATATTCCCTTTAAACATGCAATATGGTGATCAATAAAAATAATAGAACTACCATTAATATTGGAAGAAATTCAACAATAATAGTGTTAGTCAAATCAAATAATAAATAAATCTAATCATGATTCTAGCAACAAGAATAAAAATAAGAGTAATCAAGTGATTAATTACTCACTTTCTGCGTTACCTTGAATTGCTACATCATGAATAAACTGTTAGTAACTTCAATAAAAATATAAATCAAATTGAAACAATTAAATAAAATAAATGTAGAGTTGATTTGGTCCAAACCCTCAGTTATTTATACCTTTCACGCCTTGGTTAAAGTATAGAACTTCAGGTATTGTATGGACTCCTTGGAGTGCTTAAAGGAAGGAATAGTGAAAGAATGGGGAGGCTAGTGTTTAGGCTAAAGAGGGAGAAGAGAATTATTTAATGATCAAGCTTGTTGATTATTGGAAAATGGGAGATATGACCTCTATTTATAGCGAAAAAAAAATAAGGGTCAAAAAGTTAAGATAAGATCCGAATTAAATCGGAATAAAACTCGATAGACAGCAGTTTTTGCGGTTTTTGTTTTTATCATATCTTTTGATCCAGAAATCGGAATAAGATAAATAAGATATGGTTGGAAATCTCTTGAAGTATAATTTCTAACCCAATTAAAATCAGATTAAAATACTTTATAGAATAAAAGATATGGTCGAAATAGTGAGACGATGTCAGTTTTGGATAGAGTTTGATATTTTATTTATATCTTTTCCGTTATAGCTCGGAATTGATATTATAATATATCATTGGAAAGATATTTTCAAGGGCTATCCAACCATATAAAATTAATATAAAAACTAAGAGGCACGAAAATAATATCTGTCTATATTTGAATGTCTTTCAATTCAGATAAAATTTGGACTTTCAAAAAAAGGAGTTTTATTCAATTTCAAATTCTTTAATCTTATCTTTTTAAAAAGGATAATCAAGATCTTTTAGAAACTTATAGAAGCTTCTAATTAATCCTAATTGGTTAAGGAATTGGATTAAATAATTTGGACCCTCTACATGATCATTGGGTCGTAGGTAAGGTGGGCTTAGGTTCGGTTTGGGCTCAGTTTAATATTTTGGCCATAACTTATTGATATAACTCGGATTTGGGCTTATAATACATCGTTGGAAAGCTCTTTTAATTAAAGACCCATCCAACTATTCAATCATTGGACCCATATTATGGACCAAAATAAACTGGATTAAACGTTTTTATAAAAAGGACACGAAATGAATTATTTTGGGTTTAAAGGCACGAAAAGAGAAAAATAAGTTATGGTTTGGGGAAATGGACTAGAAGTTGGGTTGGTTTATGAAATGGAAATATGGATTTAAGCACTCCAAGATTAAATACACAACCCGACCAATAATGGCGGTGAAAGGTTGTTCATCATCGGGTTTGGTTTTGGGGAGACATTTTTAGGTGTCTACAGAAGCCCCCACTTTGACTGAGTTTGTAGAAACATCAGTTTCGAAAACGATATTCAAAGTAGTCGATTGGGAAGGAGAATGATTTAAGATATTCTGTGATCCTAAATCACTCTCTATACGCCGATACCTGCAAAAAATGTTAATTCCACAAATAAAAGAGTGAAGGGATAGAACGCTTATCTGACACTAGTGTATCGGGTGACAAATGAGTTTGGTATTTTCCTATGCTTGAAGGAATCCACCGTATGACGTTTGTTGAAATACTTTCCATGCTTGAGGAAAGCCGACAGTTGAGTTTGGTAGCTTTCTAAGCCTGAAGAAACCTACCGGATGACACTTTCCATGCTTGAGGAAAGTCGACATATGATTTTGGTGTTTTTCTATGCTTGAAGAAATCCACCGATTATGCTTTCCATGCTTGAGGAAAGCCGAAAAAGGAATTTGGCGATTTTCTATGCTTGAAGAAAAATCCACCGATAATACTTTCCATGCTTGAGGAAAGTTGACATATGATGAGATTACAAGTCTCTGTGTATCGAGAACCTTGCGTCATGAAATGATGGTGGTTCGATTGTCCCTGAATGTGGGCTGTAGATGGTCCGCTTGTCCCCGGACGTGGGCTGTAGTTGGTTCGCTTGTCCCCGAACGTGGGCTGTAAATGGTTCGCTTGTCCCCGAACGTGGGTTGTAGATGGTCCGCTTGTCCCCGGACGTGGGCTGTAGATGGTCCGCTTGTCCCCGGACGTGGGCTGTAGATGGTCCGCTTGTCCCCGGACGTGGGCTGTAATTGAGACCTGCAAAATAAAATTTGTCAAGGGACTCGTATAGACTATGATTGACTTGACCAACTGACTTGACCAAGTTTGACTTGACACGACATGACATGACATGTGTATAACTTGTGGTCGTGTGTGTCTTGAGTGAGTGTGTGCACTGACACAAGCAATTAAAAATGAAAAAGAAAAAAATTTCCGTCATTTTTGTCATGAGTGGAGGGTACCGACTTTCTCCCGAAAAAGAAAGGCGTGAAAAATGAGGTTTTGTTTTTAAACTTCCCCAAAATAAAAGTCATGATAAAAAAGGGAAGAAGTTTTGAACTTCCTTGTTGAGAAAGACGAAATGAATCACATGGATTTTCTTCCTGTCATATTGAACTACTCGTCTTAAGTATAATGTATGCATGATGCATGTTCTTAGGCTAGGAGGCTAAGGACAATTACATCATGTGACACGGTAGATGAATAAACTTAGGTCATGGAGCTAAGCATCATATATGGTGTAAAGAAATGATCTTGAGCGTCACTTAGGTCTTGAAGCTAAGCACTTATATAGATGAAGTGATTATTGAATAATGAAAGTTGCTTAGGTCAAGGAGCTAAGAACGATATGCTTTGTATGATTACAAATCATTGATATATAAATGTTGCTCAGCACATTATGCGATGCATGAAACAATGAACATTGCTCAGGTCAGGAAGCTAAGCAAGTATACAATGTTTCTTTTAATGAATATTGTCTTAATAGATGATGAAGCATGCGCAGTAGGGAAACAAGATTTCATGATAAAGGGTTCCTAAGGGAAAGATGATATGGCTATGTATGTGTGAGTAAAGTGTGTGAATGTGATACTAAGGCTGGCTGCAAAGGTTATGGTGATGGAAATATATGTGAGAAGAGTTAAAGATGATGACTCTTTAGGCTAGGTAGGCTAAATGATGTTGGTTCAAGCCCCCAAGTCTAGCTCTAAATGGGTAGGGATATAGAGATAAGCATTGGATATTCTTTGACTCGATCATGCATAGATATGAATATGAATGTGGCCGCACCTCGATGTGAGGTTGCCTATGTATCCGTTAGGAATCAGGCCGAACGTAGCTCTAACCGAACTTTGCACAAGTGTGTGTACACCTCAAAGAGGTCTTTCAAGGGTTGTAATGTGGTTAAGCTGAAGGTTTAAGGAAGAAAGGGGTAAAAGGCTCAAGACCCGAGAGAAGCCCCCAAGATATGCAATTGTGTATCAAACTTTGCAAGTTTTATTTTTCATATATTTTTTCTTTAATTTTTTTTTCATTCTTTTGAATCAATGTAGGCAATCTCAGATCATGCAGTCCGTCACTAACTTAGCAGTCATGTTTCTCAGGCACGGTACCAAGCACTCGATGAGAGACGCAATTTGAGACAAGTTTATATCAAAGACATTGGAACACTTGCCTTTAGACATTGTTTTTATTTATTTATTTACTTATTCTTTTCCCTTTTTTTTATTAATTTGAACTTGCTTTCTGACTGTTACACAAATTGCTCACCTTCCCATCCCAGGGTTAAGTGAATGTGGGTTGAAAAAATAAAGGTCAAACGTTAGACGAGGCTCAAATTGGTTGACAAAGAAATGAATATGTTATTGAGCTGTTAATGGGGAATGACAGGGTTGCAAAGGTGCCTCAAGTCATTGGTGTACCTTGTGTTTAGTTCGGTAATTGATTTTTTTTTTTTTTTTTTTTTTTTTTTTTTTTTTTTTTGCGAATGAATTCGATGATCGATTGCAAAGGAAAGGAATGCTCATTGATGGAAAAGGTAAGAAATATGACACATAGACAGTACACATGGATAACGGGAACCTATGCTAGACTTATTAGGGGAGAGGGTTGAAACAAAAGAAGAAAAAAAAAGCATGATATCTTGTATGGAAACTTGTCTTGTACTTCGTCTTCATGGTTGCTTAAGAATTACTTGTTACCGCTAGGGGGGACAAGAAATTTGTTGTTGTTGATGCTTTGATTAGAAGAAAAGAAGGAAGGAATGACGTTCCCCTTATTCTTCCAACTATTCCCTAGAGATTTTAGACTCAAGTACTGTATAAGGATGATTTCACTTAATGCATTCACTCAATACTTGGATTGGAAAGGATACTTGGATTGGAAAGGAAGAGTGTATGAAATTTTTTTGATATCTGATGGGAAATATTCCACTCATTCCTGTTACGACGGAAAATGACGTATGCATGGTCCTAATATACGATCATAAACAATATAGTGCATTACTCGAAGACAAAGTGTGTGCAATGACTCAACATGTGTGATTAGGTGAGTTTATTAAGACTCGTGGTATGATCACATGGCTAGACATGAGGACGTTGTGAAAAACAAAGGACCTAATGACCAAATAGCACGGAAGACTAAAAGACAAACTAGCTTGATTAATTTTGTCCAATTTTAATGTTTATGCTATTTACTAGGTGAAAACGGTCCATTGTCAATTGTTAGTCATAAATAAGATCAACCACAATCAAAGACAAAGAACACATGTTAAGGTTAGCACAAAAATCGATAGAAACTAGAAAGAGTACTAGAATTCTACAAGAGTTATGATTCATGGGTATAAAAAAAATAAAAATAAATAAATAAATAAATAAAAAATCTATAATCCTATGTTATACGAGTTGACACGGATTAAAGGATTTGGCTAAGACTAGCTTGACACGATTTTTTTTTTCAAAAAATAAAATAAAAAAGGTAACGTTAAAAAGACACCTAAACTGGACAGGTTGTAGTATATCGGTTATAACTTTTGATCTGTGACTCTGATTAGGACGAAACCAGCTCCAAATGAAAGATAAAACTCGGGGATACAGATCCATAGGTTGTACAACACGTAACTCTTTCTAGAACTCCGGATATGACCAAAACAAGTTGACTCTTGTGCAGTATACGGGAATAAAAATCCGGGTGACTCAAAAATTAAAAAAAAAAATCTATGACTCGACTCTAAAAAAATAAAAAATAAAAAGGGTTTAATAAAAAAAATAATTAAAAAAAATCAATAAAAAAATGCACATATAAGCACATCGTCACGAATGATGCAATGAAGTTCGCAACCTAGAGTCAAGATCTATGTTCCACTATGGTCAAGCTTTTGGGTGTCAAAGGGTACCATGGTTAAGAGTTTGGAAGCATTAGCAAGGCAGCCTCCCTTGATGGTGTATGCCAACGGGCGGCTCCGCGAGTTCGTGATGAAATCGAACTCGACTCCATGGTTTGGGTGGATTTAAAAACTCGGATGAACCCTTATTGTCATGAACGTTTTCGGGTTGATAGAGCTTAAATCCCTCGGGCTAGCCACATACGTAGAACACGTACTATTGTGGTAAAATAGGTGACCTAAAATGCATATGCATATGTGACAATGCCAATTAAATCGCAGGAATACAATTCAAGAATCTTTCAAGTCTCATCCACTCATCTCAATTAAATACCGATCACTCAAATCGATAAATAACCAAGAATCCTCAACAGTGGAGTCGCCAAATTGTAGGCGTCGTTCGAAGTGCGCCTACATAAAAGCATGTGGTGAATATGCTTGGCACTCATAGGAAGCGGGAATTGACATATACGGTAAGGGACACGATTAGGGACAAGGAAAGTAGGGAGCCGCCAACAAGTTTTTAAGGAACTTATAAACCGTTCACGGATCATAAAAGGCAACCACGATAAAGGGACAACGAAGGCAACAACGATTGACCCGTGAAGGTTACACCCCATTCATAATCCATGAGATTACTAACTCCATATGGTTCGGAACCACGAAAGGAGGATCGGGGATGATGGTACGAAGTGAGTCATGGAGTCACACTCGCCCGTATTGGCCTCTACTCGATTCTTATAGTGAAAAGTGATTCCTGAGATCTCAAAGGCATAGAAATAAAATTCAATTTGCTCCAAACTATTATTAAGCTAAATTGGTTGAATATTAATGCAACATATAATTCTAAAATATTGTGATCACTTGATTAAACAATAAGATTAAAAAGGAACCTAAAACGGTTGTCCAAATTATCTTATTACGCGTGATTTCAATTACATATTCCCTTTAAACATGCAATATGGTGATCAATAAAAATAATAGAACTACCATTAATATTGGAAGAAATTCAACAATAATAGTGTTAGTCAAATCAAATAATAAATAAATCTAATCATGATTCTAGCAACAAGAATAAAAATAAGAGTAATCAAGTGATTAATTACTCACTTTCTGCGTTACCTTGAATTGCTACATCATGAATAAACTGTTAGTAACTTCAATAAAAATATAAATCAAATTGAAACAATTAAATAAAATAAATGTAGAGTTGATTTGGTCCAAACCCTCAGTTATTTATACCTTTCACGCCTTGGTTAAAGTATAGAACTTCAGGTATTGTATGGACTCCTTGGAGTGCTTAAAGGAAGGAATAGT